>NC_065587.1:38281620-38603049 GCF_024542745.1 Macaca thibetana thibetana | reverse complement strand
AAATCAGAAAGGAAAAGATGGATCTGACTCAATAAATATTTTATAAATATCTTTTATTAAAAAAGGTTTTCACATTAAAAGGCAAACATATTGGGAAAATAATTTCTACAAATATGAGGAAGAATTTCTCACCTTTCCATATAAAGAGGTAATATAGATAGGTGAGAACAATGCAAATTAAAACAGTGCCCAAAGTACAAAACAGAAAAATTACAGAATAGCAGTTACAGATATTTAGTAAACATAGACAAAACATGTTACACCTCACTAGTAATCAAGGGAAAGACTAGAAAACTGTCTTGCCACTTTGGTGTTACCAATTAAGCAAAGCTTGTGTTTGTGTAATTTTCTTTTAATTTGTTTACTCAAAACTGGCCAAGACCTATGGGTTGGATATATGCTGTATCAAGAAATGTTAAATTGAAATTGAAAAAAATTGACGAACTATCTCAAGGGCCAGAGAAATGGTTTTGCAGTTTTACTCAGTGATTCTAGTTCTGGTCAAGCCTAAAAAAACAAAACATCTGAAAGTGGGTGGGAGTGTGTGGGATGCTCCAGGGCGGGGTGGCAACGGCGCAGCGCCTTGGCCTCCTGTGGAACCCGCTGCATCCATACCTGTTCCTCCTGTGCCCGCACCTGTGAGGCCATTGTGTGTGCACATGTGTGCTGTGTGTGTTTACATGCCTGAATGTGTGTAAGGTGTGCATGTGTTGTGCATATACGTGTTTGCATGGGTATTGTTTGTGACTGCATGTATTTGTGATGTGCACGTGTGGTGTGTATATGTATGTGCATGTGTGTGATGTGTGGCTGTGTGTGGTGTGTGCATGTGTGTGATGTTTGTGATGTGTGCATTTTGTGATGTGTGCATATGTGCGGGGTGTGTGTGTGGTGTGTGCATGTGTGTGTTGTGTGTATATGTGTGTGATGTGTGCGTTTTGTGATGTGTTCATATGTGTGACATGGTGCGTGTGGAGTGGTGTGTGCATGTGTGTGTGCACGTGTGAGTGTGTGTACCCTTTCTGCTTGGTGAGCATGGGCCCTGCCTGGCAGGCAGAGTGAGGAGCCGTCAGCCCCCTGGTGCACAGGTGGAGCTTCCAGCTGGTCTGTGCTGGGGACCCCTTGCCCCTGCAGTCCCCACCGTCAGGCCTGCACTCCCTTCTTTGCTGAGGCCTGGCCGGAAGTGACTTTCTCGCTAGAGCCTGGCCCACCTTGTGAGACCCTCCTGTGGTCATCTCTGATGGCTTGGCCAGCGTTCTCCTTCCTCTTTGCACACGTCACTCCTTCCAACTATTCCATGTCCAAGGATGTGAGTAGTTATTAATTTTGTGCAGCATTTGATGGCCCCTTCCAGAACAGAGCTCCAGCTCTGCCCCCCAGAGCTTGTGGGACGGGACACCCACAGTGCCTGCTTTCCCTCCTCTCCAGCCTGCATTTCCACCCTTCCCCAGCTTGCTCTTGCCTGCCCAGTGCAGAGAAGCGAGCTTGCCTGGGGTCGCAGGGGTGCTTGGCAGGACCCCTCCTTCGATCCAAGCTTTCCTACCCCTTCACTGCCTCCAGGGCCTGGGGGTCTCACTCCTGTGGGGTTGCAGTGAGCCTTTCCCTACCCCTGCCCCAGGGCAGCCCCCAGTGCCTTCCAAAGACCGAGTCTAATACTGCAGGGAGGAAATGCATAGAATGGGCTGGCTCTGCTCTAACATGTCTGTGCCATGTGGGCTCATCTAGGCCTGGTCGTGTTTAAAATCTCATTTATTTCACCACTCTCAATCTGTGCACTACATGGGGCCTGGCTTAGCCCAAGTGTCTGATGAGGGATCTGCTGAGTGGTTCAGGGTGCTTCACTGTGAGTCTCCAGCTACCAGCAAAGGGAAGAGCCTGGAGAGCCAGGAGCAGCGGGGAGGGTTCCGGAGCTGGCACCTGGAGCCAGGCCGGGAAGTAGGTGTAAGCACTCCTCAGGAAGCCTACACAGCTCCCTTCATCTTTTAAAATGAAGGGCATCTTTTGCTCTCATTTTTTAGTTCGCCATTGAGTTGTCCTTGGCACGCTTTGTTTTCCCTCTAAACAAACCCTGTCGGGAAGCCACCAGGCACCAGGCATGTCTCAGTGCATGGACCACTGTGTGAATATGCTGGTAGAACCACGTGGAGAGAAGCGTGGATTTCATGATGACACGGTTGCTTGCAGCCTGCGTGAGATGAGTGAACGCCGTCCGCCCTGGGAACATCTCAGGGGTGGTCATGGTTCAGTGTTTTGGGGTTACTTTTGGTTTTATGAAGGTATAATTGACAAATAAAAATTGTATATATTTATGGTATACAACATGGTGATGATTTTTTACGTTTTCATTATCATTTTTTGTTTAAGACATGGTCTCACTCGGTCACCCAGGCTGGAGTGCAGTGGTGTGAGCATAGCCCACTACAGCCTCAAACTCATGGCCCCTAGCGATCCTCCCACCTCAGCCTCCTGAGTCGCTAGGGCTACAGGTGCACACCACCATGCCCAGCTAATTTTTGAATTTTTTTGTAGAGATGGGCTCCCACCATGTCACCCAGGCTGCTTTCAAACTCCTGAGCTCAAGTGATCTGTGTACCTCGGCCTCCCAAAGTGCTGGGATTACAGGTGTGAGCCACAGCACCTAGCTCACAATGTGATTTTGTATACGTGTGATTCCCCAGATCGAGTCAGTTCACATCTCCGTCACTTCACCTCGTTACCTTTTGTGGTGAGAGGTGAGAACAGGTCTATTCCTTTTACAGATTTCAAACTAACAATACAGTGTTGCTACCCCTGGTCCCTGAGCTGTACCTTAGATCCCCAGAAATCACCCATCTTAGAACTGAAACTTTGTCCCCTTTGACCGACAGCTCCCCTCTCCCCACTCCCAGCCCCAGGCAACCATTGTTCTGTTCTCTGCTTCTATGAGTTTGACGTTTTCAGATTCCATGTAGAAGTGAGATCCTGCAGTGACTGTCTTTCTAGGTCTGGCTCGTTTTACTTAGCATCGTGTCCTCCAGGTTCATCCATGTTGTTGCAAATGCCAGGATTTCCTTTCTTATGGTGGATTACTAGTCCTTTGTGTGTACGTGTGTAGACCACAATTCATTTGTCTATTCATCCACCAGTGGACACTGAGGTGGATTCCATATCTTGGCTGTTGCGAAGAATGCTGCAATGAACTTGGGACTGCAGGGATCCTTTTGAGATCCTGACTTCATTTCCTCTGGATAAATGCCCAGAGGTGGGACCTCTGGATCGTGTGGTAGTTCTACCTTTAATGCTCTGAGGAACCTCCAGGCCATCTTCCATAACGCTCATCCCAATTTATCTTCCCAGCAACAGCCGAGGAGGAGGAGGTTTCCCTTTTCTCCACGTCCTCACCGAGGCTTGTTATCCTTGTCGTTTTGACAATAGTCGTCCTCACATTGTGCGATGACGGCACATTGTGGTTTGAGTTGCATTTCCCTGGTGATTCGTGATATTGACACTTTTTCATAAACCTGTTGGCCATTTGTATATCTCTGTTGAGAAATTTCTGTTCGGGTCCTCTGCTCATTTTTTAAAAATTACATTGTTTTCTTGCTATTGATTTGTTTGCATTCCTTATGTACTTTGGCTATCAACCCCCGTCGTTTTAAACATGACTCGACCCAGATGGGCCTGAACATCAACGCCTCCACTCACAGGTGGGAGCTCCACGCCAGACTCCTCCTCCTTGGGCGCAGGTGCATAGGGGCTCAAGGGGGCCCGGCCTCATCCTGAAGCTCATCTCATTTCTGGGGCCGCAGTGATTGAATGGGTTGGGTGGGGCTTGTGATCCGGATGGCGCCAGTGATGATGCTCATGGCTTTCTGGATTTCTGGGAAAGAAACGTCTCTTCCTCTGGGCACGAGGCAGGAAGATGCCCGACCGATGTGTGGTATCCAAAAGGAGAGAAACTGGGGGACGTTGAGCTTCCAGTGAGTGTGAAGCTCGGAGCAAAGAGAGAAAGCTGGCCCTGGGGACAGGGGGGTGCCCTGATAAAAAAGACCAGAAGCCAGCCAGGCTCAGATGGATTTTCAGCTGTGAAAGCCCATCAGCCCGGTTTCGGTGTCGCCAGGTTTCTGTCTCCAGCTGCAGAACGAAAAAGAAAGTGAGAATTGAATGATGCCAAGAAACTCACCGAACCAGGCAGGAGGATGTTGGGGAGAAAGGAGGAGTGTGCTGGACCTGTTCGTCATGAGGCTTCCTCTCTGCCTCATGACAAATTGACAAATAAAAATTGTATTTATTTATTGAATACAACATGATGATTTTTTACATTTTCATTATCATTTTTTGTTTAAGACATGGTCTCACTCTGTCACCCAGCCTGGAGTGCAGTGGTGCGATCATAGCTCACTACAGCCTCAAACTCAGGGTCTCAAGCAATCCTCCCACCTCAGCCTCCTGAGTAGCTAGGACTACAGGTGCACACCACCATGCCCAGCTAATTCTTTGTATTATTTGTAGAGATGGGGTCCCACCATGTTGCCCAGCTGCTTTCAAACTCCTGAGCTCAAGTGATCTGCCCCTGGGTGGAGTCCTTCCAGGGCGTAGGCGATTCCCATAGGTCCCTGGAAGGTGGGCTTCTGATGCAGGCACTGAGGGGCTCTCCAGAGGGAGGAAGGATTTAGCAGCTTCCCTTTGAAGACAGGACTCATTTTCCTAATTCACTTCCTCCTCTTCCTCCTAGGTGCTGTTGGCAAGTTCCTTTGGGTTAGGATGGGCGGGTTTCAGGGCAGTCTGTGAAACAAGAAGTGGAAGTTTTCTTCCCAAACAGAAGGGCAATTTTGGATAGACTTCTTGATAGATCTGCATTTTTCAAAATCCAATCCATCAGAAGAAGTTAGGACAAGGAAAATCTAATTTTCTGGAACATCAGAGATGGAAAAGGCGCTGCGGCCCGCAGGTGGAGACCATGCTAACCTAAGTCGATAATTTGAAGCTCTAACAAGTTTGAAAAAGTCCACTTGGCCCCCCTAAATCAGGTTCAGGCGGCAGAACAAATGTGTTGTTCCAACAGAGACGGAAGAAACCTTTGGCTGGGAGGGAGAATAAAGTCATCAGCTCCCTCTTACCAGGTTTCTGTCTCTCTCCCTTCCCATCCACCATCTGCTGCATCCTCGAAGCAGGGATCGCTTTGCTTGTTAAAGGGAAAGTGGTTGCTTTTCAGCGCAATTAATTTAGTAGGCCAAAATGTTACTGACTGATGGGAGGAAGGTTTGATCAAACAGATTGGTTAATTGGTAGTGAAGAAATGCTGGCCATGTGAGAAAGGATGAAAGCGAAGTTGGACTTGGCTGTCGTTAGAGCTGCCGCCTCTGCTTTTCAGGGGAGAGGGAGTTTCTCTTTTTGAGTTGTCGTTGTCCAGAGCTGGGGACTGGCCACCCTTTCTGTTTTAGCCATTTGTACAGCATGATAGTCACAGCTGAGATGCGGAGCCGGGTAGGGAGGCCGCTGGACGTGGGTCCTGCAGCCTCCCTCAGGTGCACACGGCCTCCTTACCTGAACGTTTGGCAGCAGCCTTTAAAGACGTGCCTTGCAGTGGAGTGATAAGTCTTGCACATAACCTGCTATTTCTAACATGGGATAAATGAAGGCGCCTTTGCCGTGGAGTCTCCAGGTGCCTGCACTGCAAATTCTATCAAATCTGTTTGCATTGAAGTGTTTATTAGCAGCCCCCAACCTCATGACCTCATTGGATGGGAGGTCCGTGGTCCCATTGCATCTCCCAGCTCACATGCCCGCCAAAGCCTCCATTCACCATTGCTCCAGACCAGGTCTCCCGATGCCACGGGCATGGTGGGTGGATGAGTCTGTGGTGGGGCCGTCCCGTGCACTGCATGGTGCTGGGCAGACTCCCAGGCTGGCACCCCTGGAGGCCGGTAGCACCCCTCCCCCAGGTGCGACACCAAAAATGCCTCTAGATGTTGCCCAGTGTACCCTGGGAGCAGGGACCCCCTTCCCACCATGCCCAAGACCCCACAGCTCTAGACAAAGGGCACTTCTGGGAAGGGTTTTGTGTGTGTGAATTTGTGGGTGTCCAGTCAGCCGGCAAGGGTGAATTTGCATGGGTTTCCTCAAGGGACATGTCAGAGTGGGTAAAAGTGGAGTTAATGCCTCATGGCATTTGGGAAAACGGAATGATCTAGCCATTCCAGCTGTGAAGTGTTGTGCATACTTGCTGGAGGAAAACGCCAACTGTGTTTGCTCTTAGCCAACGTAAATGGGTAGAGGTTAAGAGACCCAGAGAGACTAAAGGGCTAGGGGGTGGTTTTCTGCTCTCTGTCTTGGCTGGGGGGACACTTTTCATCTAAAACCTGGAGGTGGGACCCATGCGTCCCCACGCTGTGCTGTTGTGGTGGCAGGATGCGTGAAAGGAGAACTCGCTGCCCTAACAGAAGTTAAACTGCGCGGCTCCAGTTTAGACAGCAGTTCCCTTTGCGTTGACGACTCTCCGGTGTGTTCCTCTCCATCTGGAGTGAAGTTTCCCAGCAGCCCCTGCTTTGCAGAAGACGCCAGCCAGGGATTCACAGTGCTCAGCTGACCAGCACTGAGTGCCAGCGGGTGCAGCCTTGGTTTTTGTTTGATCCTGTCCAAGATTTACTGCTTTGAATGATTCAAAAACCTAAGCATGTGATGACGATTGGAACTGACGTTCTTTTTTTTTTCTCCTTTACCCCTTGCCTCATCTCTTAGGATTAACTGTGACTCTCCTAAGGAAACCTTATCCGTTTGGTTTTATTATTAGATCATGAATCAGGTAGGGATTGCTGGAGGCTATGATGTGGGCACGTGCTCTAAAAGGGCACCATGGTCCAGAAGGCCTGGTTCGTGCCCAGGAGGAGCCTGGAATCAGTGGTACATGCTCAATGCATAGCCACTGATTAGGAAATTAGAAGCTCAGTGAGGTCAAGAAGTGTGTTGAGCTCTTTGGCTTTATATTATAAATTACTACCACTTGTTCAGCATAGAGAGGGCAATCCTTGGATATGCACTGATTGAATTGAAGAGGTAACATGCCCCTTGTCCCATGTAATGTTTCTTTTCATTCATTTATTCACAAACGCCCGGTCATACTCTCTGTGCCTGCCACTGCACAGATGCTGGTGGTAGAGAGCTGGGCAGGGACCCCTCCTTGCCCGCAGTGATGCTGCCATTGGCCTGAGCCATGGCGGGCACCACACACTGATGTGGAGATGCTGCGCGCCATTCATGTCACATGATGCCGGGATCAACAGATGACTTAGTTACCATCATCTTAACAGGTGACAGCACTGACCGCTTGCTCCATAGCTGCCAAAGACGCTCACCTCATGTTCCTTAGCTCAGCCCTCTCTGCCATCTTACAATAAGCATAATATATAAGAATATATTATAACATATAACCTGTTATAATAATAAATATTATAATATAGAATAATACAACAAGCAGCTGCATTATTATCCCCATTTTACAGGTGGGAAAACTGAGGCTCAGGAAGGTGATGTGAGTAGGGCCAAAAGGACACACAGGGATTGCTAACATTTCTCAGGTCGGATAATTCATCAATTAAAGATTCCCTTTTATGCTGTACTGGGAAGCAGGGCTAGATTGCACTGTGAAGAGCGTACCACACGTGCAGCCTCATTCATCCGTCTGTCTTGTGGGCACATCAGGGTTTCCATATCTTGGCTTTGCTGAATAATGCTGCAATGAGCATGGGCATGCGGAGATCTGTCTGAGATCTGATTTCAGTTCTTTTGGATAAACACCCAGAGGTGGGATTGCTGGATCATATGGTAGGTGGTTGCTTGGGGCTGGGGGAGGGGAAATAGGAAGTCACTATTCAAAGGATATAAAGTTTCAGTTATAGAAGACGAATAAGTTCTGGCCTGGCACAGTAGCACATGCCTGTAATCCCAGCACTTTGGGAGGTGGAGGTGGATGGATCACTTGAGCCCAGGAGTTCAAGACCAGCCTGACCAACATGGTGAAACACCATCTCTATTTAAAAAACAAAATTAGACGGGCATGGTGTCAGGCACCTGTAGTCCTTAGCTACTCAGGAGGTTGAGGTGGGAGAATCACTTGAACCTGGGAGGCAAAGGCTGCAGTGAGCTGAGATTATGCCACTGGACTCCAGCCTGGGCGACAGAGTGAGACTCCGTCTAAAAAACAAACGAACAAAAAAAAGGTGAATAGGTTCTGAAGATACACTGCAGAACATCCAGCCAATGGTATTTTGTTGAGCACTTGAAACTGGTGGAGGAAGGATCTCATGTTGAATGTTCTTCCCACAATAATTTTTGCAAAGTTGCTCGTATTGTTGCAGCATCTCCCGGGTGGGACTGCTCCCTATCTCCATTTATTTGGGCCTCTGTGTTGCTGATGTTGCGGGGCCTGTCGATTTCCGGAAGAGCCTGAGGGTCTCTTCCCAGGGCGTCTTATGCGTGCTGACTGTGTCTTCTCCCTGCGTTCCTTGTTTCAGTTTTTGTCATGGTTGTTCATTTGCTCATTCAACCAGCATCTCTGAGCATCTGCCGTGGGTCAGACCCAGTGCTAGGCACAGGGAATCATTTTTCTAGTCCCTGGAAGTTCACAGCCTGGTGGGCAAGAGGAGCATCAGCCACAAAACCATGCGGGTGAGGGTGAGACTGGAGCGTTGGTGGGGCTGGGTTGGCCTCCACAGGGAGCGGTGACCTGGTGGGCTCAGCCACTACCATGAAACATGCTACTTCAGCCAGAGGGTCTCCACTGGGGCAGTTCTGCCCCCAGAGAGCACTTGGCAATATCTGGAGACATTGATGTTTGTGAGTAGGGGATGGGGGTGCTGTTTGCATCTGGGAGGTGGAGGCAGGGATGCCCTACCCAGGACTGCCTCCCAGCAGAGAACCCTCCAGCCGCAGGGGTCAGCACTACTGAGGTCGAGGAAGCCTGGCTTTAGCGAGACCTGGAAGATGAACAGGAGCCAAGCAGATGAAGAGGCAGGAAAGGGGTCTGGGCAAAGGGAGCAGCGTGTGCAGAGGTCCTTGCTGGGAGGGAGTGTGGGGACACAGTTGGGTGGCTGGAGGGGTGTGTAGGGCTGTGGTGTGAAGACAGCATGTGGGCAGGGCGGGTTGCACAGGCTCCAGGCCTAAGCGGGAGTCAGGGGAGCTCCTCTTTCTGCCCCTGCTGTGGGGAAGTGTCCCAGGTCTCTCCTCCAGGCTGGCTGTGTCCAGCTGCTCCAGACTTTTAAACCCCCGGGTCCTCCCCCAGGGTCCCCTGACACATGGGTCCTCTGTGAGGCAGCGTTGACCTACATAGTCCTGCCTGTGGTCAGCCACACCGCACATTTCCACCTCGAGAGCGTGCGAGAGAGAGAGGAAGAGAAAGAGGGCTCTGTGGGTCTCATTAGTCGTTGATTGAGGTCAGAGAGCTCTGGCGTTTATTTAACTCTGCAAATTAGAACAGTTAATTTCCTGGGAAATGAATAGAGTCTTCCCATTGATCTAGGGGAGAGCAGGTTTCACCTTAGGAGGGCAGAGGGAGGAGGCGAGGCCGGTTCTGCTAATTCCAGAGGCGGGGTTACTCTTAACAAAAAAGCCTGGATTATGTTTGCTTTTTTGCTGGAAATTTTTAAAAAATTTTGATGTCTGAAAAAATATGGGCCTTGGAATGCTGATGTTGTTAAGTTTCTCCTTAAAACCTTACACATTGCGTGTGTGTGTGAGAGACAATATAAGGATTTTTTGCACTGGTCAGTGTGTTTGGAAGACAGCACGTGGCCTCATCTCCCTTGGGTACTTGGGTACTTGATGTATGTGCTGACACCTTCCACGAAGACATGCAGTGAGCAGACGACTGCCGGCTTTGTTGAATTCAGCCATTGCCACTATTTGATGGCAGAGCTGCCTCCCTGGAGTAGCCTGCAGAGCTGGTGCTTCTCAGCACAGGCCTGGGAGATGCCGTGCGCCATGCACGTCAGATGATGCTGTGATCCACAGATGACTTAGTTTCCATGATGTTAACAGGTGTCAGCACTGACCGCTTGCCCAGTAGCTGCCAAAGACACTCACCTCATGTTCCTTAACTCAGTCCTCTCTGCAGTCTTAAAATAAGCATAATGGTCTTAAAATAATATAGCATATAAGAATAATATATTATAACATGTATTATAATAATAAATGTATATAATAATATAACAAGGAGCTGCATTATTATCCCCATTTTACAGGTGGGGAAACTGAGGCTCAGGAAGGTGACGTTGAACATGAAACCCCATGCTTGAGGTTACGTGGTTGGTCAGAGGTCCAGCCAGGATACGAACCCCAGCATTTGGGTCCAGCAGCTGTTCCGGGTCCTTGTACTCGCTTCGGGGATGGTTATTTATTCATTCAGTGCAATGGGGTTGGTGCCTTCTGTGTGCTTTGCACTCTGCTGGCCTGTGGTTGGGACCTAACATTCCTCATTCGACTGTCCCCCGTTCCCTCCAACCCCCCCACACACAGGAGACGGGAGGCTGCTTATTCTGCACCTTTGGCTTCGCCTGGCTCTGTGGGTGCACCAGGCTCCGGCTCTCCTGCAGCAGCTGGGAGGTGCAGGCATCAGGATCCGCAGCCCACACCTGCAGCTGAACTGAGCGGAGACCTGGCTCCTGCAGTATCTGAGCCTCCTCCCCTTTCCTGCCCAGACTGGCATGAAGGGAGAAGGAAGTCAGGATTCTCTGTCTCCCTTTACAGCCCAGGATGAGTCCCTTCCTTGGTGCCTGAGTCCCTCCTGGGTCCTGGTGTGCGCAGAGGCTGTCACTGCAGCATTTGGGATCCTGGGGTGTGCTGAGGCAGCAGGAAGCTGTGCCCAGAGCAGCTTTTGTCCCAGAGCCCTTTCCAGGCAAGGCTGCGTGCCAGCCACACAATATGTTCACTTCATCCAACGCTGAGACGCAGCCACTGAGGGGTGGCATCCTGGAAGGAACGGATGGATGGCAGGGAGCAGGGCACTCACACCTGGAGGAGAAAGTGACAGACTGGGGTGGGGGCCCCTGGTTCGGTTCCCAGTGGACTCGTGCGGAGAGGCCTCTGATGGCAGCAGCGCGTTTCTGCAAGAGTGTAGCGGATGCTCTTCACGCAGCAGGCATCGTGCCCCAAGCTCTACCCCCAGAGTCCCCTTTGACATCCGGGCTGTCAGGAGGTCTCGTTGTCTTTTACAGATAGGAACAGTGAGCTCTAGAACGTTCGGGGACCCTCCCTGTCACTTCACAGGTGCGGAGTTAAGAGTTCCAGCCAGCATCCAAGGGCCTGAGCTTATCCACCCAGGACATGCTGCCCGACGTACCCCTCGCCTCTCCAAATTTGAGTATTAGGAATGATGGTGGCAAGAGGATAGCGAGGATGCATGAAGATTCCCTTGCAGCACGGGGTCTTCTGAGAGTCAGCTGGCTTTCCCTAGGGGAGTGTGCACCTAGAGGACTTCTCTTCGTTAGGAGTGATTGCCACTAGCTGCAGGGCAGCCCAGTGTCCCGAGTGGGTGGCAGGTCAGCCCCTGTCCCCTCGTCTTGGCCTCTGCGTGAACCCATCACACGTTTGTTCATCAGCCTGCCAGGAGGGGAGGTTTGGGAAGCTCTTCATCGAGTGAGTGTTTCACCTCTAGCAGACATTTATGGCTCACGTGCAGGCTGATTGGAAAGTTCTATTCGGTTGGCTGAATCCTTGCACAGGAAAAAACAATACACCAAACACAAAATAATGTGTGATGCCTATAATTCTTAAGCCACCTGAAGTCGGAGCCACTGACACTCAGCTTCTGCCACCATTCTGTCATGGTACGGGGGCATGCAACCCCTGCCCACCCCTGCTCCCTGACGGTGATAATTTACCAAGATTGGCATCTTCGTGTATGTTTTAGTCACCAGTTCAGCAAAGCAATCAGAGCTCATTCTGGATGCTTGGGTTTCTACCTTGGGGCCACAGGGACTGTGGCTGTGCAGGAACACTGAAAGGAGCTCTCCCTGGAGAGGAGGGGCCTCTCATCTTACCATGACCTTTAGTACATGCAAAATGGGTTTGTTTTAGCTCTTTAGAGCATTTCAAAGAGGCTTATTGCAATTAATGCCTCCCTGTTGGGGAATTAATGAACTTGAGATTGTATGATCCTAAGAGTGGAAGGACGGAGATGATAGTCCTGACTTACCCAGAGACAAAACCTTTGCACCTGAAATTATGGGAAAATATTAGCTCTGGTGCCAGTACATTTGAGGAGAGATAGCAAAGATGGTTTCTAACAAGTTAGAACTTGACACAGCAATTATGCCATTTACTTTTGTATAAAAATCCATTTATCTGTCCTTACTGGCTGCCAAGGGTGTGGGAGTGTGTGCGATATGGGGTAGGGACCCAGATTGTCCAAATGTGGTCCTACCCTTTGGGTATGAAGTGCATACCTGGCTGTGGGAGACAGATTTGCAGAGGGCCAGGGACGCTGGGCATAGTGTGAACCTGAGCAGGGGCTTCTTATGTGGTACAGTCCAGGAAGCCTTCCTGGAGGAGTTTGAATATTAAATTGAAATGGATGCATTAGTGCCCTGGGGCTGCCATTAAAAAAATTCCCAAATTGGGGGACTTAAAACAACAGATCTCTTTTTCTCTTTCAGTTCTGGAAGCCAGAACTCTGAAGTCAAAGTGTCAGAGAGCCATGCTCCCTCTGGTAGCTCTAGGCGAGGACCTTTCCTGACCTTGGCCAGCTCCTGGTGGCTGCTGGCAGACCTTGGCTGCGGGCTCAGATGCTCCAGCATCTGCCTGGCTCATTACATGGCCTCCTCCTGGTGTGTCTGAGTCTCTTCTGTGTCCACATTCCCCTCTTCTTGTAAGGACAGCAGTCATGGGGTTAGGACTCACCTTAGTCTGGTATGAACTCATCTAATTTGTACCCAATAAGGGCACCTTCTGAGTTTCCAGGGGAACTGACTTTTGCAGGGATGCTGCACAACCCAGTCCACCAATCCACAATGAGTATGAAAGAGGAGCAGTGGAGGAGTTTCTCGCACCCAGGAAGAGTTGCCCTAAGTCATTTTCAAGGCACTTTGGCTGCGTGCCAGTCTGCACACCTCCCCATGTATAGAGGGTGTGGCAGGCACTTGACCCAGGAGAGCTTTGGGACATGAACTCGCTGGGAGGCCACCAGACAAGGAGATGCAAGAACAATTTCCGAGACCACATCAAGCCTGTTTCTTAAGCTTGGAGGAAGCACTCACAGCCATGCCTGCGGGGGTCCTGGCTCCCACCCCTTGTCGCCAGGTGATGCTGGGTGAGTCCTGTAACCTGCCAGTGCCTCACGTCCAGAGCCACCAGAGGCCCTTTCCCCGTGGGGCTTTGTGGATGTGAAACAAGATGGAACACATCAGGTGCCTCTCACGGTGCCTGACGCACAGCCAGCCATCTGGAAAGAGCGGACGGCATTTTCGCAGCATCCTTCTTCACTATCCTGGGTAGGTCATAAGTAAGTGGTCACTGAAAAAAAAAAAAAAGTCTTGGCTTTTAAACTCTTTCATGTAGAAAATCTCTTGAAGAGGTTCAGAGGAACCTGGCATCCCTGAATTTTGTTTCTCATAGCCGTAAGGCAAATCCAAAGGTATCTTTCTCTTTCTGGAGTGAAGTTGCTATTTTAAATTCTGTTAATATTCCCTTACCTGTAGATAGTAGGGCCTTGAAATTTCTCCTTTTTTGTCTGATAAAGGGCAAAAAGAGAAGTAAAGGCTGCATTTCTTGAGAGATGTCCGAATGGGAGGGGTGTGTTTTGGGAAAAAGAGGAAATTCAGGCAGGAAGTGGCCTTTTCATCAGGTGAGGGTCTGTGGGGCAGGGGGTCAGATGTGCAGGGGACGGCATTTGAGTTCTTGGAGAGATTATGAAGCCAGGAGCACTGGCCCAGGGTGGTGCGACTAGGGCGGGGGCACAGCAAAGCAGGCCCTGACAGGAAGGGTTGAAAATGCCACTCAGTGTGCAAGAGTGTTTATTGGTTTAATTAAAAAAAAAAAAAAAAAAAAAAAAAAAAAAAGCAAAAGCAGTGCAGTCTATAAAGAGTTCCATGGCCATCAGCTTTTGGAGGGCTGCCTCCAACAAAGCCAATAGGCTTTACTAGAAAATTTCTTGAAAACCCAGTACCACGTGTGCTTCTCACCACGGGTGCCGACACAAATGGGTTGCCCCTTTTCCTACCCGTCCGGTTGGCCTGGTCAGCGCCGCGCCATTCCCAGCTTCTCGCTCTCCCTGGTGTTGGCAGTACCGGTTCAAACCCACTGGGAGGTGAGGAGCTGCCTGTCCTAATGTACCCGTGATGGTCGTGGGAGTGGAGCTCATTGTAACTACATCTTCCCTTCTGTTTGTTTTCAGACACTAACTTTAAGGGACAAATGAGTGGAGGATGGAGTGAGGTGGCAGGTCCAAGTTTTGCTCACAGAATCTTGGCTCAGGCAGGGATGAATATGCCGCTGTTTGCATACTTCTCCACCGCACTGCCTTGTTTTAGGAAGGGCTTAGCCCGAAGTTTAGCTCATGGTAGGTTTTGTGAACATATTCAACAAAAAAGGATTAAGTGACCTGTTTGAACCCTGTTGATTTCCTGATTAAAAAAAATAAGCGTAAGAGGAAACTTGTTGAGAAAAAAAAATGTTATTTTATGAAATATACGACAGTCTCTCCAATATGTTGTGTGGCTTCAGAATCTTCTGGAAATCCTCCGATAGTCTAGCCAAAGGAGGATATGACATTTTAGCTAATCAAAGATGCAAGCATCACCCTGAATCTGTCACAGTGTATGAAGTAGATGACCAGTTAAAAAATATTCAGTATAAGAAAATCAAACTAGCCTTAAAATTACACTGTATGGAATTCTATTCCTCCTGGATCCAGAAGGCACACAAGTATTCTGGAAAACCCTGAGGGTCATGGGAGCTGGATCCAGAAGGCACACAGGTATTCTGGAAGACCTTGCGCGTCATGGGAGTTGGATCCAGAAGGCACATAGGTATTCTGGAAGACCCTGGGGGTCGTGGGAGCTGGATCCAGAAGGCACACAGGTATTCTGGAAGACCCTGGGGTCATGGGAGCTGGATCCAGAAGGCACACAGGTATTCTGGAAGACATTGGGGGTCATGGGAGCTGGATCCAGAAGGCACACAGGTATTCTGGAAGACACTGGGGGTCATGGGAGAGCCTATGTGGCTGCATGTGGGGTTTGCAGATACACTGACTGAGTGTCAGGTGGTGAAATTCCACAGGACACAGCCTCTGCCATATCAGGTCACGTCAACTGGTATCAAAAATGAGGTTTATTTTTTTTAATTTCCTTGGAGGAAAAATTTATTTGATTTTAGGTGGAGAGAAGGCACTGGTAAATGCAAGATGTGTTACTTCTTACGACTTCTCATCTCAGTAATCCTCAGACTCAGCAAGAGCCAGCTGTGAGGTATAGTAAGATACATGAAATAACTGTTTCCAATACTGCCTTCCTATATGTCATCTACAAACAACCTGCTTGTCAGGTGCCTTTTTACTGGCTAGAAGTTTTAAGATTTACCTCCACCAGGCAAGATTACCCCTTACTCTTCATCTTGGTCTCCCTAAGCCATTTTGCAGCAAAGGAGAGGGAAGAGGTAGCCCTGGGATCCTGTGAGCATTGCGTGAAGTGGTCTACTGGAAGCAAATGATAGCTTTGAAATCTCATCTTTTATCTAAAAAAAATATATCTACCCAGAAGCCATAAAAGAAAAGGCAGATATGTGTGGCTATATAAAAATTAAAGTTCTTCACTGTCAAAACACATTATTTCATTTTTATAGAAATAAATAGAAACCTGAGGAAAACATTTTAAATATATTTGAAAATTTTCCTTAATAAATAAAGAGCTCTTTGAAATCAATGAGATAAACACCTGCAGCTCAGTTTGGTGGAGGTTGGGGATGTTGAAGAAAGAAAGGCTAAATTCTGTGAACCAGTGGAGAACGGATTTTAGGTGACTGAGAAACAGTTTTAAAAGATACTCACATTTACTACCTGCAGAATAAAACTGTGATCTCCTGTTTGACCAGTCAGATTGGCGAAGATTAGAAAGTTAGTGCTCAGGGCTGGGAGGCTGTGAGGAAATCGACCCTCATGCAGGGAGTTGGTGGGGTACAAATTGCGCATTTTGGGTGGTCCTTTGACAGTGTCCACCAAGATGTAACATGGACACACCCTTTGACCCAATAATTCCACCTGTGGGAATTTATTCTATAGATGTACTCACAGGTGTGCAGTAGTCTTCACTGTGGGGCTATTTATAATAGGAAACTGAAGACCACACATGTCTCTAGCAGCTGAGAACTGTCTCACCTCACTCCAGAGCATCCACAGAATAGGAAACCAGACCGCTTGCATAAAGGATCAGGTGTAATTTTATGAATGGCCATGGAAATTTGGTCAATAACGGATCTTATTGAACAAAGCAAATTCACAGGACAATACTGATGCTTTTGTGGGAGATGGACTGTATGTGCTTGTATATACATATAAGCACATACAGTCCATCTGTATGGATATTTGTGCTTATATGTGTTTGTACAACATTTTTAGAAAGATATTTGTTAAATATACAGTGTAGCTAGGAATGTGTTAGAGGATGCAGGGAGACAAAGAGGTCTTATTTATGTGAATTAGTTATAGTGGACTCAAATTACTTTTTAGTAAAATTGCTATTTTTTACTTTTTTGAGATGAAGTCTCACTCTGTCACCCAGGCTGGAGTGCAGTGGTGCAATCTCGGCTCACTGCAACTTCCATCTCCTGGGTTCAAGCGATTCTCATGCCTCAGCCTCCCGAGTAGCTGGGACTACAGGCGCCCGCCACCATGCCTGGCTAAGTTTTTGTATTTTTAGTAGAGATGGGGTTTCACCGTGTTAGCCAGGATGATCTCAATCTCCTGACCTCATGATCTGCCTGCCTTGACCTCCCAAAGTGCTGGGATTGCAGGCGTAAGCCCCCACACCCAGCCCAAAATTGCTGTTTTTAAAAATAGTTTTGTCAGGTGCAGTGGCTCACACCTCTAATCTCAGCACTTTGGGAGGCCAAAACAGGAGGATTGCTTGAGCCCAGGAGTTCAAGACCAGCCTGGGCAACATGGCCAGACCCCATCTTTACTAAAAATAAAAAAAATAAAAAAACTGGCTGGGCATGGTGACATGTGTCTGTGTTCCCAACTACTTGGGAGGCTGAGGCAGGAGGATTGCTTGAACCCAGGAGGTTGAGGCTGCAGTGAGCCATCATTGCACCACTGCGCTCCAGCCTGAAGTGACAGAGGGAGACTGTCTCAAAAAAATAAAATAAAAATAAATAAATACATAAATAATGAAAATAAATAAAAAATAGTTTGCTCAAGGAGGAACTTGGTCTTTCCTATTAGCTCTGAATGATGAAAACTCCCATTGTATAGACGTTCCTGAATTTACAGCCCAATAAACCCCTTTTAAGTTGAAAAGATAGCTGGTGAAAAATGCACTTCCTACACCAAACCTGCCAAGCATCACGACTTAGCCTGGCCTCCTGTAACCGTGCTCGGAACACTTGCAGAATCGTCGAACACAAAGCCGATTTGATAGTAACACGTTGAGTGTCTCGTGTAATTTATTGAACGCTGCACTGAAAGTTTGAAACAGACGGCTGTGTGGGTGCCGAGGATGGTTTCTACTGAATGTGTATCATTTTTGCACCACCATAAAGTCGAAAAATTTTAGTTCAGCCATCGTTTAAGTTGGAGACTGTCTGTACTTGACAGATAATATGAAATATTCACATACGTTCTGCGCTGGAATCCACTCTGTTCCAGTGTTTAACCCCAGTGTGCTGCGGTGGATTGCAGCATGTGTGGAGGGCACCCAGATCCTCAGGGTCCCCTTGTGGGTCTGGGACGCGGGTTGAGGTGGCTGTGAGCGGCTCTTCTGCCCCTGGCTTCTGTATTTAACAAGAGAGGGCTCTTGCTCTCTCTCTCTCTCTCCTGCTTTGTACTTTCAGTCAATCTCTTTCCAGCATGGTTCCCCCTAAAACATCAGAAGGCTGAGTCTGTGCTCTCCTCTCAGAGCTCAGCCACTTGCATTCCACGGACCCTGGATTGTCACTTAAAAAAAAATTAATTTTAAGTTCCAAGATACATGCATAGGACATGCAGGTTTGTTACGTGGGCAAACATGTGCCATGGTGGTTTGCTGCACCTATCCACCCATCCCCTAGGTATTACACCTCACGTGCATTAGCTATTATTTTTCCTGATGCTCTCCCTCCCCCCACTCACCCCCTGACAGGCCCCAGTGTGTGTTGTTCCCCTCCCTGTGTCCATGTGTTCTCATTGATCAGCACTCACTTATAAGTGAGTGCTGCGGTGTTTGTTTTCTGTTCCTGTGTCAGTTTTCTGAGGATAATGGCTTCTGGCTCCATCCATGTCCCTGCAAAGGAATAATCTTGTTCCTTTTTATGGCTGCATAGTATTCCGTGGTGTATATGTACCACATTTTCTTTCTCCAGTCTATCATTGATGGGCATTTGTGTTGATTCCATGTCTTTGCTATTGTGAATAGGGCTGCCGTGAACATACATGTGCATGTATCTTTATAATAGAATGATTTATATTCCTTTGGGTATATACCAAGTAATGGGATTGCTGGGTCAAATGGTTCTAGATCTTTCTGGTTCTAGATCTTTGAGGAATCTGGTTCTAGATCTTTGAGGAATCATCACACTATCTTCCACAATGGTGGAACTAATTTACACTCCCACCAACAGTTAAAAGCGTTCCTGATTCTCCACAGCCTTACCAGCATCTGCTGATTTTTGACTCTTTAATAATCGCCATTCTAACTGGCATGAGATGGTATCTCATTGTGGTTTTGATTTGCGTTTCTCTAATGATCAGTGATGTTGAGCTTAGATTGTCACTTGTGATGGTTTGATTGTCTCCAGAGCAGCCTGTGCTTTGGTTAAATAGGACTCAAGTCATTGTAGGCAGTTGCCTTCAAGAAGAGTACCCGCATGTCCTGACCGGGAACGCCTGCCTTCTGGGCAGCGCACCTGGTGCCTGAGGCTGGCTGGGCACCAACATGCTCCAGCAGGGTGTCCCTCATTCCCACAAACAGGGTCAGAACATGGCTGCCACCTTGGGAATTCACTTTTCTCACATGGGATTAAGTATCGAAAGTGACTTTCATGTAAGAGCATTATCAAAGTTGCACAGCGCTTTGCAAAATTACATCTCATCCCTTCCAGTCGCTGCCTGGTTTCCTGCTCTGTGGATGGGCTGAACTTGCTTAGAATATTCCCAAACGATAGCGACTGAGTTGTTTCCAGCTATCATAAAATACTCCTCCCCTGAGTTCCCCTGCATGCCTGCGAGGGGATCTGTGAAATAAGTTCCTAGAAGTGGAATTTCTGGGTCAGTTAATCAGGTGGCTATTTTCGTGGATGTCGTCAAATGATCATTCGAGATTCTGCAATTTCACTCCCACTAATACCGGTGCGAGGGTGCATTTCTACAGCCACCCCACGTGTGGGAGGATCTCTGCTGGGGCTACGGCGGGGAAGGCTATCTTGGGGCTCGGCATCTGTGCCCCCATCTCCTCCCATGCCCGGGAGCCTGCCATGGCCACAGCTGCACCATCTCCACAACCACCCTCTAAAGCTCCTGCCCTGGGATGAGGCCCTCCGTCAGCCTGTCCTCACTGCCCTCTGGTCCCCTGAGTCCTCCCCATGGTGGTCAGGAGGGTTCTGTGAAAAGCATGAGTCTGACCATGTCACTGCCCTGTTCATGCTTGCTTAGCCTCTGTGTCCAGACCCTTCGCCGGCACACAGAGCCAACACCCGCTGGCTGGCCTGGGGCAGGTGGCCAGGGCAGGAGGTGGGCCTGGGGCAGGCGGTCGGGGCAGGAGGTGGGTCTGGGGCAGGTGGCAGGGGCAGGAGGTGGGCCTGGGCACAGTGACAAGGTGTTCTCACTGTGTCTGTGCATCAGCCACACTGTCCTTTCTGTTCCTCACACTTGTCCAGTCTGTCCCCCACCAGAGCTGTCCTCTGATCTGCCCATGGCTGACATACAGGTCTCAGCTCAAACTCCACCTCCTGCCTGACCACCTGCCCCAGGCCCACCTCCTTCCCCGGCCACCTGCCTCAGTTGTACCTCCTGCCCTGGCCACCTGCCCCAGCACCCTGCCCAAGATCCACCTCCTGCTCCAGGCCCACCTCCTGCCCTGGCCATCCGCCCCAGGTCCACCCCAGGCCCACCTCCTGCCCCAGAGGCCTGCCCCAGGCCCACCTCCTGCACCAGACACCTGCCGCAGGCCCACCTCCTGCCCCGGCCACCTGCCCCAGGTCCACCTCCTGCCCTGGCCACCTGTCCCAGACCCACCTCCTGCCCCGGCCATCTGCCCCAGGTCCACCACCTGCCCCAGACCCACCTCCTATCCTGGCCATCTGCCCCAGGCTCACCTCCTGTCCCAGACCCATCTCCTGGCCCAACCACCTGCTCTGGCCACCTGCCCCAGACCCACCTCCTGCCCCGGCCATCTGCCCCAGGTCCACCACCTGCCCCAGACCCACCTCCTGCCCTGGTCACCTACCCCAGACCCACCTCCTGACTCGGCTACCTGCCCCAGGTCCACCACCTGCCCCAGACCCATTGCCTGCCCCAGCCACCTGCCCCAAGTCCACCTCCTGCCCCGGCCACCTGCCCCAGGCCCACCTCCTGCCCCGGCCACCTGCCCCAGGCCCACCTCCTGCCCCGGCCACCTGCCCCAGGCCCACCTCCTGCCCCGACCGCCTGTCCCAGGCCCACCTCCTGCCCCGACCGCCTGCCCCAGGCCCACCTCCTGCCCCGGCCACCTGTCCCAGGCCCACCTCCTACCCTGGCCGCGTGTCCCAGGCCCACCTCCTGCCTTGACCACCTGCCCCAGGCCCACCTCCTGCCCCGACCACCTGACAGAAATGAGATGCCAGGCATTGTCCCCAGGTCCCCTGTGTTAGTTACAGCACTCAGCCTGTCTGCACTGGTCTTGAGCAGTTCTTCATCTGCTGGCTTTCTGGCTCTTCCCCTGGACCACAAGCCCTTGCCGCCCTCCTTGGTGCTGAATGGTGCCTGGCACACAGTAGGCATGTAAAAAGCATGGTTGAGGGCATGAGTAAACTCTTCCAAGGGAGGCCACCTGTGCACCCCACAGGGAGGGAAGCTCAGCCTCTGCCCCGTTCTCTGCCGTGGTTCTTCAGTGCCCAGAGCAGGGCCAGGCACAGGGGGGCTCTGGAAAGGTATCTCTGAGTGGACAGAGGCTAGCTCCTGGCTGAGAACACAGACACTTAACAGCGATGCCTGGCTTCCCAGAGAGGAGCAGGGTCCTTTTCAGCCACATCCCCTCCGGCCAGCCTGCCGCGGCCCTCACCACTCCGGGAGATGGGCTGTGGACGTCCGTCAGACAGGAGCTAGTACATGTCAGTCTCCCAGCAGGGCGGGTGGAGCAGTATGGGTTTCCTTCTGGGCGTCAAGGTCTCTGTGGCTATGGACTCAGAGCTGGCTGAGCCAGGCTGTTTCCCTAGAGAGTCCGGGAAACCCATGGTGCTGGCCCACTGCACAGCATCCCCAGCCTCAGGGCTGCTGCCTCCCACACCCTCAACAGTGCAAGGATTTGTGTGACCCCAGATGGCCCACAGGAGGACCTCTCTCAGAAGAGGGCTTAGGTCTCCTTCTGGTTTCTGATCTGGGGTAGAGGGATTCTTGGTGCATCCCCTTGGCCGCCACTGCCGCCTCTGTGCCTTTCCCGCCCCACCCTGGGCAGCAGGCACTTCGGACCAGGTGCAGTTAGTTACCACCGGTTAACTTCACCCTGCAGTGGGGGTAATTGAAGGTTCTGTGAAAGCTTTTGGCTAATTTAGAGACTTCTGGCTGGCTGCCCCCCTCCCTGGGAGTGTGAGCATCTTTTTGTCTTCTCTTTGCCCTCCTGCTTTGGGTCTTGCAGGAAGTAATTCACTTCCTGGTGGGTGTTACTGTCCCTGCCCCGGCTGTGGCGCCAGCCCTTCCTCTGGCCTCACCCTGTGTTTTCTGACAGTCCAGGCTATTTCAGGAGAAGGCTGTGGTCACAGTGCTCGTCACCCTGGCTTTCTGCTCAGCCCCTGCGGAGGTTGACGCTTCCTTGCCCTCACAGGCCCCGAGAGCCTCTTACAGCATTATCCTAAAACAAAGCTCCAGCTTTTCTTCCCCACCGCTGGGCGAAGTCTTTATTTTTGGACCAAACTAGACACTTACTTGTTTGTAAAGGGTGGTGCTTTTTGGCTCCTAAGAAACTTACCTGGGGTTGGTGGCAGACTTCCTTGGCCTTTTGAGAGCAGGAAACTATTTTTAGAGGCATTTTGCTAACTCTGATAAAGAAAAGAAACAAAGTAGGTGTGACAACTGCTTGTAATCACACACACACAAATGCACACGTATACATGTGCAGACAGACATGCACACATATAGGCACATGCACACACGCACACATACGTACACACACATACGCACACACATGCACACACACACACATGCACACCTGCATGGGGGAGCTGGCAAGTTTCTCTTTATTTGGACATTTGGCAAAATCTGAGTTGTAGAAACCTCAATTCAGACATTGCAGGGGTGCGAACTGTCAATGTGACTCCTGAAGCTCTGGCTTAACGAGACCCCAACAGGCATTATTTCACTACAAAGGTCACCAGGTAATCTGGCCAAAGGGGACCCAGCACAGAGCTCTCACCTGGTTCCAGGAGGGGTGACTGCAGTGGCAGGTGCAGTCCTAAGAAGTGATGTTGTACAGGGAGCTACCATGTAGTTGGTGTGTGTGGCCGTCCCTCTCCTCCCAGAGCCTCCTGGGAGGACAGTCAGAGCCATCACCCTAGACCACGCATGGCCCACAGAGCTGCCTTCCCGTTGGCGAAGGGTGCACAGGCCTCTGGGTATCCCCAGGTTGCGATTTCAGGCGAAGAGCATCGTGATGTAGTTTTACTGCCCTTGTATCAGAGTGGCTTAAAATTAACCCCTGGGCTGTCTGGGAGACCCACTGTGAAAACACACTCCACATGGCTCCGGTACCCCCATTAGCACATGGCACATCTGTGTCCTGCCAGGGCCTGGCAGTGGGTACGCACAGGCTGCAGGTGGGGGGCACGGTGAGGTGACTGGATGGGAGGGGCCTCCCGGTCAGTGAGGGCGGGAGAGACCATGGGTAAGTCTCGACCCTTCACGGGCTGAGAAGGGCAGCACCTGTCAATCCTGGGAGGCGTCCCCTCTTCCCCAGCTTGGGAGGGTGTCCTGGCCTGTGCAACTCTGGTCACCCCAAGAGGGCCTGGAATTGGAGCCACTGACCACAGCAAGCCTCTGGGCCACCCCTCTGAGGGCCTCCCTGAGCCATTCTGTAACCCCCAGATCTGCTTCCTATTGCAACTTTTGAAACAGTGTCTCTGTCATTATAAAACCTCATCTGACCCGAAATGAGGCTTATGGAGTACATCTTATGTTTGCTGTGTCTCACATAATCCCGGGTAAGTCTCACAGACCTGTGAGCTGGTTTTCCTTGTTTTCCAGGTGAGATTCAGGCTCAGAGAGGTTAAATCGTCACTGAGGTCACACAGCGGCGGGTGGTGGAGTGCATCTGGCCTCTTCTAATCAGTTAGGGCTGCCATAACACACCACCTGAGACCGGCTAATGGATAAATCAACAGCAGAAATCATTGCTTACAGCTCTGTAGGCCGGGGAGGCTGGGATCCAGGTGCCAGCAGTTTGGCATCTGTTCGGCCTCTTTCTCTGCTTCCCTGACCATGCCTGTTGCTGCGTCTTCAAGCCTCTGATAAGTGCACTAATCCCATTATTAGGGCAGAGGACCCAACCGCTCCCAAAGGCCCCACCTCTTTGTGCCACCACACTGGGGCTGGGTTTCAACAGATGGATTTGGGGGTGGGGGACATGAGCACCCACACCTCTGCAGGGCCTCCATCTGTGACCCTCGCTTCCTGGGGTGGAAGCTTGTGTCCTTTGCTCAGTCTATGAAGTTGCTTTGGCGTTCAGCTTTTGGAACCTCAGGCTTCCTCCTGCCCATGACGGTGCTGGATGTGCTGAGAAACTCCACTTCGCCTCCTTCATTTGCTTATGAGTTTTCTGCAGGAAACCTCAAGGCCTTCCTTTTCCTAGGCTGCTGAGCCGCAGGCTCCAGCCTCTCCTCCAAAGACCTCTCAGTAAGAGGCATCCTGCGTCTTAATAAGCATAATGACGGCGATTGTGTGGCTGGGGAACCAATGAGATACAAGACATCCAATGAGTCTAACATGGTTTTGTGTTGTGCAGCATGAGCCACTTTCCCGAGTTGGCAAGAGGAGGTCTCACGGCCGTTGACAAATGTCAATGTATTAATACTGATTCCTTTCTTCATGGCCCAGCCAATCTGGGATGAATGTGCAAGGACCAAGCCGGCGGTCATCCCTGTGTTCCACATAACAGGTAAAGCTGCCGTGTATTTGGTCCAACAGAGATCGAAGGTCATTATATTCACCGTGTTCAAAAACTTAAGAATAAGCCACAGGTAAAGCATTTAAAGATTCCAGGCAAAGGGATGTGACATTTAAAACATTCAGTCGCACTGTGTGTGATGCACAGGTGCGATTATTGGCACTGTGTGAATAAGTCACATCTGGTTTGGATTCCTGCTAGCCAGTTACTCAGCGGGGCCTTCCAGGGCAAGGTGGTCTCACCACTGAGAGGCGGCCCCAGTGGGACCCTAATTGCACCAGCAGTTGTTCCTAATAAGAGAACTAACACATTTCTCTGAATCTCCGTGACTCATTCAGATTCCCATCAAGAAAATTCAAACTGAGATGGGATCAATAAGTCGTGCAAATTGTCGGAGAACTCCCTACATGGAGGGCATCAGAGTTTACCTTTCGAGAAAGAGAGCATAATGCATCCCACCTGAACACTTCCCCGGCTCGGGTGCTGAGGGTTCAGGGTGTGGTTCACAGGCAGCTATTTGTGCAAAGGGGCTGGCGTCTGCATCCTGTCTTGGCTATTGAGGTTGTTTAAAGTGTGACTTTGGTAAGAGCTGGTTCTACCCACTGATAACTGTTTCTGCTTCTCTGATCCAATAAGAATCATCCAGGTTGACACAAAGATCTGTTGCCAACTGGCCCTTATTTGTGGGGTTTATCATGAAAATAGAAACACAGCCCCCACCGTGATCACCTCTTAAACGACTGGCCGGTGTGAGAGAATCTCAAGCTTTTTTGTCATTATCCAGCTTGTTTTTGATATTGTGGGGGAGAAGGTGCAGATATGATCACCAGGAGATGCATTCTCATCAGCTCTCCCACCTGGGAACTTTCCCCTTAGAGTGCCTTCTCTCCATTCCTGCCTGTTTAAATCCTACAGGTGCCTTCTCTCCATTCCTGCCTGTTTAAATCCTACAGGTGTCTTCTCTCCATTCCTGCCTGTTTAAATCCTGCAGGTGCCTTCTCTCCATTCCTGCCTGTTTAAATCCTACAGGGCCTTCTCCCCATTCCTGCCTATTTAAATCCTACAGGGCCCAAACAGACCCACTTAGCGACTGTGAGACTGTGGGTAAATCACAGTTCACTCAATAAGCCTTTTTTTCTTATCTACACAGTGGGGATATTTTGAAGATTAAATGAGAGATGTGTATAAAATATGCAGTGTGACTAACACGTAGAAGTGCTTTTTCCTCTTCTTCCTCCTCGACCGTCAACATTATTATCATTAAATATGAGTGTTTCACTGATTCTTCCCCGATTCCTCCCCCACCACAACCACCACCACGCTTTCCCTGTGGTGACCTGTTTTCTCACGGCACCTGTTCCTCAGTACAGTACCTATCCCTTCTTCAAGCCCCTTTTTGTTTCCTACCTGGAAGGCATTTTTGTGGGCCTCCTTCAGCCTCCCTTGATCTATGCCAAGCCTCTGTGCAGAGTAGGTCCTTGCTAAGTATTTGGTGGAAGGAGGCCAGGGCCTTATATAGCCAGCGTGTAGGATGAAACTTCTTTTTGACCAAAACATGGGGGAGATTGTCAATGTAGATTGTCACTTCAGAGGGTTGATTGCCCAGTTCATTGAGAATCAGTTGAAGGTAAGAGTCCCTGAGTCCTGGCTCCTGTTCAACCTGCTTTCCCTGCTGGACTTTACAAGGGAGGACTGAGATGTGTTCCTTCCTATCTCTCTTCTGTTGAAACAACACTTGCCCGATAGAAGCACATCCCAGTCTCGCTCAGGGAAGAGCAATGACTGGGGAGTGAAGACAGGTGGTCTGGGTGCATGGGCAGATTCTGGCTATCAGGCACAGGTGTGTAACCTTGGAATGACATGCCTCTTCTCTGTGTCTTAGCTCCCTCTCACTGCGAGGTTCACAGCAAGGGCTGGAGACAGGCCTGGGTTGGAATCCTGACTCAACTGTTCTTAGCTGTGATGTTCCTGAACAAGCTACTTTCCCTCTCTGAGTGACTGATGCTTCCCTGTAAAGTGAGGATGCTTTAGGCAGCCACATCCCATGGACACCTGAGAACTTAGTGAGTTATCATCTTCCATGGGGCTGGCAGAGTGCATTGTTAGGCAATGGTGGTGGTGAAGATGATGGTGATGGTGATGATGGTGATATGATAACACTAATGATGATGATGATAGTATGATGATGTTGATGATGGTGATGATAACGGTGGATAATGATGGTGATAATGATAGTGATGATGATATTGATGATGATGGTGATAATGATGATCATAATGGTGATGATGATGATGATGGTGATTATGGTAATAGTGATGACAGTGATGATGATAATGATGGTGATAAGAATGAATAATGATAATAATGATGGCGATTTTAATGGTGATGATGGCAATGATAATGGTGATAATGATGATAATGATGATGGTGATGATGATGGTGATAATAATGATGGTGATGATAATGATGGTGATGATAATGATGGTGATGATGGTAATGATAGTAATGATGGTGATGGAGAGCATAATGTAATGACAAAACTGATGGAGATCATAATGATGATAATGTGATGATGACCATGATGCTGCTAATAACAACGGATGATGATGATGATGATGTTGGAGATCATAATTATAATGGTAAAATTGATGGAGATCATGATGCTGCTGCTGATGATAACAATGGATGATGAGGAGAAGGAAGAGGATGATGATGATAATGACGACAATGACAAGATGATAAAAACAGATCATGATGAAGGGGAAGATGATGATGATCATGATCATGATGGTGATGGTGATGATGGTGTATAGATACTTCCCGGGTCTAATCCTCAGGTTTCTTCAGTATTTCCTTGAAGAGTTTTGCATGCGTCCATTTTCAAAGCCTCTCCCTGTGAGTGCATCAACCTGATATTTTCGCACCATGCTGAATTGTCCTCCCTGTCTGGGAAGCTTGGCATTCCATTCCATGACCTTCATAATCTATAAGATTTCTATTTCTTTGAGCTGTGATTTTTCCTTCACTATGTGTGCTTTATTCTACTTTCTAAACCTGTGTCTGCACCAATCATTTGCCCTGCTGTGAAGATAGAAATGGCGCTTCCTTCTTTCCTCTGGTAATTCTGAGATGTGTGACTTTCTGCCCTGGGGTTTTTAGTTTTCTGAAACTGCAGGGGGTTAATTAGTTTGGTTATTTCACAATAGCATTTACAGTTTTCTTATTAATTGGGAAGACATCCAAGGACTCCTACTCTTCACTGGGGTCTTTTGCAATGTTTTAGTCACAAGGATGGGTGGTAGGACTTGCAGAGAAGCCAGGAACAAGGAGAGATCAGAGTCATTGAAATCACCTCTAACTATCCTCAAAAAGTCATGGGGCTCAGTTTGTCTTTTTGGTTTGACCAAGCAGAGAAATATTAGACAATGCACAGCTTAATTGTTCAACTCTTCATTTTCTACAGATTTTGCTTCAAAACACTTAAAAAGCAAAAGTTATCAAGATACTTTAAGTTGGGAGATTGGGAAAAAATTGAAGAGAAAAAAAAATCAGAGTATCAGGATCTTAAAGCCAGCAGAGGTTTTTTCTTCACCCAAAAATCTCAAAAGGGAACATTCTTTCTTGGCAACAGTTGAGTAGTTAGTTGTACATAAGATTTGACAAGGAATGGAAGTGGAAGAGCCAAAGATGTTTTCTCACCATGAAGACTCGTTCTCCAGAACGGGAATCGGCAAATGAGGCCCCGTCTGGACTTGGGGACTTGTCTCTTGCTGCTTCTCCTACCTAGATATTTGCTCCCTCCCCAATCTGCCTGGTCCTCTGACCCAGATTTAACTTTCATTTGCTCATGGAGTCTTCCCTGACCCTCCAGACTATGTTGCTCCCTGACTGACCATTACCGTTTATATGTAATAATAATATCAAGCACTTGCCCAATGCAGAGATTTAAATTAGAATTAAAAAGAGATTTTTTAATTATACTTAATGATTCCCCAGAAAGTGTTTATTTTTAAAAATGTTGAACTATCCTCAGGGCCAAGATAATATTGTAAGGCTGAGTATCTTAGAGAAATTCCATCATTCATTTTATGTGTGTGTTTCTGCTGTTTCTGAAGCAAACACCCAGAGATGCTCTTGAACATATCTCCAGAGAGATTACCTGGGAAATTTATTGCAGTTTTCTTCATCATGGCAAAAACAAAAGCAAACCAAAATGTCCAATGATAGGAGAGTAAATATGCAAATTGTAGTATATTCAAGCACAACAATTCTGTAATAGGCCACACGTACACACACACAGACACACGCACACACATGTGCACACGCGCACACACGCACACACACACGCACGCGCACGCACGCACGCACACATACGCACGCACACGTGCACACACATGCACACACAGACACACACGCACATGCACATGCACACACACAGACACGCGCACGCGCATGCACACACGCGCACATGCACACATGCACGCACACACGTGTACACACACTATATGTTCATGTTCTCATGAATGAATCTCTAACATACTGGTATATAAAAATTGCAAAACTATTTTTATAAAAATGGTACTGTTTATATGATGTTTAAAAACATCCCCAGATACTATATTTATTTATATGTTCATATGGAATGAAAGCATGAACGTGAACAGAGAGGACACACAGACCAATTTCCAAATTGTGGTTCCCACTGTGGAGGAAGGGACCAGGATGGAAGACAGTGAGCAAACAGGTCTTCCACTGATGATGATGATGGTGTAATGTGTGATACTTCGACCAGAATGTGTGACACTTCCTGGAGATCTGAAGCAAAGATGATGAATGTTCTCACTTGCTAAATTTAGGTGGAGTGTGTGTGTGCATTGCACGTGTGCATGCGTGTGTGTGATCATTTTTGGAACATTCCTGTATGTTTGAAATATTTCATAGTTAAATAAACAGCGGTGGTCTTGTGATGGGCTTGATGAAGAGATTGTAGGGTCATGCAGAACGCTGAGAGAGCAATTGAGGGACTTTGTGGTAGGTTATGAAAGAAATTGTGATGTGGGCTTCCTGCCTGCTCTTTGCCTTTCTCCAGATCTGTGCCATGGACACCCAGATATTTCCTCATGCTCAGTTCCCTGCAGGCATCCCTGGGGATTGGAAGTCTTAGAGGGATCCATTATCTGATGGAGAATTCGAGAAGGACTCTTTCATGTGCTGGATCAGAGCAACTATTCAGTGTCCCCTATAGGGCAACTGATTTAGAATGTTTGAAGGGAACAGTCCTCTGAATTAATCCCACCTCTAAAGAGTTATTTAAATGCTATCTCATTACCTCTGAGTTCCTTTTATGAATAAAAAGGGTATTACTGAGTTTAAGATGAGTTAATTAATGAAGTATAATTCCCAGAAAGCCTCTTTGACATAATTTAAAAACCCAGGTAGGTATAATCCCATCATTTAAAACTTTGAATGGGAGACTGGAAAATAATATTCTGATTGTGGGATACAGTAACCCCAGCAAGGGAATTGGAGTGAAGGGAAGGTGAGCTAGCAAGGGAGAGAAGGTCAGGCATTGAGAGAACCAACAGGTGACGAGGAATGAGTTTCAACCTGACCCTGAGTCACAGTATACAGTGGAGGGCACCAGGGGGATGGTGTTAGCTGAACATATAGATGAATTGCCAACAGCCAGAGCCTCTGACAGGGAGCCAGCTGCCAGCCCGCCACTGTCCAACACATAATGCAGCCTCCATTGTGGGTGAATAAACCCAATCCGGCATCCATCTGTCGGAGATATTTTACTAAAGGGGCTTCTCCATGAGGTGGCAATGTGGACTTTCCAAATAGGATTCTGTCATGATTTGTGTAAAGTTATGCATCATGATATAATTGCCGGACCAAGGACTTAGAGTGGGCCATAAAACAAGCAATTGTTTCTTTTATTTATTTGTTTCCTTTTTTTTTTTTTCAAGACAGGGTCTTGCTGTGTTGCCCAGGCTGGAGTCCAGTGGCATGATCACAGCTCACTGCAGCCTCCATCTCCTGGGCTCAAGCAGTCCTCCTGCTTAAGCCTCCTAAATAGCTGGGACCACAGGCACACACCCCCACGCTCAGCTGACTTTTTATTTTAAGAGACGAGGTCTCGCTTTGTTACCCAGGCTGAGATAGTTTCTTAGCCCATTGGGTTGATACTTGATTCTGTTTACCTATAATGTCCTGAATATTGGGGAGCAAGTAAATAAATCTAAGTTTTTGCCCAGTAAGGGCTACACTGGCCACAACTTCATGAGCACAGTTTCAAAATGTGAACTAGGTGTTTGCTTATATCTGCCAAGCAACAGAAAGCAACGTCCCCGTTAGGCAGATGCAGCAGGTAGCAGCAGCCTTGCAGTCTGCTACGCGAGGCCGCTTGGGACCAAACCCTTCCTTACCTCCTTCCCTGGAGAGACAGTCACGATCCTGGCCTTCACCGCAAGCTTGCCCTGCTTGCTCAGTCAAATAAAGTGCAAGCATGAGATAAACACATTTCAAGGAGTGAGTGCTGTTGCAGTGTGTTCTGTGAATTTTTCCACTATTTTAAAGGAAGAAATCATTTTGGTTGAAGGCATCGCTCTTGGTTGTGATCAAACAGAAGGGGAATGAGTGCTTAGCACAAAAGGCGGCACAAAACTTGACCTGCAGAAATGTTTGTCATTGTTATTACTTTCATTAAACTTTGGCTTCAGCTATGCAAACTCAGGAGAGAAATAAATGACTCTAGTGACAGGGAAAGCAATTTTATGGCCTAATATTGACCAAATCTGGGAGTTGTGAGGTAGCCAAAAAATAACATTACCTTTGTTTGACCAAACTGTCAGGGCAAGATTACTTGGTTTCATATACTTTTTTTTTTTCTTTTTTTTAGATAAAGTGGTGTTGAGGGAAGGAGTTTGAGATCATGATTCTTAGCAGCCTTGAAAACTGGCAAATGAGAAGACTGGTGAATAATATTATTCCAAAGAGGAAGCTCCTTCTTCTTAGATGATAAACACCTTTGTTGATTAATTGCCATGCGCTATTAATAGGCAGCTGAGTAATTGGAAGTGATTGGCAGAAGGTCTCATGAGCCCATCTGTTTGTTGCATTTGTATGACCATTTTCAGCATAGGGCATCTTCAAAGTGCGATGGAGAAGCTTGGAGAGCGACAGGCCAGAGACTAAGTGAGCAGGACTTGGAGACGCCCATCCTGCCTTGAGAGGACCCAGGACAGTCCTTTCCTAGGGGTTTGCGTCTCCTTTTCTTGCCCACAGTATCAGTTAAGCATGGAATGCGGAGGAAGCTGGTTGTTTAATCTGGGAGTCTGGAACTCACAAAACTCTTTAGAAATGCTTAGCCCACAGTGGGTGAGGCTGGTAGCAGTGGTGGCACTGAGGCAGAGCTGTGGATGACTGCCAGCTGTGCATTTAGGGTCTGAGGAAGGGGAGGCTTTCATCTCCTGGGACAGCAGTGATTGAAAAGATGAGGCTGTATGACTTAGACCAGTGGTTCTCCACCTTTTTGGCACCAGGGACCAGTTTCATGGAAGACAGTTTTTCCACAGATCGGGGTGGGGGATGGTTTGGGGATGCTTCAAGCACATTACATTTATTGTGCACTTTATTTCTCTTATTATTGCATTGTGATATATAAAGAAATAATTACACAACTCACCATGACGTACAGTCAGTGGGAGCCTAAGGTTGCTTTCCTGCAACTAGACAGTCCCATCTGGGGGTGATGGGAGAGAGTGACAGATCATCAGGCTTTAGATTCTCATAAGGAGTGTGCAACCTAGATCCCTCGCCTATGCAGTTTACAATAGGGTTTGAGCTCCTATGAGAATCTAATGCTGCCGCTGATCTGACAGGAGGTGGAGCTCAGGCGAGAATGTGAGCCATGGGGAGCGGCTGTAAATACAGAGGACGCTTCGCTCACTCACCTGCCGCTCACCTCCTGCGATGCAGCCCTGTTCCCAACAGGCCACAGACCAGGACCAGTCCAGGCCTGGGGGCTGGGGACCGCTGACTCAGACCATTCATTCTGCCCTGGCTGGGAAGGATGTGCTGCAGTATCCCGGGCAGGGAGATGCACACAGAACCTCTTCTCTGGAGATTTCCTTGACTTGGAAGTGATTCTCTCTTAATCACGGAGACTGTGGGAGCCCAGGGGGCAGCAAATGAAATCTGTGAACCAAAAAACCCTCTGTTTTAAACTTCTGTGTGGCCATTATAGCCAGACATAAAGGTGGCATCTTAAATGAACATTAGCCTCTTGAAAAACAAAAACAAAAAGTAACATGAGCAATCGAAGCCTCCTGAATATGAATGGATTTGAAGTTGCCCATCTACGGCCCAGTGCTCTCAACTAGATGTTTCCCCGTCCCTCATAGATGACCTCACTGGCGATGAAGGGACACGCTGATGAGTTCAGAGGCTCTGGGCGCCTCGTCGTATCATTTAAAAGCTGCTGCTCCGGGTGGAGGATGCCCGTTTCGTGCTGTGGCTGGTGACGCACACATTTGCCGATCCCCCTTTTGGAATACGTTCTGTTTCTGAAGAGTTTTTGCGCTTAGCTTGCGTAGTGTGGGTAAGTAGATGAATATCTGTTCTAGGCTGGAAAATAAGACCCAAAATGATTGTGACTTAAGGTAAAAGAAACTTCAGGTTAGCAGTCCTTGCCAAAAAATGATTTTCATTCAGATTATATCAAGGGATTGGCCGGGAGCCAGGAACATGAAAAGAACAATATTTAACTAGAATTCTTGAATAGTTATGTGAGAAAATTTGTGTGCACATGGGTGTCTGCTGTGCATCAGTGTTGGAGCCCAGGCGGATCTCAAGCAATGTTTGTGATGTGTTTAAGAAACACATCAGCTTTGTGTATTTGTTTTTAAGATCCTGCAGCAAGAGTAGAAAACTCTCAGTGGTTCCAGTGGCAGTCAGCATAGGCACGTTATGGTTGCAGTAACAAATGACCCTGGAGTCTCAGTGGCTTCCAAAAAGGCTCATCATGTTGTGGTTTGTGTCACGTCTCCAGTAGTCTGGAGTCCTGGCTGAAGTTGTTAGGGGCTCTTCTAGTACCATGTGAGTTTGCTTTAGAGCACTTTTCCCAGCTCATGTTAGAAACAGATTGGCATGATTATTAGGCTTGAAGCTCTGAGAGGGTATGGGCCATTATGTCAGCTTCATGTGCCTGTCACAGCAAAGACAGTTGGTCACATCAGTTGAAAGAATGGGGCCCACTTAGGCTAGACACTACAGGGGCCAAGATTAAAAACAAAACAAAACAACAAAACACTGAATAACTCCTTGAGAAATTGACTTCACTTAGATTCAAAGGATTGTACCTATGTGAAGAATGAAGAGGACCGTTCCAGGAAAAGGAACAAGTTTGAGCAAAGACACAGGAACGTGGTGAAACTCAGTGCACCGAGGACTTTCAGGAAGTTCCACATGAGCAGTCACTCTGGGGCCGAGGGAAGCACTAATGAGGACTTGGGAGGAGACGGGTTAGGGTCGGCCTCAATGGACGAGTGGAATGGTCCATGGGACCCGCTGGGGTTGATACTGATGCTTTGTTCTTTGTGTATATTCTTACACCCTCTGATGGGTTCAGCTATAAGGCTTTACTTCCACTGGGGTCACACACGGAGGCTGTACATGGACTGGGCCCTCAGTTTGCATGTTCATTTGGGAATTACTGCAGGACTGGAATGACTTGGCCAGTCAGGCTTTTCTATTTGTTTATTTGTAATTATTCTTCTGTCCACAATCAAGAAAGGATTTGAAGTAATTTTCAAAAATACATAAATTATGGTTGTTAACATGGTGAGTTCAAGAGAAGCAACTTATTGAAGTTGTGTCTGTTCTTTTCTCGTGAATGTTCTCAAGTATTTTTGTTTTCTACATTTGCCATTGTTCTCAGTGACAAGGTAGCCAGGGGCCAAACCACCCCTTCACTGAGAAGTAAGGCATTGTGTTTCCCTGTTGCTCATTAATTTAGAGAGTTCCACACATGCTGCCAGTTCCTAGATTGATTTTTCTTTGTGATTTTTGGCTAAATCCTTGTTTCCCAGTGTCTTGTGTTCAACTTTAATATTTTACTTTTTGTGTGATGTCTATAATACTAACACAAGCTCACAGGCAATGGCTCAAAATAAGGCTTTCCTAAGATTAAAATTGATCATATGAAGCCACCAATCAAGGGTCAGAATCAGCAGAATTATAGAACATCTTCCTCGGCTTTGGATCCTTTGAAACAGTCATGTTGTGCGCCGGCTATTGGCCTGCAGACTCGAGTCTAGGATGCACCTGAGTGCCCAACCGTGCTGTGTTCTGAGTGAGAGCTCTCAGGTACAAGGCCAAGTCCAAGGTAGAGCTACTTGTGCCCAGGTCACAGTGGGGGCAGAAGTGATTTTTACAGCATTTGGATTCCTAGCTGTCTCTTCTGGTGAACGATCAAATTCTACCAAGAGTCAACACTTGCTCGTAATGAGAAACCTAAATGGGTTCTGTGTGTGCATTTCCGGCCAGGCCCCGTGCGCCTCCCTCGCTGCTGGCATATTTGCAGTTACATTCATCTGTAAAAGTCATATTTCCACCCCAGTGAAACCGAGAGGGACAACATGCCATGCTCTTCTCTACTGTCTCACCTGGAGTAGTTTTAAAACCTCAGGCAACACCATCCCGCAATGATTAGCATAGTGAAACTCAAGCCCTCTGGTTTTTAAAAGCAGTGTTCGTTCTTGTAATTAATTTGCCATGTTTCATTGGGAATATAATGTTTCACTGAACATTCCGTATTTCATTTTTACTCAGCTTAATGTAGTATGGGGTGGAAGAAGTCCGTGAGGACAAGGTAACCGTGCCTTTATGGAATACCCAGGGTGGAAAATCTATCATAACAATGTAAGGAGCCCTACCTGGGACACTTCTAACGACGCGTTCATCTTATTAGACAGGAAATGTTGATTCACGGCCTATCAGGTTTACCTTCCCTTCTAGCAATGAGTGGGGGAACAGGGGAAGAGAGAATTTGTGGCCCCTGCACTGACAACCTGAATGGACAGCAAGGAAGCGGCTGCCAGGAGCGAGTGGTGTTGGCGCTTCATCCTCAGGGAGGGCTCTTTGTGCTTCTGGGTTACAAACTAGAGAGGTGGACGACCCCTGCCGCCGGCAGGAAAGACATGGACAAGAGGAGAGGCGCCCTCCAAGGTACCCATTCCTTAGGGTGCCCTGTCAGCTCTGCTTCTTCTATTCGGTAAATGTTTGCTGAGCACTTACTGTGGACCTGGTATTTTCTAAGCATCCGGCGGCGCGTTCTCCTTTCCTCATGCGGGTGGCACTCCCCTGGGAGAAGCAGAATACACGGGGAAGTGCACAGCGAGTGGATCCCACGCGGGATAAATGCTGCAGGGAAATCAGCGCCATGGGCTGGAGGCTGAGGGGCTGACGTGCAGTCAGGACGGTCTCTCCCGGGGTGAGGTGGTCATTCCGTTCTGTCAGGCCCTGGGCTGAGTGTGTCTGGAAGAGGGAACAGTAGAGGCAGGAAACTGAGACCAGGAACTGAGTCAGGAAGTCCTAGAAGAACCACAAGACGGCCCCAGGGGCCATGAGTAGAATCAGTGCATGGTTGGTATGGTCGGAGGGAGGCAGGGATCAGCCAGGCCGGCCATGGGGCCCCAGCAAGGAGCTTGGGCTGCATTCCCAGGGCCACGAGGAGGCTTTGGAGGGTCAGAGCAGGAATGTGCTGTTGGATTTGAGGTTTAAATTAAGCTCTCTGCTGGCTGGGCATGGTAGCTCACACCTGTAATCCCAGCCTTTTGGGAGGCTGAGGCAGGCGGATCACCTGAGGCCAGGAGTTCAACACTAGCCTGGCCAACATGGTGAAACCCCGTCTCTACTAAAAATACAAAAATTAGCCAGGCGTGGTAGCACGTGCCTATAATCCCAGTTACTCGGGAGGTTGAGGCAGGAGAATCACTTGAACCAGGAGGCAGAGGTTGCAGTGAGCTGAGATCACACCATTGCATTCCAGCCTGGGTGACAGAGCGAGACTCTGTCTCAAAAAAAAAAAAAAAAAAAAAAAAAAAAAAAATTAACCCCTCTGCTGTTGTGTGAGAGTGGATTCCGGGGGCCGGGGTGCACCAGGAAGCCAGGCTCTGCGCTGTGCAGGTGAGAGGCAACAGTGAGTGGGCCAGGGCGGGACTTAGATCATATTGACTCCACATACAGGTGCTCTCCATCTGTCCCTCATCCACATCCCACATTCCCAGGCAGCTCTGCTTGCTCCCCTGCAGATTGGCACACATGTCTCATAAACCATTTCTCCCATTGTCTAATAATGTGGTTTCATGGCTGTCTCCTCCGTTAGCCCGAGGGTTCTTCAAGGTCAGTACCATGTTTTACTAACTTCATCCGCAGAACCTAGTGTAGGGCCCGAGCTCCCAGCAGGAACCCACAGTACCACTGACTCATGGACTGCGGTCCTCAGAACCTGACCTCTGTGGGAAACCAAAGTCATAGCCTCGTGCCCTACGTGGCCCCGGGGCCCTGCCTGCATTCAGAAGACAGGTGACAGCCGTGCTGCTACCTGGCCAAATGCTTGCTGCACACATTTTACTAGTGGCACCTGAGTCTGCATGATGGCCAACGTGGTTTTAGAAATGTACACATAGTCAGATTAGATGAAGCTTCTGTCTTAGATAATTCCAAATGTTCTTACTTGGATTTTGCTTAAAGGAAAAGCAAAAGTATCTACACATTTCCCCCTCTTCATACTTTACCGAAAAGAAAGAAAAAAAATATAAGAGGATATTGACTCCCACGATGCTTCCTGTGGTGACTAAATATAAATATGGATGACAGATCGCAGAAGGAATCATTAATGGCAGCTGTCAGTGCTATTTAAAATGAATTAGACCTTTCCAGTTTCCCTCTAGTGTGAGCGCTGAGAGACACTTAAGGCTGTTCTGATTCATCATGGACCTGGAAGTCCATTGTTCAGCTTAGTCAGGAGATGTGGATGCTTACCAGGCAGAATAAGCCAGCGGCAGGTAGTGTTTGTGAAGCACCAACTCACCTTCTTTGTCTTATAACATTTGACGGGGTGTGCTTTCCTGGTTTGGCACAGGACGTCGGTCTCTTCAACTTCAGCTGATTCGAATTGGGACCCACACACCAGGTAGGAAGCATGGCATTTGAACCGTGCCTGGATTATCAGAGGAGCCTTCTGTCTGCGAAGTCTGAGAGTCAGAGGGAATAACAAGTCCCTAAAATGAGGAACAGCCCTTTCCATGGTTAAAGGGAAGAGTGGAAACCCACGTGTGTATTATCAGGGAAGACTTTTCTCTGGGAACAGGTGTGCCTGTAACATGGTGGCTTCTCACTGGTCTGTTTTGCCCCATAACGGTAAACATTTCTACATTTGGAGAGAGTTAGGTATATTAGTCTGTTCTCACGCTGCTAATGAAAACATACCTGAGGCTGGGTCTTTTATAAAGGAAAGAGGTTTAATGGACTCGCAGTTCCACAGGGCTGGGGAGGCCTCGCATTCATGGTGGAAGGTGAAGGAGGAGCAAAGGCACATCTTACATGACGGCAGGCAAGAGAGCGTGTGCAGGGGACTCCCCTTGATAAAACCATGAGATCCCATGAGACTTATTCGCTGTCACGAGAACAGCACGGGAAAGATCCACTCCCATGATCCAATTCCCTCCCACTGGGTCCCTCCCATGACACATGGGAATTCAAGATGAGATTTGGGTGGGGACACAGCCAGACCATGTCAGTAGGAGACAAGGGAAGTGCTGCCAGCGGTTCTCTCCACCAAGACATAGAGAGGCTGAACGCTGCCCGCTTTGTCTCATCTTAAAGCTGAGCTTCCAGTGAGAGTCTCACTTCTGTTCTCTTTAATTTTCTTTCACTTCCTGTGTTTAAATAACCCAGGATCAGTTTATGCATCACGACGTCTTCTTTTGATAATCTGGCTGAATCTCTCCAAATGGCTGGGAGTTTATGACCCTGAGCAGGTGGACATGTGGGCAGAAGTGAGAACAGGACTTGAGGAAGTATGAAAACGTTTGTCACTTCCGAAGGGCCTCTTTCTTCCTGGCTTTGAAATAAACCCTCCAATGACAGCCAATAACTGTTTCTGTCTCCAGTATGGAAGAGAAAGCCATTTGGATTTTTGGATATAACTGACACAGGGTCTCTAAAAGCTCTTGTTTGTTTTCCATTTGTTTTGGAGCTACATTTGAAAGAGAAGAGGCATAGAGACCTGCAGCCCCTCCTCTCCTGGCTGCCCAGGGCTTCTGGGAATAATGGTGGTGGGGGGAGGCCCACACTGTGCCGCGGTTGGTCCTTTATGTAGTTAGCTTCCTGTTGTATTTTACGCTGTGCAGCTCCAGCATCCTGGGTTTTGTGCTTGGGAGATCACACGTACGTCATGGGACAGAGTGCCTGTCTATATGGATCATGGACCACTTCTCAGGAACCGGCCTGCAGCCCCGACAGACAGGCTGGGTCATCAGGAACAGACAGCGGGGCCCCTGCAGGGCCACGTGTGCTCCACCTGCCCCAACCCAGGGCTGTTCCATAGCCGTGGAGTTGGTTCTGGGGAGAAAGGTGGCTGCAACCTGGGATTCAGCCCCAGCTTCGCAGCCGGGTGTGGCAGCTCCCGTGCTGGGTAGGATTCAGCACTTCTGGGCTGAAGTTTGCCTCGTGAGCACCAGCTAGTGTTTGATGTGAACTGAATCGTGGGGAGAAAACACCCACCTGAGGTGTGAGCCAGTTAATTTACAAGGTCAGTGAGGAAAAATCCTGCAGGCGCCTGGGGAGGGTGAGCAGAGCCAGGCTCCAGACGAGGCCGGGAGCTGGGGTGTTGGCTGATGTCCCCGTTGCTGGGTGCTGCCGGGCATGTGTGGACCTGGGGTATGGCACGTCGGGCCTCATCGGGAGGCCTGTGGAGTGAAAGCTGGGGTTCCCCAGAACTCCCTTTCATTCCTCATGAGGCATGTCCTTGTGTTGTGAAGAATCACACAGTCACTCGTGGAAACGGCCCTCAGGGGCGGTCTTGCTGATCCGCCTGCAAATAAGACTCCTCTGAAGCCAACCATGTACGTGGAAAGGAGCATGTGTTCCTAAGGTTTCCGGGAGGGGAAAGGACCAAGTTCATGTGGGACCCAGCTTAGAGCATAGCTCACCCCCCGGGGCAGGGCAGCGCATGTTATGTTTGAGTGGCCGCCTCGGTGCCAGACTCAGCCCAGCACCAGGAGCCCAGGAGCCCCTCTCCTCCTGCCCCTGCCCACTGGGACAGTCACGTCAGGAAGGAACTGGATGCATGTGGGAGGAGGCAGCCACCTTCCAGTGCCACGAGGCCAGCGGAGCACCTCTGACCTTGCCTCTCCCACCCAGGGTCAGGCAGACCCCCCCTCCCCCAGTGCCACGAGGCCAGCGGAGCACCTCTGACCTTACCTCACCCAGGGTCAGGCAGACCCCCCCTCCCCCAGTGCCACGAGGCCAGCGAAACACCTCTGACCTTGCCTCACCCAGGGTCAGGCAGACACCCCCTCCCCCGGTGCTAAGCGCGCCCTCAAGTGGCCTGGAGAGGAAAGTTGTGTTTTGAGTGGAAAATTGCCACTCTTATGGGAAAGATCCTGTGTTGGAAACTCGAGCTTCTCTTGGAATTATGATTCCATGAGCATGTCGCATGCTGCCTTTTTTTATTTCCTAGGAATAATTTTGAAAGGAAATACTGTACACATCGAAGAGTGACTCAGTACAGAGACCGTCACTCTAGGCTGAGCCGGTCTGAAGCAGGGGCCAGGCATGCGCTGCATCCTGAATGCTGCGGTGGGGCTGGGGGGCAGCTGTGGTGGGGGCAGTGCCTTGGGTGGCACAGCCGCCCGCCCTCCATCCCCGGGCAGCCGTGTTCAGGGCCTGCTCTCATCTCTGCTTTCAGATGCTGGGGAGGCCAGGTCATGGCCATTTCCATGGGCTCTGCCTCCCTGGATCAACCAACCACAGATCAGAAATATTCGGAGAAAGAATTGTGCCTGTGCTGAACATGGACAGACTTTTTTCTTGTCATTCTTCCCTAAACAATCCAGTCTAACAACTGTGTACATAGCATTTACATTGTATTCCGTATTATAAGTGATCCAGAGATGATGCGAAGTCTGTGGGAGGGGGTGCATGGATTCTACGCACACACTGCACTATTTCATATCAGGGACTTGGGCGTTTACCGATTTTGGCATGTGCAGAGGTAAGTCTTGGAACCAGTCTCCCACTGATACCAAGGGACAGCTGTATACTTCAGCATAAATGACGTTTACTAGACATTGTTCTGCAACTTACTTTTGTTATAATTTTTATTTTTTGTGGATACGTAGCAGGCATGTATGTTTATGGGAGGGCGTGAGATGTTTTCATACAGGCGTGGAATGCACCGTAATCCCATCAGGGGAATGGGATACCATCCTCTCGAGCATTTATCCTTTGTTTAACAAACTATCCAGTTACACTCTTTTAGTTATTTTTATTTTTATTTATTTATCTTTTTGAGACAGAGTCTCACTCTGTTGCCCAAGCTGGAGTGCAGTGGCGCAATCTCAGCTCACTGCAACCTCCGCCTCCCAGGTTCAAGCGATTCTCCAGCCTAGGCCTCCCGAGTAGCTGGGACTACAGGCACACGCCACCATACCAGGCTAATTTTTGTGTTTTTAGTAGAGATGGGGTTTCACCATGTTGGCCAGGCTGGTCTCAAACTCCTGGCCTCAGGTGATCCACCTGCCTCAGCCTCCCAAAGTGCTGGGATTACAGCTGTGAGCCGCCACGCCCAGCCTCCTTTAGTTATTTTTAAGTGTACAATTAGATTATTATTGAGTGCAGTCACCCTGTTGTGCTAACAAATCCTAGTTCTTATTCATTATTTCTAACTTTTTTTTGTGCTCACTCACCGTCTCCACTTTGCCCCACTACCCTTCCCAGCCTCTGGCCACCTTTCTCCTCCTCTCTATCTCCATGAGTTCATTTGATTTTTAGCTTCTGTAAATAAGTGACAATGTGCAAAGTTTGTCTTTCTGTTCTGCAACTTACTTTTAAAATTTAATATATGTTGAAATACATGCCGTGTCAGAACAAAGAGTTTCACCTCATTTAAAAAATCCCTGATTAAAATTTATTTAGTCACTTTTGGTGACATTTGTTGACAGCGTTGTCCCTCGTGAGAGCCAGTGTTTTTCCACAATGCACTGAGCACGTCCGAACATATGGCAAACGTCTTTACATTGCTTTAGAAAGGACTGCACCAGCCCATGTGCCTGCCAGCGGAGCGTGAGCCGTGCGAGGGGTAGCCTCTCTGGTGCGCGGGACGTTCAGCCCTTTTCGTTTCTGACCTGGTGGAAAGAAAACAAAGCATTGTATTTTGTTTAGATTTCTGTCGCCTGGTTCTGGTGGGGTAGGCTGTCTCGTATTTGAGCCCATTTGTATTTCTCCTTGGATGGAGATGTTCTCTAGGGGGGCTGGCCGTTTCCTGTTGGTTTGCATTCTTTTCCTAGCCTTCCGTTCACTCCCCCGGGTCACCTGCATTTTCTTCCTGGCCGTCTGCCACTTGCCGTTTTTCTGCCCTTCGGAGTTCTTCATCCAACAGTGCAGCAAGGAGCCCGCCACCCCGTGCACCTGTGAGACGCTGCGGACGACGAGTGTGTCAATGTCCCATCCTCGCGGCGCACAGGAGGTCCCAGGACCCCGGAAGCCTCAATGTTCTCTCTGCCTGTGTGGCATGCAGGACCAAGGGGCCCCTGGGGCTGAGCTCAGGCTCTGGGGACCCCATGGGCCCCATCTCCTCCCCTCCACCCCTCTTAGTTCCACAGGTTTCTGATCCGCCACAGGGGCTCTCGCCTGTCTGACTCTGTCCTGCTTTTTCTGCTCCAGCCAGGCTTCACTTCTGCTGTTTGCTCTGCTGCCTCCTAGGTTTCCACCTGTGGGAAGCATACACATGATGAATTTGCTACTTCCTCCACTGGAGGCAAAGCTTAGTGGTGGGAAGGATCTCAAGGTTGTGAATGGGGGAATCTGGGGGTGCAGAGGTGCCAGGGTCTGGAACCATGGGGTGGCCGTGTGTCCCTGAAGCAGCCTGTATCTGGACTAACATTTTCTCTTCCATTAAAATTAATTTCGCAATCTCCGGCGATATGCCAAGCCTTCGCGCATTGCATAATGCCCGCGACTCTGGCCTGTAAATTTATTTCACCACCGTTATCTAACTCATTATCTTGTAAACTGCCTTAATACACTGAGCCTTGCAGAATTTAATCTTTATAGAAAACCAGATTCTATTCCACAGCACTGAGAGTGGACATCTCTCAAACTGGTCACTTCCTGTGCATCCTGGCTTTTAATTCAGATTAATTCTACTACCTTCCTCCCCCTCCTCCTCCCCTTCCTCCCCTCTTCCCTTCCTCCCCTCCCCCTCTCCCTCCTCTTCCCCCTCCTCTTCCTCCCCCTCCTCCTCCCTCTCCCGCTCCCCCTCCTTCCCTTCTCCCTCCTCCTCCTCCCCCCTCCTCCCTCTCCCCTCCCTCTCTTTTGCCTCTCCTTCCTCCTCCGCCTTCTCCCTCTCTTCCTCCCCCTCCCCTTCCTCCCCTCTTCCCCTCCTCCCCTCCCTCTCCCTCCTCTTCCCCCTCCTCCCTCTCTCCCTCCCTGTCCCCTTCATCCCCTCTTCCCCTCCTCCCCTCCTCCCCTCCCCCTCCCTCCTCTTCTCCCTCCTCTTCCTCCCTCTCCTCCTCCTCCCTCTCCCTCTCCCTCTCCCCCCCCCTCCCTCATCCTCCCTCTCTCCTTCCTCCTCCCCTTCCTCCCCTCTTCCCCTCCTCCCCTCCCCCTCCCCCATACCCCCCTCCTTCCCCCTCCTCCTCCCCCACTTCCCCTTTTCCTCTGGAAGGTGATGAAAGTGCAGTACAATGATTCACCCCAGTTCACCTTCCACTGGGTGGGAACAGCCCTTCATGCCAGAGCCTGGAATGTGCCCCGTTAGAAAAATCTGCAAATAAAAATTGCTTTTTAGCTTGGTTGAGTTAATGAAATTTATCTTTGAGCATAACAGAGAATGATGATTTTTCACCCCAGCAGCCCTGCTTTGTGCTGAAAGGACTTATCTTCTGTGTCAGTGTTGCAGGACTGTGTTTTCCTGTTTGTAGCTGTGAGGAATCGATAATTTACAGGGATGGGGATTATTCTGAAGATTCTATGGCAGTGGTTTTCAGCAAGGGGTGATTTTCCCTCAAGGGACATTCGACAATGTCTAGGGATGTTGGGTGGTGCTGGCATTGTGTAGGGGGAGGCCAGGGTGCCACTAACCATCCTACGGTGCTTAGGACACCCCCCACCCCCCAGAGGCCCAAACATCCCAGCACCAAGGTTGGCCATGGCTGCTCTAAGGCGCGGAAATGTCTCCCGGCAGCATGTGAGTGGGAGAGCGCAGGTTTCCGGACAGTCCTCCTGGATCCCCACCAGACCCTGGAGTCAAATCGCTCTCCTTTGCATTCCAAGACTTACCTCTCCCTGGCGACGTGACCTCTCTGAACCACAGTTTCCTGACAAGGGTGCTAGAGTTAGCCATCCCCACTTTGCTGGGTCCTTATGAAAATGGATCCACTGATGCACATTGAGAGTGTAGCACAATCCAAGTGGTGGCTGCTGCTGCTGCTATTGCCGTTGCTGTTGAAATAAATTAAAGATGATCATTGAGAGGAGAGAGAAGAGATTTCCAGGCTTTCCCTTGCCTCAGGTCTGAGGGGCTGTCCTGACCCCTCCCTGTGGCTCAGCCCTGCTGCACCTGCTGGGTTCCCCGTGTGGCCTGGCAGCGTGTAGGGCACATGCCGTGGCTGACCGGGGCCTGCCCGCCACATTACGTGGCCAAGGTTTAGCCCTGGCCTTCGCAGGACCTCACTGGCTTATTGTCCCGGGGATGACCAGCCCAGATTTGATCCTACAGTCCTAGTCACACTGTCGTGTTGCTTGAGCCAGCCAGGGGTGCATGAGCGGCTGGAGGGCATCTGTGAGGGGAAAGCAGGGTGCAGGGAGCCCCTCTCCGGCTGCCGGTGCAGCTTGCTCCGCACCTAAGAGTGTCCTCTTAATTAGGCGTCACCGGCCACATTTGGAACGGCGCGTTAACATTTTATGGGCCATTTTCTCATAAAGAAAAGCAAAGCCGACGTAATTCTTGCTGGCTTTGGGGTTTTGGCTTCACACTCAGCACATCAGAGGAAACCACTGTGGGAATAAAATTCCTCAAATGTGGCCGCATTCATTGAGTAGGGAGAAAAACGCACCGTTTTAGTCCTTTAGCAAAGACCCCTAAATCCTTTAATTTCCAGGCAATAAACACTGAACAAACCTGCCCTGGAGAATCGAAGTCCTTGAAATGAGCTCCGAGTCAAGGGGGTGACCAAGAAAGCAGAACATTCAGAAAGGCTGGAGCAGGAACCGGACTCTCATTCCGCCTCTGCCAGCACAAAACTGCGGGCTTAGAGGAAACTAAAGCACGTGGCCAGTCATCCACGGGGCTTTAAATGTCCTTGGTTCTTAGCAGTGACCTCAGCAAGACTGAAGGGGAAGGTGATTGGGGGTGCAGGGACAAGTCTTCCTCTCGTGGAAATTTCTGGATCTAAGACAAACGTGAAAAATGAAGCAAAAGACCACATGCCTCATAAATGAAAACCAGAGTCCATCCCAAACTCCCGCAAAGTCCTTGCCAAGAGGCGGTTCTCTCATTGAATACAAGCTCAGCCTGGTTTTCTGGTTTGAGAAAAAAAAACAGAGGCAGCTTAAAACACACTCTCTGAGAACACTGAGGAACAGTAGCTGGTGGTTAAGACAAAGGGAGAAACCATGTAGACACGCACGTGTGTGTGTGCACTGTGCACCTGTCTGCCGCCTGTCCATGCGTGGATCAGTCTCTCTGCTCATACACGCACCTGCATACACATGCGTACCACACACGCACACCACAGTCAGACGGCCTGAGAAGCCCTTCAGGGTACCAGGCTACGTTCTATGCATGAAAAATTTCCTGCCTTCTCCACAGCCTCTAAGGGCACGAGTGTTTATGGAATAGGAAGGTGGTGGATTGTTCTGGAAATGATCAAGTTGTCAAGAGAGCATGTTATGGGGTTTCAGATGCACAAAGTTTATCATGCACGTGGTTAAAGTTTCTTTCCGGAAAGATCAAACTTTTTCCTTTTAGTATTTTCAGCAAATTGTCTTCATTCCTCTGGGCATTCTGTGGAGGTGGGATGATGAGGCAGAGCAGCAGTGTTTTTGGAGCATTCACTGGGCATCAGGCCATGTGCCAGCGCTTTTCTATGAAGTGCCTCATCTAAAATGGCCACTGTTCCTATTGAATGGATGAGGGATTATCTTGGAAGAGGGTTGAGCCCCTTGCCCAAGAAACGGCATCTGGAAGGCACCGCAAATGGGCCGTAACCTGCTCTGTTTCATCACAGCACCACACCCTCCCGCCAAGCAGCAGGCCATTCCCCAGTGGAGAACCACCGTTTCCCAGGGTGTCCGGGTACACGGGGGTTTAGGCATTACCCGGCCCAGCTCAGCCAGCAGCCCTGAGAGTCTTTATGCCCAATGGTTTATGAGTGAAACCAAGCGGGGAAGCACCATGCCTCCTGCTTGCTTTTATCTCCTCACCATTAATTGTCTGACTACATTTTCTTCAAGAGGCAACAAAGAGTAAAAGCCGTGCCGTTGCTTTTCTGTTTAGCTGGTTGTAAATATTCAGCCAGAATTTGACTGACAGTGCAATATTATGCTCCCCAAAGCTTGCACCGTATGTGAATATTTTAATTAGGATTGTAACAAGCTATTGAGAAAGTTTGAGCTAAATTGGTTCAGCTGTTTTTGCATTAGTGAAGCATGAAGAGAAATTTTTTCATCTATTAGAAAATATTCTGTTTTTAAAAAATTAAGCCAAAGCAACAGAACGTCCGCCAGTTTTAGATACTTAGTTAAAAAGTCAGCAGATTGGATCTAGGTGGGGATTGACTGGACAGATCTGAAAGATGTGAAATAAAGTTCAAAGATGTTATTCATGTTTAGCCTCTGTCTCTCGGCGGCTGTTTGGAAGGAAGAGATGGATCTCCAAGGCAGCCCATGTACTAAGAGACCAGGGAATCTGTAGTGGGCCTGAACTCCCCAGGGTGTTCCAGGGTTACAGTCAACCATACTGGTGACCTTCTCCCCCTCAGTGAGATGCAGGGTGCCAGGTTTAGCATGTGCCCTCACCTCCACCCAGGCTAGAAGCATGGCCGTGCTGCCATCTTGGGAACACACTGCTAGGAAGCTCCTTCCTGTGTTGAGCTGAAACCTGCCTCCTTATTTCTTCCTCCCACACCATGGCCCTCGCTTCTGCTCTATAATTTGTTAGTTATCCAGTTTCGCTTTGCTTCGACCTCTCCTTGGACATCGTGCACCGCTCCCAGCATTGTCTGAGACATCGGGTAGGCTGGAGAGAGGAGGACGGACTGGTCCACACCCACTGCCCACCCTGCCATGTTGCCGCCACACACACTGTTGGGAAACCTCTGGGTTTCTCCGATTCCTGGAACCTGCCCCTCATCTCTGTGAGGTCTCACATGTGGCTCTTCACTCTGATGGTGGTGAACGCTCTATATTTCTCTTCTTGCCAATTCTTTCTGGTTCCATATCCCCATTCCTATAGGGACCCAATGGCCCCCAGGGGGAAGCTGGCCACCAGGAAGCCCGTGACCTGCTGTCGGGGATGGACAAGCGGTCCTTGCATCTCCGTGTGGGTCCAGTGTTGCTAGAGCTTCACATCTTCCAGAAGAAACCAGAAATCTGGAATTAAATGCAAAATCCCCTATTTTCAAATAGTGGCAGCTAATCCAAATGTTGTAAAAATACAGTGCTGGCCTCTCAAAGCGGACCCGTGTACCAGCAAGGACCACATGCCTGCCAGTGATCTCTGGCCTTGACTCTGTGATCCCCGAGGGCAGGAACAATGATCCTTTGCTTTTTATTTTTTTTCCCCAGTAACCCCCCTACAACATCGACATAATGATCTCTTGGTTGTTGTTCCTAAGTGTATTTGGCAGGGCGTGGTGGGGAGAATGATGGCGTTTTTGTGTGTCATGTTCAAGATTTATGACAATTTCACTTGGTCTTTGGATGTGCAGTCGTGCGCTCCTTCCCTGCTCGCTCCAGGAGGACGTGTTAGGACTCATAACTGTGGGTTGTGCTCATTTTCTTTCTTTCTTTTTTTGTTTTGAGATGAGTCTTGCTTTGTTGCCCAGGCTGGAGTGCAGTGGCGCGATCTCGGCTCACTGCAAGCTCCGCCTCCCGGGTTCACCCCGTTCTCCTGCCTCAGCCTCCCGAGTGGCGGGGACTACAGGTGCCCGCCACCACCCCCGGCTAATTTTTTGTATTTTTAGTAGAGATGGGGTTTCATCGAGCTAGGATAGTCTCGATCTCCTGACCTCGTGATCCGCCCGCCTTGGCCTCTGAAAGTGCTGGGATTACAGGCATGAGCCACCGCGCCCAGCCTGTGCTCATTTTCTTCTGCCTGGATGTGGGTACTTTGAGAGATTCCCATGAGCAAACCGCCAGGATGTGTTTCCTGCACAGAAGCCTCGAAACCCCTCCTTTGAGCTGTTGGTTTAGGATGAGGAGTGTGCTATCTGCCTTCCTCTCCCTCAGCCCACCCACTGTGCACTCAGCGGGGTCATGGTCATGCCCCCTTGTTTCTCGAAGCACCAAGCCCTGTGCCCTGCACATAGCACCCACATCAGTCAGGCTATGCCGGCAGGCCCGACACAGACCTCCACGAGGGACCAAGGGTCCTGCATGGCCTTTTCTCTGCCATATCCCCAATGCCTAGTAGAGGGCCTGGGGCAGAGCAAACATTTCATAAATATTGATTGAATGAAAGCTAAATAAACCATAGGCTTCCCACCACCTCCCTCCCAGTTTTTCTTGATGTCAAAATGAGGAAAATTTAAACATCAGCATTTTTCTGCTAATTAGTAAAACCTAAAATCCAGCCCCTTGTAAATAGATACGCCTGTATTTTACACAGAGAGGGCCAAATGCAAGGCCCTTCCCTGGTTTTCTGTTGCAAACCTCACATTTGTCTTGCAAACACATTTGCCTGTTTTTGAAGGCTGGGTGCTGGAAGCTTCAGGCAACAGTGATCTCGGCCGGGGTCTCAGACACTAATTCCCATCCAGGGAACAATCACATTAATGCAGGGGGAAGGAGAGGAGGCCTTCATGAGCCACAGAAACCGTTCCCTCCACAGGGAAACGTGGTGCGGCATGCTCACCGTCAGTTTCAGCCCAGGATGGTGTTGGGGTTCACTCTGTGGTGCACCGTTTGGGTTCCAGAGCACCTCAAATGAGAACAGGGGTCTCTAATCAGAGTATGCCACAACATTCATGTCCTTACGCTTGTCAGAGGGTCAGGTTGGAAAGCTGGAATGTCGAGAGAGCCAGGCGGAGTTTCCCAGAATCAGCCACAAAGACACATGCCTGCATTTCACTCCCTGGCAGCCTGAGCTCATTAACGCAAGGGAAGTTTCTGAGTTGGTGACTTCTCATCTTGGCTTTCTTTTAATAAAGAAACAATGAACTCACACGTCACCACGGAAAGCCCCTCTTAAACCCAGCGAGGTATTTACTGTGTGTCGTTGGCTCACTTCCCTAGGAGTTTGGGGGTGGGGGGTGGATTACGAGGTCACTCATTTGTCAGCTACGCCGACCCTGAATTCTGTGGCCATGCGCCTGTGTGTGTGCTCCCCACCTTCCCAGTCCTGGGAGAACCTGCGGTGAGAGGCCACAGAGGACTGGGCACCAGGCTCCCCTGGGAGCACCACCGTGAGGCTTCCCACTTCCCTAGCACGCAGGCCGCCTGGACAGGAGATGGCTCCTTCCCACGGCCCCCGCGTGGCAGGTTTGAAGGGCACAGGAGTCTGGGCTGAGTCTTTGCTGTGTCCCACGAGGTGATACATGAAGCAGGTGCTCTGTGTCCCGGCCTGGCAACCCCTTGGAGCCTGTCTTTGGGGACAAGGACTTAGCATCACCATCTCCTCTCCCACATCCTCCCTTTTTCAGCTTTAGCAAGAAAGGCAGAGAGGAAGGGACCAAACCTAAAGGCTGCATTCTGCATGAACTACTCCCATCTAAGTCTGCAGCATGTCCTGATGAAAGCCAGGCTGCGGGGGAGAGAAAAGAGAGACAGAGGCTTCACCCCAGCGAGATGGCACTTTAAAGAGAGAGGCCTCGCCAGGCGCGGTGGCTCAAGCCTGTAATCCCAGCACTTTGGGAGGCCGAGACGGGTGGATCACGAGGTCAGGAGATCGAGACCATCCTGGCTGACACAGTGAAACCCCGTCTCTACTAAAAAATACAAAAAAAAAACTAGCCGGGCGTGGTGGCGGGCGCCTGTGGTCCCTGCTACTTGGGAGGCTGAGGCAGGAGAATGGCATGAACCCGGGAGGCGGAGCTTGCAGTGAGCTGAGATCCAGCCACTGCACTCCAGCCTGGGCGACGGAGCGAGACTCCGTCTCAAAAAAAAAAAAAAAAAAAGAGAGAGAGAGAGGCCTCAGAAAGAGTTCATTGAGTAATCAGCCATAATAAACTCAGATAAGGCGACAGATGAAACAAATCTTCCTGGAAGGGAAGTGATTGGAGAACAGGATGGAGAACAGGATGGAGAACAGGACGGAGAACAGGATGGAGAACAGGATGGAGAACAGGACTGTCTGGAAGGAATAGTGGATCATAACCAAAAGCTGAAATCTAGAGCTTGTGGTGAGACCCTGGTTCCAAACAGAAGCAAACTGCCACGCCCAGTTTTCTCTTCTCATTGAACCCAAATTTAACCAGAATCACTAAAATCCAGGAAAGGGGTCGGGCGCAGTGGCTCACACCTATAATCCCAGACTTTGGGAGGCTGAGGTGGGCAGATCACGAGGTCAGGAGATCAAGACCATCCTGGCTAACACGGTGAAACCCCATCTCTACTAAAACTACAAAAATTAGCCAGGCGTGGTGGTGGGCACATGTTAGCTACTCAGGAGGCTGAGGCAGGAGAATGGTGTGAGCCGAGATTCCACCACTGCACTCCAGCCTGGGCAACAGAGCGAGACTCCATCTCAAAAAAATAGAATAGAATGGAATAGAATAGAATAGAATAGAATAGAATAGAATAGAATAGAATAGAACAATCCAGGGGAGGCTGCCTTTGAGACAGTGTCTCCATGAATAGAATAGAATAGAATAGAATAGAATAGAATAGAATAGAATAGAATAGAATAGAATAGAATAGAGTAGAATAGAATAATCCAGGGGAGGCTGCCTCTGAGACGATGTCTCCACATGCTTGGCATCTGAGGAAGGGAGATTTGTCACATGAGCTCATAGGTTTGTCAGGCAGAGCCAGAGAAACTGAACTATGTCCTGGGTATGCAGATCTGTGCTGGGCACAGCCAGAAGCTGTCAGACAATGAACAAGTGTGTTCCTTACCCCTGAGGGTCTTTCAGGGGGATGAAGGATACAAGATGAGACGTGGGGGAGGCCCAAGAAGTAGAAGAGATGCCCACTGGGGCTGGCGTGTGCCCTCAGAGCAGGGCAGAAGAACATTGGAGAGAGCCGCGGTCAGGATCCTGGGTTTGTGTCTCAGGCATGAGCCCCCGCTTCCATCAGCCATGCATTCCTGGACAGTTGGCATCTGTTGGTAGTAGCTGTGAGCCAGGTGGAGGGCTCCATCTGGTGCTGCAGAGGTGAGACCCTCTTACCTAGGAGCAGGGGACCACAGGAGTCCTGCTGTCGGTACACTGTGAAGAGCAAAGTGACGGAGACGCACTCAGGATGTCACCACCAAGTCCAGCCCGGGAACATGTGGCAATGGAGGGAAGTCAGAAGGCCCCAGATATTCCTTACGGTTCCGCTCTGAACCTGATACTGGAGGCCATGGGTCATGGGGGTTTCTGAACTTAACACAGAATGGAAAAGAAAACTGTAAAGAATCTGTCAAAAGCAGCCAGAATGATGAGAGGCATACCAACTCAATTCTAGAAGGACCAACTCAATTCTAGAAGGACCAACGCAATTCTAGAAGGACCAACGCAATTCTAGAAGGACCAACTCAATTCTAGAAGGACCAACGCAATTCTAGAAGGACCAACGCAATTCTGGAAGGACCGACGCAATTCTGGAAGGACCGACGCAATTCTGGAAGGACCGACGCAATTCTGGAAGGACTGACGCAATTCTGGAAGGACCGACGCAATTCTGGAAGGACCGACGCAATTCTGGAAGGACCGACGCAATTCTAGAAGGACCGACTCAATTCTAGAAGGACCGACTCAATTCTAGAAGGACCGACGCAATTCTAGAAGGACCGACTCAATTCTAGAAGGACCGACTCAATTCTAGAAGGACCAACTCAATTCTAGAAGGGAGGCTCTGGTAAATCAGGGCTGTATACTTGTGAACTGATGGTTTTAACCCCATCCATCAAACAAAAAGAATACGGACTGGTTATTCCCATTTCCACAGAGGGGCAAACAAAAGGAACAGCATGAAAACGTAGCAGGAGGATTCAAGTTCTGTTCTTAGGAGAGGAGACAGGAGACTCAGGGAAAAGCAGGCAAGAGACGTGGCCAGGGTCATAGAGTTGCGAAGGGAGTGATGTGGAGACTGACTTAGCCGGGGACCCTGGGGTGACTCTCAGGCTGAGACTGAGAGGGAAGGAGCCCTGAGGGTTGCCCTTTCCGGCAACATGGAGCTCGGAACTCTCCCGTTGCTCTGGAGGGGGTACCCTGCTAGGGTTTCTGGGGTGGGCCCTCCTTTGCCAAGAGACGTGCACACATGGATCTTATGTGGGTGGCAGTGGGGGAGGAGGAGGAGGTATTATTTCTTAGCTTTCATGATCACATGTGTCAAGAAAGAGAAGGGAGAACTTGTGGAAATGGGCAGATTAGAGAAGCACTTGGCAAGTTGATGAGTATTTGTAAATCACTCCCAGGTGTGATTTTCCAGGGGATGAGGAGGGGGATACAGCTGCAGTGATCAAAGCAGACAACCAGACACTTTCCTTGGGCCTCTTTCTTCTAATCTGCAGAGCATCTGTCTACTGGCTTTGGTTCCAAAAAGGAAGATGCTCCCATTTTAACTTTGGTTTCCGACAGTCGTGCGTGAAGGAGCCCAGCCTGACTCCTTCCTTGAACAGACATCCGCTGAGCAGCAGGTGACAGAACCAACCCAAGCTTGGGGTCTGAGAAGGAAGAGCTGGAGCCCGAGTCAGGAAAGTGGTGCAGGCGTGAAGCCAGGGCAATGGGGCTTTCATCAGTCTGTGCTTGGGCGTAGGGAGGAGGTGCCGTGGTGCAGAACCCGGGGTGCCTGCCTGCAAGAAGGCCAGCCCAGCACTTGGCTTTCTCTCACGCCCAAGTACTGTTCCAGGCCCAGGGGATCCTGTGCACAGCAAGTGAGCCAGGCATCTGCCATCCCGGATCCCACGCTCCCCGAGAGGGGACCAGCAAGTGTCTCGCCCAGTTGGAGCAGCTTGGAGAGCAGTGGGTGCTGGTGAAGAAGATGCAGAGGGCTGCGTGTCCCTTAGCCAGCACGGTCGGTGAAGACCTTTGTGAACAGGAAACATTTGGGCTGAGACTTGAGAAGCAAGAAAGAGCCAGGAAGGCAATGATGAGGGAGAAGAAAGGTGTGGGTGGGGGCACAGCAAGTGCAAAGACTGGCAGGGGGGGGACATGCTTGCTGCATTTGGCTGTGTGGGCCTTGGGGAGGGGTTTGGGGTTTGGGGTCAATGGAAGCCACAGAGCATTCAGCAGGGAAGGGGACAGCGGAGACATGGCCTAGGACAGCATAGGGGAGAGCAGAGACGACGTGGCCTAGGACAGCGTAGTGGAAGTGAAGGGAAGTGCTGAGATTCAGCGGGTCAGGATGGGGGAACAAAGGGGACTTAAGGTGAAGACACATCACAATCCTGATGACCTCCGGGGCCACCAGCACCCCTGACTGGATGGGTGGGGGGCAGTCCCCGAGACAGGGGCACCTGAGACAGCATTAGGGAAGGAAGGATGTGGTGGGAGGATCATGCGTTCTGTGTTGCGTCAGAGGAGATGAGATCAAATAACGGCAAGTAGAAGGGTCCAGCAATGTGTGTCATTGGTCCAACAGGGTCTGAGTCCAAAGATGCCATTCCTAACTTTTCAAGAATGTGAACGGGTAGGCTTTTTACGAAGCTCCCCACCACCTGCGTCCTGTGCCCTTGTGCCGTGTCACATGTGAACTGTGTGTCCTGGAGTGAGTTGAAGAGTGGCTCTGGACTCTGGGGTTCCCATCTGTGAGGACAGTGAGTTCCTTCCAGCTCTGGCATCATCTCATTCTAGTGAGCTGAACCTGCTGCATCCGAGCCTTAGAATTGTGTCTGGGTTCCAGGTTCCAGGACAGCCGCTGGCAGGTTTAGAGGCTGAGCACTGGACCGAGGGCCTGATGCACATGTGTGAGCTGGCCATTTTCTCATCTTCCCATCCATTTGTTCTTTAACCCATTCATTCATTTATCCAGAATTAGACAGGCATGCAGCACCAGAGCCCAAGTTTCAGGGCTGTGGTAACAGGTTTCAGGCAGCTCATGGCTTCCCCGTTGGTGGCCAACCAGCCGCAGTTGGAAGGAGGGCAAGCGTCTTGTGGGAAGAGGTGGTCTCCGCTGAAGCACGGTTCTGCTGGACAAAGGCTGTAGTCTTTGCAGTCCTCCAGGGCTGGAGACTCAACCATGAAGAGATGTTCCTGAGTTTCACTTTGAATTCATTCCTAGCAGTTCTCTGCGGTCCTGGGAGGTCATTCTAAGATGAGGTTCCTGTCTTGGCTTAGAGTTTGGTCAAGGTAGACCCTATGACTATTTGGGAGATGATCCCAAGAAACGTAAGGAGGGAGGCTGGGGAAGAAAGACAGTATAGGAAGAAAACCATAAAAACAGCATATTAACGGGGTCATAGCCCTGGACAACTGGAGCCTGGGCCCTTTGCAGACCCTCCAGAGACCACACAGAACACACTGCGGACAACGAGAGAGCAGGGCCCATTGACCCCACCCACCCCATCGCTGGCAGAGAGCCGCGCCTGGGCTACTCACTGGGGCAGATCCAGTCTGCCCAAGCCCTGACTGAGTAAATGTGCAGGTCCTCAGGGAGGGGAGTGTGTGCTGAAGTGGCCACCAGAGCTGTCGGTTCCCCCAGGCCAGGGTGGGGCAGGGCTCTGGGGCTCCCTGAGATCACATTTCCTAACACACCTGAGGGTTGTCTTCCGTTAAATGCTCGCTCTGTGCTAAACACATTCCCGAGCTGAAGCACAGCTGTAAACAAGGCTGACACAAGAGACAGTCAGTAAATAAGTGGACGAATGAGTAAACAGCAGAGCTCCAGCTAATTATAAGTGAAGCCAATTAAAGAGAACAAAGGAGAAAGTAAGAAAGTGCTCAAATAGTGGTGGGAATGTGATAAAAGAAAGCCACAGAAGCCAACTTGAAGGGGCTCCCATGGACCCAACCTTCAGCAGCTTGAAGGGGCTCCCACGGACCCAACTTTGAGCATCAGAAACAAACAATGACAGTTGTAGATCATAACCTCCAGAATAAATAAGAGCCCTGAGTCCACACTGACATAAATAGAGGAGAAAGGAGGAACAGCACTTTCTTGTGGCAAAATGTCAACTAATCAATGAGAAGGGAATCATGGAATGAGAAAGTCACCATTTGACAAGCATCATAACAATGACTGATTCAGGCCAGACGCCTCTGTAGATGCTGAAACTAGTGAGTGAAAGTCTGAGGACGAGTACAGGATGTATATTATACATTGCCTGGAAATGCCTTTCTCCAGATTTTGTTTGTTTGTTTGTTTGAGATGGAATCTTGCTCTGTCGCCCAGGCTGGAGTGCAATGGCACACTCTTGGCTCACTGCAACCTCCGCCTACCGGATTCAAGCAATTCTCCTTCCTCAGCCTCCTGAGTAGCTGGAATTACAGGTGCCTACCACCACGCCAGGCTAACTTTTGTATTTTTAGTAAAGACAGGGTTTCACCATGTTGGTCAGGCTAGTCTCAAAGTCCTGACCTCATGATCCGCCCACCTCGGCCTCCCAAAGTGCTGGGATTACAGGCGTGAGCCACCGCGCCTGGCCTCTCCAGACTCTTAATGATTACAATGGGAAAAATAAATGGTAACTTTCCACTGGAGAAATGGCGCATACCTCCTTGCTGTGCTCTGAGTGTGTTTATATCTCCCCAAAATTCCTGTGTTGAAATCCTTACCTCCAAGGTGGAACATTCGGGAAGTGATTTGACCATGAGAGTGGAGCCTCAGGAATGGGATCAGTGCACTTAGAAAAGAGGTTCCGGAGGGAACCTGCACCTCATCCACCAGGTGAAGACACAGCAGAAAGGCACAGTCTGCGAACCAGGAAGCAGCCTGCACCAGACACTGAATCTGCAGGCACCTTGATCTTGGACTTCCCAGCCTCCAGAACAACGAACAATAAATTGCTGTTGTTTATAAGTCACCCAAGGTATGGTAATTTTTTTTTTTTTTGAGACAGAGTCTTACTGTGTCACCCAGGCTCACTGCAACCTCCACCTCCTGGGTTCAAGTGATTCTCCTGCCTTAGCCTCCCAAGTAGCTGGGATTAGAGGCATGTGCCACCATGCCAGGCTAATTTTTGTATTTTTAGTAGATAGGGAGTTTCACCATGTTGCCCAGGCTGGTCTTGAACTCCTGGCCTCAAGTGATCTGCCTGCCTTGGACTCCCAAAGTGCTGAGATTACAGGTGTGAGCCACGGTACCCGGCTGGGATGGTATTTTGTTATAGCAACCCAAAAGGACTAAAAACCCCTTAATGAAGTAACCAAAGTTAATATCACTGGTAATTGAACAAATCAGTATCATTGATTCTTGACACAATCCACTGAGAAGGACGCAGCATCATTTTTGTGATATCCCTGAAAATCCCGAATCTAATCATGAGAAAACGACAGATAAACCCAAAATGAGGAACATTCTGTAGTTCGTAGCCTACTATCTTCAAAAATGCCATTTTCATGAAACATACGGACTGATTAAAGTCCAGATTAAAGAAAACTCCTGTCGAAACAGCAGCTGAACCCCTGGCCCAGGATTGTCTTTTGTTAAAAGACATTGTTAGGCTGGGCACGGTGGCTCACGCCTGTAATCCCAGCACTTTGGGAGGCTGAGGCAGGCAGATCATGAGCTCAGGAGTTTGAGACCAGCCTGGCCAACGTAGTGAAACTCCCTCTCTACTAAAAATATAAAAATTAGCCAGGTGTGGTGGCATGTACCTGTAGTTCCAGCTACTCAAGAGGCTGATGTGGGAGAATTGCTTGAACTCGGGAGGTGGAGGTTGCAGCGAGCCAAGACCATACCATTGCACTCCAGCCTGGGTGACAGAGTGAGACTGTCTTAAAAAAAAAAAAAAAAAGACATTGTTGGGGCAATAAGCGGAATGTGGGTTGGGTCTGTAGATTAGAAGATGGCATTGCATCTTGCTATGTGTACTGTGCATACGTAAGAAGATGCCCGTGTTTTTAGAAGAGGCACATGGAAGGATGTATTAGAGATGAACCCAGTGGGGTTCACAAAATCTACATGAAGGAATTACAGGAATTATTTGTCCTCTTCATGCAACTTTCTGTAAATCTAAAATTCTATTAAAATCAAAGTTAAAAACAACCAAAAAAAAAAAAAAAAAAAGTCAGCAACGTCAAATGGAAGGGGAAGGGGCCCTGGGGGCTCTTCAGACAGGGGGTCACAGAAGACCCCTGCAGAGGTGCCTTTTGAGTCACGAAAGAGGAGAAGGTGCCCGACCACACGAAGATCAGAGCGAACAGAGTGAGGCGCCCTCCGTGGGGAGGACTTTCCAGAGTCCTGGGGACGTAAAGGCGGGCATCCTGGGGAAAGGAGAGGTGGGCAGCATGGCCCATAGGGCCTTGTAGACCCCGGGATAGGAGCGGGCTTTTATTCGGGTCTTCCGGGACCTCCTGGGAAGGTTTCTAAGCCGCGCAGGGCCCCAGCCTGGCCTGCAGGGGCTGCATCCTGTGTCTACTGCTGGTCAGAGAACTGACTGGAGTTGGGGGAAGGGAGGCCCTGCTTTTAGCCAGGTGGCGGCTGGTGGAGGCCTGCCCCGAGGGTGGGTGGCCCTGGGAAGGTGTGCGTAGGGAGGGGCCAGGTCAAGGAGGGCCCTGTTCTTTCACGCTGAGCTCCTGGCTGGCCCTGGGGGTGGCTGTTGCCTGTGAAGGTAGAGTGCTGGGTGGGACCTCTCTGTGCCTTCAAGGAGCTCACGGCTCTGGGATCAGTGCAGAGGAGGGTGGTACAGGCGATGTACAGGAGAGGAGCTGGGTGGTCCCTGGGCCTGGCCTGGGCCTGCAGGGGCTTTGCACCCTTCACCACGGCCTCCTCCCTCAGTCTGTGGCCTCCTCCCTCTCCCCAGTGCCGCTGAGTGAGTGGCGGTCACTATTCCCACCAAGCCCAGGGATTTCCCCCTCTACAGACAGAGAGTATCAGTTGCTTCTAAGGATTAAACTGGAAAAGGATTCAAGCCGGCACTGCGAGGAAGGGCTTTTGACATGCCTGCATTAAGGGAAGACATATCATTCCAGTGAGCATTTAAATACTGATTACATCTTTTGCTTTGTAAATAACTCAATGGTAAATTTTTACAATATTGTTTTTACAGAGACTAGAATGAGAAGGCAATTTTTCTCCCCTGTCACTTGGATATTAAGCTTTTTAATGAGAGTACACAAATGACTATATAAAACTTGGGATGGTGAGAGCGGAGTTGGGACTTAACGCGAAATTAAAGTTGTGCAGGCTCCAGCTCACTGATGAACGAGCCTCCTGTCATTGCGAGGAGCGAACGGTGCCGGCTCTTTGTCCTTTCTCCCTCCCTTTTCCCCCGTGCCATTTGTCCTCCCGAGGAACCACAGTGCTCTGGGCAGGGGTCGCTTGGAGAGGCTTCCTGGGAACGGGGTGGGAGCAGCCTGGGGGATTTTTTATTTGGGAGCATGCCTACTTTTTAATTGGCCTTGGTGTTAATGAATGGATTCGTTCTGTTTGGAGCGAGCAGGCTGGGCGCTGGAGCGTGTAATCTGATTGCAGCCGGGCGCTCGGAGCCCTGCAGAAGGCTCTAGAGTGGCTGGGACTGGTTTGGCCCCGGACTGTGCAGTGCTGGTGGTGATGGGGCCAGGAGGGTAGGAAGTGGGGAGAGGTGGGCACCTGCAGGATGGAGGCCATCAGGCCCGTTTTGCCCTCTTGCAGTGGTCCCCAGGCAGACCCCCTTCGGGCTCTGAGGCCAGGGATGGATAAAGGGGACCCTTCCTGGGGCAGTCTTTGGTGTCCAGTGGATATTGAATATCTCAATACACAGGACTTGTCCCCGCAGGTAAGAAGCGGGAGACACTGCGGACGTGTTTTCACTCTGGCAGCTCTCAGTGCCGTCGGGAAAAGCCTTCAACTAGACGTCATATAGGTGGACCATCTGGTTATTCCCCAGACACCTCATTTTTCTTCCTGTGGTTTCTCAGCTTTTCAGTTCATTCCGCATTTGAATAATCCCTTCCCCAAGAGCGCCAGGCAGGCCTCCGCTGCAGGCCCCGAGCCCCCACCAAGGCCTGTGTGTGTTACCAGCTTCATGGCTCAGTCCTGGCATCTGGAGGACCCAGGCCATGGGACTCCTGTCGGGACCTTAACACACACAGAGCAGCCCTGGGCTGGGCCACATGGAAGGCAAAGGCGTGAGTCCAGAATGGCAGTGTGCTGGTGCACATCTTGAAGGCAGATTTTGAACCTGAAATATTTTCCTGCAGTGATGTAAACCTGCACTCGCACCCTCCGTCCTTCGCCCCTGGCCAAGTGTTTGTGACTGTCATTTGGGCTCCACGTACCAAGCCCAGTCTCGTGGAGATGACTCAGAGTGAGGTTTAATGGGGTCATGGGCAGGCAGCTTGTGTTTGGAAACATGTGTGCATTCCAGGGTTACGGGACTCTCTTTAAGTGAATCTCCACAATGTGGAATTTGCGTCCATGTTTGGATTCCATACTTTTGTTCCACATTTGTCACCCAGGTCTCTCCCTCCTGGGATAGATGAGAAGCCGTTCTCTGCCAGGTGTTTTGGCCCCAGCGTGAAGCATGTGACCTGTGTGGATGCCCCCTCTGCCCCCGAAAGCCAAACGCCGTGTCTTCCTCATGCCTGTCCCTTGGTTGTGGCTTAGCTCCTGTTGGGAAGTCACATAGCGGTGACCTGGCCCGTGTGTCTGTCCCACGCAGACACAGAGGCAGCCGCAATGGGACCAGGCACCCAGCCTCCTGCCCAGTGTTTACATCGGAAGGAAACAGCGCACTCCTGTGTCGACCCGCACACACGTCACCGCCTTCTCCGTGCAGCTCCGCCCTGCCCAGCAGCGGTACCGCGGACTCTTCTGCCTGCGGCCCGCGTGACTCTATTTGCGGACCCACCTCAGGGGCCTGACAGGGACTAAGTAGCGCAGACTCATCTGTCAATAAAGGGCGACATCCAGGAACAGCCGGAGCCCTGCTGGACCTCTGGATCGCTCCTGGGTCACCCAAAAACTGTGGTGGACTTGGGTGGCTGCAAAGAGTTTGGTCCCCCTGACATGGCTCCTGTTCTTGGTTACCCTGAGATCCAGACCTGGAGCCAACCCTCCCCTAGCCCCCACCCACGTGCCGGCCAGGTCTCAGTTTTGCCGCAGATGAGGAGCAAAGCCTCCCAGGTTTCTGTCCACATTGGAGGGATGGCCGACTCCTAGTAGCAGGACACACTTACCAAGCTAGACTATTTTTTTCCACACCTACAGGGAAGGCTAAAAGGCATCCTGGAGGTTTCCAGGAACGAGATTCATAGGGCGGAGGCTTCAGCACAGGCAGCAGGTGTGGACGCGCAGCCCCGGCCCCATGCCCTCCGCGTCCTCACATGCATTTCACACAAGACTTCGGATTTTTTTTTTTTTCATTTAGACGTTAACACTTTTATAAAAAGTACTTTTCATAAAAATCCTGATTCCTAGCTAATTTTCTAGATAGTTGGAGGACTTGGCTTCCGGGGCCAACATTGCTGTGGTGCCCCATGGCTGGCTTAGGGCAGCAGCTGTCCCTTAACTGAGCACATCCTCTATGCGGCCAACACTCCCACCTAGGTGTGTGCCCTGCTGGCCCCCCGTAACCTGGAACAACGCCCTGTGTCCCGTGCCCCGGGCTGTCAGGACTAGGCAGCTCCTCTCGGTGAGGGCTGAGGGCGTTGGGGCCCAGCACAGTTCCCAGCTCCGAACAACGCCCTGTGTCCTGTGCCCCGGGCTGCCAGCACTAGGCAGCTCCTCTCAGTGAGGGCTGAGGGCGTTGGGACCCAGCACAGGCCTTAGCTCCGGGGAGAGCCAGGGATCCTCGAGCAGGAGGGCTTGCACCCCTTGAGTGAAATGGGCTATGCCCTTTAGCCACTCATTCTGCATTGTTGGAGGCTGATTCAAAGGCCCTTTTATTGTTCTAAAAACAGCAATGATATTCTTTGTTCTTTGAAGATAATGTGCTGGATGTTCTCCCATTACATTTCTCATAATGAACGTCGTCCTAGGGCTGGCAGGACCATTTGGACTTAATGGAGAAAACGTAGCAGACAAAGCTGTAGAAATTCCACCGTCCCAGCAAAACAGGATTAGAACCCGGGGAATATGAGTTCCGATTACCAGACTTACACCTGAGTTGCCAGGTGACCTGGGGCTGATTGTGTGGGATATTTGGGGCTGTTTTGTCCACTCAGGAATCACAATCACACGCCTTCCCCTCTGGGTGCCATGCAGGTTGGCTGTAGAATGGATTGGAAAGCGATTCGAACACATCCAGGGCAACATAAATGCTAAGCGTGACTTCTTAAATGCACAGCGGCTTGAAGAACTAGACATATGTGGGTGTCTGTGTAAACTCTGGACTGAGTCACATTAAACAGATGGATACACCTGTTGTCTTCAGAAAGTGACGGGGATGGGGCAGGTGTGGAACTTGTGGAGCAGTGGTGTTCTCTGGAGGTGGGGTGTGGCTGGCTGTGCGCACGGTGGGTGTGGAGGGTTCAGCGATACAGAGCCCACGGGGCTCCTGCGTGATGGTGGCAGAGCATGGACCCCAAGCTTTTAAACATCCATCAAGCACTGTCACGGACCTGGCACTGAGCTTGGGGCTTGTAGGTTGGCAGTAGCACCTGTAGGTTGGCAGTAGTTCCCTGAGGAGCTCGCCGTCTGAAAGGGGAGAAGCATGTGGGAAAGGTGAGTTCTGTGCAGCATGATGTGCAGGAGATGCGTGAGGTTGGACCAGGGGCCACCCCCATGCACAGGACTCAGGGAAGGCTTTGCAGAGAAGGTGATGATCCGGGGGAAAGGTGCAGTTTGAGGATGACTAGGGCACCCTATCTTGGCAGCGTGACATGTCATGGCATCCCTGGGAGTTACCTGGGGGTCCCAAGAGGGTCTGGGAGGGGTGACTCTGCTTGCCGACTGCCCGAGCTCAGGTCCTGGTGCTCCACTCACTTCCCCTGTGGCCTCGGGCAAGTTATTTAAGGTACCTGGACCAGTTTCCTCAGCTGTGAGATGGGATGACCGTAGTACCGATCTCACACAGTTGTCACTGGTGTAAACCAAAAATAAAGTTCTAAGCACCCCCCAAACCATCCGAATGGACTTTCTCTTAGGCTAGGCCTCTCTAGAATTAACCTGAAAGATCAGTTCAAGGCCTTGAGTGGGATTCGGACATGCCTCCAGGGCTCTCTAGAGTTAAATCTGAAAGATCAGTTCAGGCCATGACAGGAAGTGGGGGTCCGACATGCCTCATGATACCTCTCTGGCATTAACATCAACACAGACCTTAAGTCTGATAAGAAACAGTTCTGACCTATTTCCTGGGAAGCGTGCTGCCTGGAGGCTGCATCTGCATGATACAACTTCAGTCTCCACAACCTTTTATTGCAACTCAGACATTCCTTTCTACTGATAACTCTTTCAACCAACTGCCAATTAGAAAATGTTTAAATCTACCTATAACCCGGAAGCACCCTCCTCCTTCAAGTTGTGCCATGCTTCTGGACCAAACTAATGTCTTTCTTAAAGGTATTTGATTGTAGTTTCATGTCTCCCTAAAACGTATAAAACCAAGCTGCACCCCAACCACACTGGGCACATGTTCTCATGATCTTCTGAGGGCTGTGTCACGAGCCAGGGTCACTTATATTTGGCTCAGAATAAATCTCTTCAAATATTTTACAGAGTTTGACTCTTTTTGTCAACACAGGAGTGATGCTTAGAAGAGTTCATGGTACCTACTAAATGCTTGGTAATGTTGGGTGATGGTAGCAGTGCTGATGGTAGTGATGGTGGTAGTGACCGTGGGGAGGTGGTGATAAATGTGGTGGTTGTGCTGATTGTGATAGTTGGATTGTGGTGATGATGGTGATGATGGTGGAGGTGGTAGTGGTGGTGGTGGTGGTGGTGGTCATAGCACTGGAAGTGATGGTGTGGTTTGTTGATGGTAGTGTGATTGTCTTGGTGGTGGTGATGATGGTGTGGTTTGTTGATGATAGTGTGATGGTCTTGGTGGTAGTGATGATGGTGGTGCTGGTGGTGGTCATAGCACTGGTGGTGATGGTATGGTTTGTTGATGGTAGTGTGATGGTGTTGGCGGTGGTGATAATGGTGTGGTTTGTTTATGGTAGTATGATGGTCTTGGTGGTGGTGATGGTGTGGTTTGTTGATGGTAGTGTGATGGTCTTGGTGGTGGTGATGGTGTGGTTTATTGATGGTAGTGTAATGGTCTTGGTGCTGGTGATGGTGTGGTTTATTGATGGCAGTGTGATGGTCTTGATGCTGGTGGTGGTGATGGTATGGTTTGTTGATGGTAGTGTGATGGTCTTGGTGGTGATAATGATGTGGTTTTTTTATGGTAGTGTGATTGTCTTGGTGGTAGTGGTGATGGTGTGGTTGGTTGATGGTAGTGTAATGGTGTTGTTGGTGGTGGTGGTGTCGTTTGTTGATGGTAGTGTGATGATCTTGGTGCTGGTGGTGGTGATGATGTGGTTTGTTGATAATAGTGTGATGGTCGTGGTGGTGATGGTGTGGTTTGTTGATGGTAGTGTGATGGTCTTGGTGCTGGTGGTGGTGTTGGTGATGGTGTGGTTTGTTGATGGTAGTATGATGGTCTTGGTGGTGGTGGTGTGGTTTGTTGATGGTAGTGTGATGGTCTTGGTGCTGATCGTGATGGTGTGGTTTGTTGATGGTAGTGTGATGGTCTTGGTGCCAGTGGTGATGGTGTGGTTTGTTGATGGTAGTTTGATGGTCTTGGTGCCAGTGGTGATGGTGTGGTTTGTTGATGGTAGTTTGATGGTCTTGGTGCCAGTGGTGATGGTGTGGTTTGTTGATGGTAGTATGATGGTCTTGGTGGTGCTGGTGTGGTTTGTTGATGGTAGTGGGATGGTCTTGGTGCTGGTGGTGATGGTGTGGTTTGTTGATGGTAGTGTGATGGTCTTGGTGGTGGTGGTGTGGTTCGTTGATAGTAGTGTGATGGTCTTGGTGCTGGTGGTGATGGTGTGGTTTGTTGATGGTAGTGTATGGTCTTGGTGTTGGTGGTGATGATGGTGTGGTTTGTTGACGGTTGTGTGATGTTCTTGGTGGTGGTGGTGTGGTTTGTTGATAGTAGTGTGATGGTCTTGGTGCTGGTGGTGATGGTGTGGTTTGTTGATGGTAGTGTATGGTCTTGGTGTTGGTGGTGATGATGATGTGGTTTGTTAATGGTAGTGTGATAGTCTTGGTGGTGATGGTGGTGTGGTTTGTTGATAGTAGTGTGATGGTCTTGGTGCTGGTGGTGATGGTGTGGTTTGTTGATAGTAGTTATGGTCTTGGTGTTGGTGGTGATGATGGTGTGGTTTGTTGATGGTAGTGTATGGTCTTGGTGGTGGTGGTGGTGTGGTTTGTTGATGGTAGTGTGATAGTCTTGGTGGTGGTGATGGTGTGGTTTGTTGATGGTAGTGTGATGGTCTTTGTGCTAGTGGTGATGGTGTGGTTTGTTGATGGTAGTGTGATGGTCTTGATGCTGGTGGGGATGGTGTGATTTGTTGATGGTAGTGTGATGGTCTTGGTGGTGGTGGTGGTAATGGTGTGGTTTGTTGATAGTGTGATGGTCTTGGTGCTGGTGGGGATGGTGTGGTTTGTTGATGGCAGTGTGATGGTCTTGGTGCCAGTGGTGATGGTGTGGTTTGTTGATGGTAGTGTGATGGTCTTGGTGGTGGTGATGAAGGTGGTGCCAGTAGTAAATGTGCTCAAGATGGTGATGGTGTTGCTGATGATTGTGTGGGTGTGGGGGGGTGGTGCCCATGCCAGTGGTGGCATTTGTGGCATCGATAGTGGTAGTGGTGGTGGTGATGTGCTTTTTCTCTGCCCTACTGGTGCTGATGAAAGGAGCATAGAACCCCTGAGACCAGCCACAAAAGTGCCCGGCTTTCTGCTGTGTGGGATGTGCGTGTCGCTGGGAAAGATTCCAGGGGAAGGAGGGCAGGAGGAGCCGGAACCGTCTTGGAGAAAGCCAGGCTCTGGCCTGGCCTGGGAAGGGAGACGGTGAGACAGGTTCCTCAAGTTAGAGAAATGAAAATGGCACAGAAGTGGGGCAGGGGAACCTGGAGCAGGGACTGAGAGGGACATGGTGAGGAGGCTGGGGTGGAGGTGTGGGCTTGGGACGTTCTAATGCTGGACGGGCTCTTACTCCAGGTGGAGTTCAGATCAGCCATGGGGGAAAGGCTGGTCTGGGGCCATGATGCATCTTCCTATGCATTCTCCCCCATGGAGTGTGGTTGGAGTGGTTCCCTCCTGTGGATCCTTCTGTGTGGCTGCCCCTGTTCTTCCCATCTGTCTCAGCACAGACCCCCAGGCAAGCCCTAGAAGGTGGGTGCTCACATTCCCATGCTACTGATGAGGGACAAAGCTCAGAGACACAGGTGAATGGCAGGCGGCCAGTATTATTGGCAGCAGGAGACACCACCTACACCACCTCTCCTCCCTGGCACTTCCCTGTGGCAAATGCCCTGATCTGACAGCCTTCCTAGGTGGTTCTGACACCGATGGGCACAGTTCCTGAGTCGAAAGCCTGCTTGGCATGTCTTTGGGGCCAACTCTTTCATCGCAACCAGTGAGCGCTAGTTAGGCAAGCTGGAGGCTGTAGGATGATCAAAATACAAACGTGCATCCACCACCAACACATGAGGGCGGCTGCTGTCCTTCAAGTCTGCGTTGCCAAGGTAACTGGGGATTTGGAAGGGACAGCCAAGTGACATATTTTGCAAGCAGGGCTCTGCAGTTATTGAAGCTCAATCTAAAACGGAGGAGCCTTGGAGTTTTCAGAAGTGGCGTGGAGACGCGGGGGGCTCCGGCGAGGGGGAGCAGCCCTGTGGCACTTTGTCACAGCATCATTTAGATGACACAGCCCGGGACTCCTGGGCCCTGATGAATCCAAAGGGTCCCCATTCCATGTCTAAGTGTCCATCGGACGGTTGAGTTGTGTGGTCCAGGGCTCTGCCGGCCCCGTCTCCTGGTTGTCCCGTTTCCTTCATCCTCTCTCCACCTCCCTGGTGCCTTTCCTGAGTGCAGAACCCTCCAGCACCAAGACATCCCCATGTGCACTTGTGTAAGGAGGAGTCTGTGGTTACGGTGACCTTCAAGTGTCCTTGTGAAGTGAAACAAAACCACTGCATAGTGCTTTTCTGTAGTCAACGAGTCGCTTTAGCTTTCAAACAACTGTAGTGTCTTTAACTTTATCTGAAGAACGTGAACCAGATCCCCAGAAAGAACGTCTCTTTCAAAACCAGAAGTCTCAGGATGTTAATGTGTCATAACCACTGGCTCCAAGCCATCCTTCAGTGCTGTGTAGAGGGTACATTCCCTCTGTTCCCCATCTGGACTCCTTAGGGTGGTCCGCTGGCCTGTGCCTGGTCCTCAGAAGGCCGGAGGCCTGTGTCCTCTGTAGCAGAAAGGAGATCAATGCAGCCCTGCCAATTAATGGGGAATTAGTTCACACATCCCTTCATGTCCCATGATGTTGACTCACTTGATCTGGATAAATGATTTAGGAAAAATGGTTCTGAAGACTTCATTGGGAGGCTGGGCGTGGTGGCTCACACCTTTAATTCCAACACTTTTTGAGGCCGAGGTGGGTGATCACTTGAGCCCAGAAGTTCAAGACCAGCCTAGACAGCATGGCAAGACCCCCATCTCTCCAAAAAATACAAAAGTAAACTGGGCATGGTGGTGCACGCCTGTAGCCCCAACTACTCAGCAGGCTGAGGCTGGAGGGCTGCTTGAGCCCAGGAGGTTGAGTCTGCAGTGAGCCATGATCATGCCACTGCATGGCAGCCAGGGGGAGAGAGCAAAACTCTCTGTTTCAAAAAAAAAAAAAAAAAAAAAAAAAAATTGGGATATAGTTTTCTTCCCTTCAAAACTTTGAAAGTATAGTATGTGAGGTTTCTGGGGCTGCTGTCACCAATTAGCACAAAGTGGACGGCTTAAAACAACAGAAATGTGCTGTCTCACAGTTCTGGAAAAATCTGAAATCTAAAATCAAGGTGTGGGCAGGACCGTGCTTGCTCCCTCCCTGGGCTTCTCCAGCTCCTGCTGGCTCCGGCTTTCCCTGGCTTGTGACCACATCACTCTAGTCTCTGTCTCAGTCTTCCCGCGGCCTTCTCCTCTCATCTGTGCGTCTCACTTTGTGTCTTTCATAGGGATACCTGTCATTGGGTTTAGGGCCCAATCAGATAATCCAGAATGATTTCTTTATCTCAAAATTACTAATCACATCTGCTTGTCAATACCGTTTCTCCAAGTAAAATGACATTATAGGTTCCAGGGATTGACATGGATGTATTTTGGCCATCAGACAACTCACTCCATGTAGAAGGATGCTTTAGCATAATTTTTTAAAACTTTTTTTTGGAAGTATTTCTAGATTCACGGGGAAGTTGCAAAGATAGCCCAGAAAGTTCCCTTCAGTTGATGTCCTAATGGTAGCCTTCCATGGACTGCAGGTGATGTCATCACAGCCAAGACATCGACATCAGTCCCGTCCACGGATATTAAGCATCCATTTTTTACTGAGGGCTCAGCTGTAACTCAGAGAGACCCTCCCTTCTTTGCTGTTTGACTTTAAGCAAGTTTGCAACCATTCTGAGCCTAAGGTTTCTGTTTTCCACCTATGCAAAAGGGAGCGTGAGAATGCTGGGTAGGTGGTTGGGAAAATTAAATGAAACTGTATGAATGAAACCGGGGCACGTAGCCTGCCTGACAAGTGGTAAGTGTAATTCCTCTTAACGGACTAACACCAGGGTGTGGAAACGTAACCCATTTCAAGATCTGTTCCTCGGAAGGGTCTGAAGACGAGATAGAGGATGGACGTGGTTTTGGAGTGAGTGCCTTGGCCGTGGGGCGCTGGGCCTCGGTGGGGTCTTGGGAATGCTCTGCTCTCACAGTCACTAATGGGGCAGCAGCGGCGTGGAGTCGCCTTAATTGACAGACAGCCACGCAGAGTCATCCTGTACTTCTCACTGTAGACACCAAGCAGGATGAAATAGTTAGAGCCGTGACTTTTACAGTTACTGAAGTTAATCCAACATCCGAATCTGTGTGGGGAAATCTGAAGGTCATTAAGAAAATTCAGATCCTCATCTTCCCAAGCCAGCGGCTGCAGGGAGGTGGTCTGTGGAGCTTTTGGTCTTTAAATCCTCTGCCCCACCCCCATTGTCCAGCCTAACCATCTCACTTCTGAAATCCACAAATGAAGGGGAGGGAGGTTTTTGAAATGCTTCATTTAAATGCACTGATTCGACAAAGAATTTTTCTAAGGAGCAGTAGAAAAATTGCCAGGACATTCTTTCCTGTTCCCACGGTTTAACCAACTCTGCTCAAGGCTCCTGTGCTCAAATGTTCTTTGTTTAAATTCCCACTGCAAGTTTTCGAGGTGAAGTGTCAACTCCAGGAATGTTAAACAAAAAGAAAAATGACTCAAAAATAGGTAGCATTGCTTAGAGCGGAGACACATCACTCAAATAAGATATCGGCCTGTCACTGGCCTTTGTTTAAATGGAGAGTTATGCAGATAAGGATTGTGTAGATAATTTTGTTGCAGACTTTTTTATTACAAAGACTAATTTGATATTGTCCTGGGAAGCTGTCCCTTTGAATATTCAACAAAAGCAAGGATGCATAGGGAGAGATGGTGTTGAGTGTATTATTTTGCATAATTTATGCTCAGTGACAGCCACTGCCTGCTTCACTTCATCAGACATTTAGGGGGAGACTGCTCGATGCTTCAAATCTCATTAAGCTATTTATTCATTGTAATGAATGATTTTAATGTACCGCATTAAGGTTATGCCACACTGAACTGTTAAAAAAATCCATCTTACTGTATACATTTTAATGTTTGCAGCTAAATTAATACCTTTATGACTGCCTCAATGGTTGAATGGACACCGTTTGCAGATAAATCACACTTCACACTCGTCCTTGTTTTACCCAGTTCTGGGCCACAACCTGATAGAGTTGTGATCATCCCTTTGTATCCATATCCGTGGACAGAGAGATGAGTGATCCGGTTTGCGTGAACTCTGATAATTCACAGGTTTTCGCCTCGACAGCACTCCCACCAACAACACCATCCTCCAAACCCCCCTCTGCCCCTCCCACCAGTTTCCACCCCTGCCTCGATCCATCAAGATGTTAGCAAGTTGCAATGATGAGAAGATAGTATCTTTCAGGAGGATGGAAGGCAGTTCTCATAAAAAGCTGTCATTCACAAACTCAGACCCACTGTCACACGATATGCATTTTAAAGACCATATGAACTGTTAAATGGCTCAATATGGCAGCCCGCATGGTTGTTACAACTTGGAGATCTTTCACGACGCTTAAAGAGGGTGTGGGGCTTATTGCAGCTTCGGCAAACGGAAGGTTTGAGGTTCTACAAAGAAATATGTCATCTGTGCTCTGTTGTATCCAAATTATTTCTCCTGCACTCTGCTCAAGATGTCATCAGAAATACTCACCCTTAGCAGGGGAAGATGTGGGAAAATTTAGATGATATAAAAATACTGGAGTATCATCCTTTATAATCTAGCAAATATTTGAAAACTACAAGTTACGCCGCAGGACATAGTCCCTGTCTGAATTCGGCAGATGGAAATTCAGAGTGTTATTTTGCAAGGGAAGGTTAGCTGGTCATAGGATGGCACCTTTTAAATTTGGGGGAAGGAAGAGAGACCAGCTCCCCTAGCCTGTGTGGAGTAGTGATCTCGAATGAGGCTTGGGGTGCCTGCGCTCCCTAATGCGTCTTCCAAAGAAGGTGCCAAGTGTCCTGCCTTGAAAGGTCACCAGGATGTTTGTGATTGGATCTTCATAGCAGTTGCTGCTTATTTCTATAGATGATACCACCAGGGCCCAATCAGGGACTCAAGTTCTGAAATGTAAGGGAGAATAAGTTCTTCGGGAGAAGGTAAGTACAGAAAATCATAGACAGCTATTTTGGGCTTGTCTCAGCCTGTGCGGAAATAATTAGTTCATTGCACATAACCTAGCGGTTTATGATAAACAAAAACATCCACTTAGCAAGGAGATTTTTTTTTCCCGTTTTCAAAGAGGATAAATGAACCGAGGAAAGAACATGTGACCCTGTCTTCATCCCTATGTGCCTTCTCCCTTCCCAGGATGCCTCGAAGCTCAACAAAGACTGCACATGCTACGATGGAACGCTGCTCTAAAGCCGCAGGGCAGTCCGCAGAATGTCCCCCGTTCGAAGATTTGAGCCACCAGTTAACCCACCCACCTAAGGAATATCAATTACTCACTTTCCCACCCCAATTTGGCCTTTGTATAATCTACTACCAGAGAAACACTTTAATCACATGACACCTTTCAGAAAACTATTTAAAAAGATCACTGTTGGCCATGCGTAGTGGCTCACACTTGTAATCCTAGCACTTTGAGAGGCTGAGGTGGGTGGATCACCTGAGGTCAGGAGTTCGAGACCAGCGTGGCCAACATGGTGAAACCCAGTCTCTACTACAAATACAAAAAAATTAGCCAGGCACGGTGGCAGGCACCTGTAATCCCAGCTACTCAGGAAGCTGAGGCAGGAGAATTGTTTGAACCCAGGAGGCAGAGGTTGTAGTGAGCCGAGACCATGCCGCTGCACTCCAGCCTGGACAACAAGAATAAAACTCTGTCTCAAAAATAAAAATAAAATAAATTAAAAATAAAAAGATCACTGTTCTGAGCAGAAATGTCTAATGGAAAGGATACCTGATACCTGTGGCATCATGTTTCATTTAACTAGAGGCTTAAACGTAAAAATAAGAAATGAGAACTACAAACAAAGCTTACTTGATGCTCATTGACTGCCTGGCCGCCTAATGGAATGCTCAAACGCAGCAGCTCTAACTTATTACGGAAAGGTGGGTGGTGTGAGGTAGGGGTCGTTTCATCAGGATGAAGGGTGAGAGATCCTTATGCCAAGAGGAAAGGCAGGTGAACACGCACACAATGAATATGCACATGGAAGACCCTGGCATGGGAGACCCCTGGGAGTGGACCTGCCGTGAGCAGGTGTTCCTGGTGTCTCTGTTGTGGGCCCTCCTGAAAAGGCAGAGGAAGTGACACCTTCTGTTGGCTTCCCAGGGCTGTTGTGACAAATTACTACAAACCAGGGGACTTAAAACCACAGGGACTTACCTTCTCACAGTTCTGGAGACCAGAAGTCTGAAATGTAGGTGCGAGCAGGGCCATGTTCCTTCTGAAGCTTCAGGAGAGGCCCCTGCCTCACCTCTTCCAGCCTTGGGTGGCTGCGTCATTCCAGGCTATGCCTCTGTCTTTACGTGGCTCTCCTCAGGTGCACCTCCATGGACTTCTCCCTTCTTGAGAGGTCACCTGTCATCAGAAATGCTCAGTGCCAGGGCGTTAGAGCCCACCCTAAGTCCAGAATGATCTCATCCCAGGATCCTTAATGTCATTACATCTGCAAAGACCATTTTTCCAAATAAGCTCACATTTCCAGGTAACCAGGGTTAGGATATAGACATGTTTTTTTGCAGGGGGGAGGACACAAGTCCGTTGCTACAGAGCAAAAAAACCAATCAGTGTGTATCATGATGGGGGAATGTATTAGTCACGGTTCTCTAGAGGGACAGAACTAATGGAATATATATAATATGTAAACTCATATATGTATATATATGAGTTTATTAAGAATTAACTCACACAATCACAAGCTCCCACAATAGGCCATATGCAGGCTGAGAAGCAAGGAGAGCCAGTTCGAGTCCCAAAACTGAAGCACTTGGAGTCTGATGTTCAAGGGCAGGAAGCATCCAGCACGGGAGAAAGATGAAGGCTGAGAGGCTAAGCCAGTTTCTCTCTTCACATTTTTCTGCCTGCTTATATTTTAGCTGTGCTGGCAGCTGATTAAATGGTGCCTACCCAGACTGAGGGTGGGTCTGTCTTTACCAACGCATTGACTTAAATGTTAATCTCCCTTGGCAACACCCTCACAGACACAGCCAGGATCAATACTTGGTATCCTTCAATCCAACCAGATTGACACCCAGTATTAACCATCACAGGAAGGGATATTGGGAATCACACCAGGAGGAACCATGAGTGTAAAGACAGGGTCTCCCCACAGAGCATAGAACCCAGGTCAGCCCCAACTGAGACTAGCACCAGTGGGGGTGCTAAAGAGCTGGCCTCTTACTCAGGCCCTGGCAGGACAGAGAAAGGCCGTGCTTTCACAGTGTGGTCAGGCATTTACTGTGCTGCTGTCCATCTGGAAGCTGGTGATCTGGATGTGTGGTTTGTCCTGCAAACCAGTCTTTTCTGAACATCCGCCCCAATGTGTCAACACTTCTCATCCCGCCCACTGCGTCTTCTACCCTTTTCTTTCTAATCCCTTAGTCTCTCTCTACCACATTCTAAACAATTTCTTCTGACCTGCCTTCCAGTTCACCAATTCTCTCATCAGCAAGGTCAGCTCAGCTACTAATCCTACCCATTAAGTTTTAAATTATAAATTCTGAATTTTTCACTTCTGGGGGTTCTCTTTTGTTAACTTTCAGCTTCTTTTTTTATACTTTTCTGTTCTCTGCAGTTATTTTCTGGGTCATTAAATCTCTTTAAACATAATAAGTATAGGTATTTCAGACTCCAAGTCTGATCCCTCACAGGCCTGATGTTTGCAGTTCTGATTTTATTGTCTGAGGTTTCTACTTGTTCTAGCTCATAGTGTAGTCATATCTAACTCTGAGCTACTCGTTTGCCGTGGGATATCACTGGTGAGAATCTTCCTACAAAGAGGATGTGTGTCTCTAGAGAGGTTTTGCATTGGCCATTGCCAGGCCCTAGGGGCATTGTCAGTTTGGAACTGCTTTAAACTGAGTTTGAACTTGGGGTTCTACCAGCACCACTTAGGTGTGGTGAATGTGGCCTCCATCCTCTCCGAACAGTACTCCTACCCCTCTGCTCCACTGAGCCACCTTCCCTAAAGCCTCTGGAAGTGGCAGGAGGGGGACTAGGGTTTAACCTTATACGGAAGATGTGCGCTTTGAAGTGGCAGCGTTCTGCAGTCTGTCCCCTATAAGACCATCCACCTGAATGGGCCCCAGGCTTTGTCTTCTTTCCCCATAACCAACCCCTTCCCTTCCCTTCCAAGACCATGAGATGAACACTCAGATCAGGAGTTTGGCAAATCCCCTGGACAAGAACAGCTGAATTCATTGTGCCAACGACCAAATCCCTACCCGCCCTTGGATGGTGGTCTCACGAACTCTTGAACTCTTCCTGTCTGTGTGGCTCGTCTTAGCCTTAATGCAACATGTTCAGCTGTCCCCGCCTGCGCTGGTTCAAATTCCTGCCCTACCGTATTGCCAAACGCGTGACTGGCCTCCTTTGCAGGGACTGGTTCCTGCTCTCCTGCCTCCTCTCCCGTTATCTTCTGTTGCTGTCCACGCTGTATCCAGGCTGGCTGTAGCTTCTCCACACGCCAGGTTCCCAGGCTCAGGATCATCACAGATGCCTTTTCCACCAACAGGAATCACTATCTTCTCTTCGTGGGGGAAGCCGTACTCCCATCTTGCCCACCTTTAAACTTTAGCGTAGATGTCATTTACTCAAAGAGCCCCCGAGTGCCCAGGCCTCCTGTTCGCCTTGATCTCTGCACTTGGCATTTGCTATGTAGATTGCAGCTGCAGTTAAAGCATCATGTGGGTAAGGATTTAATGCCTGGCACCAGACTGGAGCTGTGCTGCAGGAGGTCAGGAGCCACGGTTGTCCTAGCACATGGGGACGCCCATGGATGTTTCTCCCGTGGCTCTGTGCTTAGCTGTGCAGCTGTCGGCCAGGAGCAGACCCCTATCTTGAAGCCTGAGCTGTCTGAGTAGTGGTGATCGTGTGTGGGGTTGAAGTTGACCCCCCTGTCTCACTGTTCACCTTTCCTGAAGAGTGGACCGTGTACCACTGCCGTTCGTTGCTGATGAGGGCTTCGGCCCCTGTGGGTGCCCCTCCTTGAGCTGCAGTCGTGTGGTGCCTGGCCTAAAACTCCTGGAAGGAAAAAACCTCTCAGTCTCCTCCAAAGGCATGGCCTCCCCGATGCTGACAGTGCTGCCCAGGACAACACTCAGCAATCCGTGACACCCTCCTCTAGACAGGAGACATTGGATAAGTAGATTCTCACCTCCCAGCCACGTCTGTCTAGGTCACCTTCTTACTCACCAGTTGTTCCACTCTGCCTTCCCTCAGCCGTCCCTGCGGAGGCCCTGGCATGCGCTGAACTCATGCCATGAGCTGTTTCCTTCTGGTGGAATGATGAGGGGGGCACGGCTTTGAGGTCTTTGATGGGAAGATGGAGGTGGTTTGGCACCGTGAGGTTAGAGAGGCTGGGTTACCCGGCTCTGCCCGTCCTGGAGAGCTGCACACCACAAGGTCAGAGAGGCTGGGTTACCTGACTCTGCCCTTCCTGGAGAGCTGCACATGGATTCTTTTATCTCTGAAATGTGCTATGTCCCCATGAGGGTGATGGTGTCTTCTTGTGGGATTGTTTTAGGGTTAAGCAAGAGAGTATTGCCAAACACTCAGCACAGTGCCCAGCACACCATCGGGTAAACCGTTGCTGTCCTCCATATTTTGTGCCTTCAGGAAACAGAGAGAGGTGACCCTGCAGGTCCCAAAGGTGCTTCCTGAGAGAGGTCAAAGTTGGACCTGAAGGGTGAGGCAGGTGTGCCCGAGGCCCGGAAGAGGAGGTGTCAGGACCGGCCTCAAGACCACACTCCTAGTCCATACATGTGGATATGTGAGCTGACCATGGGAGGAACTCCCCCGAGCTCTGTTACCAATTTTGAGATGAGTTTACATTACTAGGTTGGATTCTTTTTATATTTTGCAATTTTGTTTAAAAATTGTAAAAATAAAATATATTCACAATTAGAAGAAAGGAAAATCCTGCAGTTTAGGATGCTGGAAGGTAAAAGATACTCATCTCTCCTCTGACCCACTATTGTGACACACATACACACACACAGACACATGCAGACACACAAACCCACACACAGATCCATATATACACACATACAGCCACACAAACACACAGAGGCACACGTATAGCCACAGAAACAGAAACAGCCACACAAACATACACACAGACACACACACAGACAAAGATACACACACATTTAACCACCCAAATACACACAGACAAAAAGATATACACAGACACACAAACACATACTGATGTCCTGTTTGAGTCTGTGCTCAGATACATAATTAATCATCACAGTGGCTCGTGGCTCAATCTTGTCATTGGTCCACGCAAGCCTCTCTTTTATTAATGTGTTTTTAATGACTCCACCGTGAACTGCAGTGAGAGCGCCAGACAAGCCCACACCCGCCCGTGGCCCTGCCCCTTCCTCCTGGCTCTTTCCCCACCCCACCCTCCTCTGGCCCCGCCCCAGGTCTCCACCCCCCAGATTCACTGTCTCTGTTCCCTGCTTTGCTTTCTAATGCAGTTTCATCATATCTGTGTGTTTAGCTGAAAGGTATCTCTATTTTTGGTTTGGGCTGTTTAAATAGTAATAAATGGGTATATATAATTAGAGGGCACTTACAGTTTACATTCATTGTTGATAAGATTTATAAAGCAAACATTTTGGCCACCATATAGTATACCACTGTTTGAACTCCACAGTTTACCATCCTGCAGTGTGGAGAGGGCAGGGCTGGCTCTGCTTCTTTGCAGTTAGAATGTGTGTTGTCTGCATTTCTGCAGGCTCCCAGGCAAGGGCTGTGCAGCTGTCGGCCAGGAGCAGAGCCCTGCCTTGAAGCCTGAGCTGTCTGAGTGGTGGTGGGTGGGGGCTGGGGGGTGTGGGGTTAACCCTGTCTCACTTTTCCCCTTTCCTGGAAGGGTAGACCGTATGTATACCACTGCCCTTCGTCGGCTCCAAAGTGGGGTCCCAATTTCTGCCCCTACAGCCACAGCTGCGCTGTGCAGCGAGCCACTTCCTCTCCCAGAAGTGGTCATGTCATACTTGGAAGCCTGTGCCCTCGAAGGGGTGCAAGATGACACTGTGACCCTTCTTCGATTTGCGTCTTCCTGATGGCACATTAGGTTTCACATCCCCTTATAGGCTCCACTGGCCGTGAGTGTTCCCTGTGATGTGCCCATTCATACCTTCTGCCCATGCTTCTATTCTGTCGTTAGCATTTTTAAAACAACTCAGGGGTACTCCATATTGTGCTACAGCTTGATTTTTAAAGATATCACAGACAACGGGTGGATGTTGGCTACATGTGTATGGTTTGTGTGTACATGTTATATGTGCGCAAATACATGAGTTACATTTTTATTGTGTGCTTTTTTCATTTAACAACATCTCTTGGAGCTGTTTCATGAAAACAAAATACATCCAAAATGTAACTTCAATTATGCCGTGGTGTGAGCATAACGTACTATATTTAACTAAGCGCTTATATTCTGTTTCGCGTGTTTTACATTATAAACTGCTTTGTGATAAACAGCCTTGGAGTCCAGTCTTTTCACATTTGAATTTTTCTCTCCTTAGGAGATATTTTAGGTAACAGAAGCATTGAGTCAAAGGACATATTTTAAAAGCTTCCTTTTATATATGGCTAAACTGATCAAGGTTTTTTGGTGGTATTTGTTTTTGTTTTCTGGGAATGCAAATAGCTAGATGCTATCCTGCCAGTGGGCTGAAGTCCCTCAGCCCACAGTCCCCAGACTCAGCCATGACTGTGCACCTGTGTGGCATTCAGAGGGGCAGGGAGGGGTGGGGGTACAGGCTCTGCCTCCTCTGTCCTCTTGCTCTTGGGCGCTTATTCCTGGCTTTTCCGCCTTGACCACGTGGTGGCCTGTCTCAGATGTTCTTTTTTTTTGAGACGGAGTCTCGCTCTGTCGCCCAGGCTGGAGTACAGTGGCCGGATCTCAGCTCACTGCAAGCTCCGCCTCCTGGGTTCCCGCCATTCTCCTGCCTCAGCCTCCCGAGTAGCTGGAACTACAGGCGCCGCCACCATGCCCAGCTAGTTTTTTGTATTTTTTAGTAGAGACGGGGTTTCACCGTGTTAGCCAGGATGGTCTCGATCTCCTGACCTCGTGATCCACCCATCTCGGCCTCCCAAAGTGCTGGGATTACAGGCTTGAGCCACCGTTCCTGGCCTCAGATGTTCTTTATCTTATCACATGACATGTCCATGTCCTACTGGGCACTTCTGGCACTTCGCACAGCTCCTAAACATGTGTTTGTCCCTGTGGTTACAATATCACCCCCTTGTAAAAGTGAGCATGTCTTTCCTGTCCACTAGAGTATTTCTCATAGCTAATTCCAATGCCTGGCGTACAGTAGGTGCTTTAGCTAATTCCAATGCCTGGCGTACAGTAGGTGCTTTAGCTAATTCCAATGCCTGGCGTACAGTAGGTGCTTTAGCTAATTCCAATGCCTGGCGTACAGTAGGTGCTTTAGCTAATTCCAATGCCTGGCGTACAGTAGGTGCTTTAGCTAATTCCAATGCCTGGCGTACGGTAGGTGCTTTAGCTAATTCCAATGCCTGGCGTACGGTAGGTGCTTTAGCTAATTCCAATGCCTGGCGTACGGTAGGTGCTTTAGCTAATTCCAATGCCTGGCGTACGGCGTAATTCGGTAGGTGCTTTAGCTAATTCCAATGCCTGGCGTACGGTAGGTGCTTTAGCTAATTCCAATGCCTGGCGTACGGTAGGTGCTTTAGCTAATTCCAATGCCTGGCGTACGGTAGGTGCTTTAGCTAATTCCAATGCCTGGCGTACGGTAGGTGCTTTAGCTAATTCCAATGCCTGGCGTACGGTAGGTGCTTTAGCTAATTCCAATGCCTGGCGTACGGTAGGTGCTTTAGCTAATTCCAATGCCTGGCGTACGGGTGCTTTAGCTAATTCCAATGGTACGGTAGGTGCTTTAGCTAATTCCAATGCCTGGCGTACGGTAGGTGCTTTAGCTAATTCCAATGCCTGGCGTACGGTTTAGGTGCTTTAGCTAAATTCCAATGCCTGGCGTACGGTAGGTGCTTTAGCTAATTCCAATGCCTGGCGTACGGTAGGTGCTTTAGCTAATTCCAATGCCTGGCGTACAGTAGGTGCTTTAGCTAATTCCAATGCCTGGCGTACAGTAGGTGCTTTAGCTAATTCCAATGCCTGGCGTACAGTAGGTGCTTTAGCTAATTCCAATGCCTGGCATACAGTAGGTGCTTTAGATATTTGTTGAATGAACGTACGATTGGATTTGACAGAGGATAGAGAGAAAAGACTGGGAGAACGCCTCTCAGCGTCTTCCTTGTTGTTCAGTAGATCGATGCTTCTCAACTGGGCCAGGAACACATGGCGGTGTCTGGAGACATTTTTTGTTATCACATCAGGGGGTGGGAACAATCTGCACCTGGTGGGTGTGGGCTGGGGGTGCCGCTGAACATCCTGCTGTGCACAGGGCAGACCCCACAACAAAGGATCCTCCCTGAAGTGCCCATAGCACCATGTTTGGGAAACCCCGATTGACATCATGCGGTCATAGGGTGCCCATAGCGCCGTGTCTGGGAAACCCCTATTGAGATCGTGCAGTCATAGGGTGCCCGTAGCGCCGTGTCTGGGAAAACCTGATTGGGATCGTGAGGTCATGGAGTGCCCATAACGCCGTCTCTGAGAAACCCTAGATGAGATCGTGAGGTCTTAGGGTGCCCATAGCGCTGTGTTTGGGAAACCCCAATTGAGATCGTGAGGTCATAGGGTGCCCATAGCACCGTGTTTGGGAAACCCTCATTGAGATCATGCAGTCATAGGGTGCCCATAGCACGGTGTGTGGGAAACCCTGAATGAGATCGTGTTGTCATAGGTAATTTTCTCCCTTTTCTTTGTATCAGCTTTCCAAATTCTCTGAAATAATTTCATAGTTAAAGAATTACTTATTAAAGAGATATTCGCTAATACAAGCTGGGGAACAGGAGGCAGTGCCGCGGGGGTAGCCCGACCACAGCACACTGCTCCCATCTGCTTGTTTTTGTCCTGCATGGGGAATTTTGGGGTGCCAGGTTGAAGGTCCGCACGTAGCCTCAGGCCTCAGAGCACTTGGACATTTGTTCTAGAAAACACCCCCGAGATGTGCCCACTCTGTGGTTTGCCGAGTAAGTGAGCCCAGGAACGCAATAATTTACTCGAGTGGACAGAATTAGCGCCAGTTAGGGAGAGGGGCTGAGTGCTGTATTGAGGGGCCTGGAAGCCATGAAGGCCGGGCTGGGCCCGGACTTGCTAAACACATCTGATCTGACACTGGCATCAGGAGAAAGGTGGGGGGCAGCTGGTTTTCACGGGTGACCTACTAGCCAGGGCGCTTCCTGCAGTAGACCAGAATGCCCACCACCTGCGCCCTCGAACCGCTTTCTTGGACTAAGGGACGTCGCCGGGCTGGACACACGTCCCCACCACTCTGCACGTGTGGCATACGGGGCTCAGCAATTGTCTAAACGGAGGCTCCTTCTTAGACAGCAGAGCTGTGTGTTTTGTATTCCGTTGGTCTCATTTCCTGTGGGGATGTCACCTGGTTGCAGCATGTCTGTGCTTGGTTAGTAAGACAGTTGGTCCAAAGCTCTTCTCTCCCGTGGGGAATGTGAGCAGAACGATCCTTAGGTAGAAAAGCGGAGAACCGGTGCTCCTGCTACTTCTGCGTTGGTGGACAAGAAATAACAGTGGGAGGACACTGTCTGTCCCTAATTACCTGCCCTGCATCCAATTTGCTGGCGTCGGGTGGCTTTCCTGAGGCAAGCCCTTGGGGATGCTGAGCCGCTAGGAGGGACAGTGGCTCCGGGGCCTGCAGGGCTCCAAGATTTTTTTCTGCCAGGCACACTTCCCCCCGCGTTCTGCAGAAAGGCGAAGATGAGCAGTTGGGAGAAAGACAGCCCCAGTGACTCAGCATGGAGATACTAAGGGATAGGGGAGAGCTGGCTACTTCTCATCCTTTCCCTGGCCTCACTTGCCATGAAATCACCTGAACTTCTGAGGTGCTCTAGAGCCAAATGCCAGGGCAAGGGTGAGCAGGGGTTTCAGCATCGTGGGGGACTGTGGACAAAGGCCCAAAGAGCTTTGCAGAACTAAGTGGTGGTCGGGCAGCTCGTGCTGCAGCAGGTGAACCCGGGCATGTGACATGGTCACAGGGACTCTTCCAGTGGTTTAACATGCAGTGTGAGTGGCCTTAACACGGGACCCGGACATGCTTCCTCTGGGCTGGGGAGGGACAGGAACCCGAGGCACATCCTTTCACCAAATGAGTGTTTTGCTGTCAGGACACAGCCTCACTGGAAACAGAGGCTCCCCGGCAATTCCGCTCGGAGTCCCACACTGCTCAGTATGCGCCATCCCAGGGCGTCGCCGGGGCAGAACGCACGGCGCCCTGACGTGATTTTCCAGAGAACTGAGTTCCTTGAATATTAAAATTAACCTTTTTTAATAACAAAAATAATATAGTCCATTGAAGTAGGGCTGGATTTATCTTATGACAGTGCTTGTCATGGCCTTGAGTATTTATTGAGTAGTTTCAAAAGTTCATTAAACTCAAGAGATTAAATATTGCCCTGAGCAGTGCCCCATAAAGGGGAAATATGGTCCTATTACTTAGTAAAATGTTGTGCTATGTTGTTAATTTAACTCCCTTGGGTTCTCATCTTCTGATTCAAAAGACATTTTCCCGTGCTGTTAAATTTGAACCTCGGACTGTTTCTCACAGTATTCATCAGAAACTCAGTATCACACATTTATTTCCTAGTGGGGTAGAAACACTGGCCCCCCACAGTGCTCTAGAAATGTCAGATGCATTTGTCTTCCATCAGCCCCACCACCGTCCCCTGTGTCACTGCACTGAGTAAAGCCAGTGGATTGACACAAAGGCTCCCCAGTTGGGGAAGGAGGTGCAGATTCCCCGATACTCACCAGGGGCATCCAAGCCTCCTGCTTGGGCACATGCCTTGTCGCTCCGGGCGTGACGGGATAGAAAACGTGAGGACAGAGCCGCTGCGGGGCCCCTCGGTCTTCAGGGCCATTTATTTTCCTCCTAATTTCTTACTGAATTGATTCCCACTGTATCTCTGTAGAAATATCCTCTTTATTATCTCATCTGACCCGAGGGCCTTCATTTGGTTTATATGGAGTGGTCTTGGTGACATTGACAACACTGCTTAATCGGTCCTCGCGGGAGCTTCCCTGGGCGGCAGGACCCAGTCAGTGTTCCCTCCAACAAGAGGCCATTTCACAGGCGAGCCCACACGCCTGGAGAGAAGTGCGAGGCCCGACATCTGGTCTTCCAGTGGCGTGGGGGGCAGCAGCCGGGGGCCAGAGTCTTCCTTGCCTCCTAGCTTGTGTATGGATCAACGACCATCAGCCCTCTGATGTTGAGGACCCCCAGGGACTGGCAAAATTAAACCCGGATGCTTTGATCGCTGGCAGTAAAGGACACCCTGAACCACGACTTTCTTCCCAGGGTGATTCTGAATGACAGCCCAGAGTGGAGTCTTTATGGAGCAGGTTCCTCACGTAGCCCACATTCGCCACAGCCACTTGGCTGAGCCCTGTTTTAGGGGTTGGCAAGGCAGGTGTTGAGTAACAGAGACCCAAAGCACAGTGGTTGCATCAAGGATCATTGAAGTAGACCTGGCTGGGTGAGAGTCACTGCAGCCCCTCACATCTCTGTTGTGTCAGGACAAGATATGTAGCTGGTGGGGTCCTCATGAGGATTACATGAGTCCTGGAGACCATGCAGTGAACTCTTACACCCCAGGGCTCAGTGCATGAGAGCTGCTGCCATCTTCACCACCAAGACTCTTGTGCCATGGGCCTCTCCTCTTCTGTAAAATGGGTCTGTAACGCCCCTGGAAAAGAGGGTGCACTTAACGTTACCATTGACATCGTCATAATGATTGCCCCATATTCTATTATACCAGTGTAATCTAGTAATATTGTTCTAGCTGCATAGATCACAGACATACAATAAAAATACTTATTTTTTTTTTTTTTTGAGACGGAGTCTCGCTCTGTCGCCCAGGCTGGAGTGCAGTGGCCAGATCTCGGCTCACTGCAAGCTCCGCCTCCCGGGTTTACGCCATTCTCCTGCCTCAGCCTCCCGAGTAGCTGGGACTACAGGCGCCGCCGCCTCGCCCGGCTAGTTTTTTTGTATTTTTTTAGTAGAGACAGGGTTTCACCGGGTTAGCCAGGATGGTCTCAATCTCCTGACCTCGTGATCCGCCCGTCTCGCCCTCCCAAAGTGCTGGGATTACAGGCTTGAGCCACCGCGCCCGGCCAATAAAAATACTTATATAAATCATTGCATTATTATGATTCATCGAGAACTATGCTGTGTGTTTTGAGATGTGAGAACAGGAAAGAGACCACCCTCAGCTTTGAAGGATTTGTAGGTGATGCTGGTTCATGTCTCAGGTTCAGCCAGTGGTTCCTGGGGAACATTTTCCTCTCTAACCACAGCCCCAGCCCTTTGACCTCAGTCCCCACTGATCTCAGAGGTGCCCCTTCTCCCGGACATCTTCATTTCTACCTGGGAAGGCCTCACCCCAGCATCTCCTGCCATCCAGGACTCTCCCGTCTGCCTGCCCTCTCGGGCACCCACCTCTCAGCCTCAGCGACCATCGGCAGGTGAGCAGCAGCAGCCCACTTCTGAAAACAGCTTCGTCTGTAAAGAAAGTCGGTTGTTCCCATCTTCCTTGAAAGACATGGATTTCTTAAACTCTTTCCTGTTTCCACTTTGATAGAGACATAGAGATACAAAAGTGAAAATGTCCCTTTTCTCTGGCAAGGACAGTAAGAAGTAGGTGACAGGCAGCACTTGTCCTCAGGCTGGGCCGAAGAGAGCACCAGGGTGGGGTGAGGACTGCGGCCAGAGGACAGCCGAGCACCATCTCAGCAGTCAGGGGGCAGATAAGCACCTCCTGAGCAGTCAGGCGGCCTCTCCCGGTGGGTGGTAGAGCCAGAACTGCCTCCCCTTCCAGCCTCTCAAAAGGAGCCAACATATCCATATTTTTATATGAAATTAGTTAATTTTTAAATGTTGGAAATTTCATTTTTTTTTTTGAGACGGAGTCTCGCTCTGTTGCCCAGGCTGGAGTGCAGTGGCCGGATCTCAGCTCACTGCAAGCTCCGCCTCCCGGGTTTACGCCATTCTCCTGCCTCAGCCTCCCGAGTAGCTGGGACTACAGGCGCTGCCACCTCGCCTGGCTAGTTTTTTGTATTTTTTTAGTAGAGACGGGGTTTCACCGTGTTAGCCAGGATGGTCTCGATCTCCTGACCTCGTGATCCGCCCGCCTCGGTCTCCCAAAGTGCTGGGATTACAGGCTTGAGCCACCGCACCCGGCCCATATTTTTTAAAAAACATAAAACTCTCTATGAGCCCAACAGAAGGCACCTGTGGTTTGGAAGCAGTCAGAGGCCATGGGACTGTGAGCCCCCACAGCCCTGCCCCTGCCACCCCCACCCCGCCCAGCAGTGATTCTGAGGCCCCCAGTTCCATCCTGGAAAAGTGCTCCCTGAGCTGGGGCACCTGTCTGGACCCCCACCTGTGGCTCCTAGGCTGGAGGTTAGAGTCTCCTTGGAGAACTGGAAATGGTAACGTTGACATCTGAAGCTGCTCTCCTCCTGGGAGGATAGGACACCGGGCAGGACAGGCCTTGGGAAGTCCCTGGGGGGGAGATGCACCTTCAGCTTCTCATACCCCTGCCTGTCCTAATCCTGAAATCTCACTTTGTCAAAAAATAAATAAATAAATAAATGCTGAGAAACTTATCCAGAGAAAAATATTTTAGTCTTGTAACTCTAAAATATAGACATTTGTTATTTTATAAATTATATACTGGAACTCCTGTACTACTGTTATTTAATAAAAACATACAACATAAATTGACATCTTAAAGTTGCAAAAATAAATTTGTAATAATTATTAACAGCAGAAGAACCTTTTTGCTCATATATGACATATATACATGCATACATATATATGGCATTAATATGTACATGGTGTTATTACTTGTATATGATATACCATGACATAATATATGCATAGTATTATCAATAATGTTACTAGCCAGGCACAGTGGCTCACACCTGTAATCCCAGCACTTTGGGAGGGCAAGGCAGGAGGATCTCTTGAGTCCAGGAGTTTGAGACCAGCCTGGGCAACATGGTCTCTACAAAAATCACAAGCATTAGTTGGACATGGTGTTTCACGCCTATAGTCGCAGCTACTCCAGGGGCTGAGGCGGGAGGATTGCTTGAGCCCAGGAGGTCAAGACTGCAGTAAGCCAAGATAGCGTCACCATCACCGCATTCCAGCCTGGGAAACAGGGAGACTCTGTTTCAAATAAAAAATGTTACTAGTATTCTAAACACTTAGGTTTTAAAGGGCTTGCTAGCTTTGCTATTGGGGATATTATTATCTAAAGGCACAAAAACTCTCAGGGGAGTGTCCTCCTTAATGATAGCCAGGGTTGATCCATATTTCAGTCTTCTTATTTCAGATGTTTGGGATGATTTCATCAATTTAATTAGATTCTCACTTGTCTTTACCCGTAATGTGGCTGACAGTTAGCTGGCATTAGGACTGGACGTGGGGCCACCAAATTTATTTGAGTAAATAATAAATAAGTTTTATTGGCACTCAGGCCCACCCATCATGCCGTCTTTGACTCTTTTATGCCACAACAGCAGCAGCGTCGAGTAGTTGCTGCAGAGACCACATAGCCCTGAAAACCTAAAATATGACAGTTACCGGTTGGCCTTTTGCAGAAAAAGTGGTTATTCCCAAACTCAGGTCGGGGTGGAGGGTGAGGGCCACATCCCAGTACCATCCTGGCTACATCGAAATTGCCAGGGCCCTTGAAGACCCAGGTCTAGGCCCCTTCCTTGGAGACCTAGCAGGCAGGGAGCCCGGGACTGTGTATAGAACTGAGCCCCTGGGGCCATCGTGGAGGGCGGCAGAGGCTCAGGAGGATTGGGAAAGCACGTGGACTTCCCAGGATGCTGGCAGCATCCAGTGTTTCTCCAATTGCGTTCTGTGCTTAGACCACCTGGGGTGCTGCCCCCTCACAGCAGTTCCTGCCCTCACCTGGCCACAGAACTACTGAGTAACCTGAGCATCTCTGTGCCTGGGACTGGCCACAGGGAGCATCCTGAGACCAGCAGACCTGGCCCGGCTTCCTTGGCCTGGCGGCTCCAGCTCCCAGGCAGACTTCCTCCTCCTGTCTCCAGCGTCTCCAGGTTTCTCAGCTCACAGTTCTGGGGCCCTGAAGAGGCCCCCAAGGGATAGCTTCTTCCTCAGTTCAATCAGTCGCCATAGACACTGTGACCCATCGCTAGCCTAGGAGGGAGATGCCAGGGGCTAGACGCCCTGGGGCGGGGAGGGAAGCCCCAGGGCTCTAGTGGTTTTCATGATACACTTTTTAATACTACTTAAATCTTTCAACTATGTAAACAGTATCTTGATAAAAATATTGTTTTGCTTTTAAGACAGGGTCTCACTTTGTCACCCTGGCTGGAGTGCAGTGACATAATAACAGCTCACTGCAGCTTCGACTTCTCGGTCCCAAGCATTTCTCCCACCTCAGCCCCCACAAGTAGCTGGATTACAGGTGCACCACCACACCCAGCTAATTTTTTGTATTTTTTGTAATACGGGGTTTTGCCATGTTGCCCAGGCTGGTCTCAAACTGCCGAGCTTGGGCGATATGCCCACTTCAGCCTCCCAAAGTGCTGGGATTACAGGTGTGCACCACCACACCTGGCCTTTGATAAAAGTATTTATTTAAGTGAGGAAAAACTAGAAAGTCTTGAAAAGTGAGTCCTAATCTGGGTGAAGTTTCTTGTGACGAATGGAGGAGGCAGGAAGGGCAGCTGCAGGAGCAGGTTGTGGTCTGTTCCCCCAGCGGGGTGGTGGCCAGGCACTGAGTTCACGTTGTGAAACTTCACCCAACTGTGTTCATGACCTTCAGGCTTCCTTGCCCATATCACATGCTTCCTAAGCACATATTTAGAAAAATACAGGCTTTTGAGGGTCTTCCCAGTGAGACAGAATCACCTTGATACGCCGTCGAGACTGAACTTGAAACCTGGGTCTTGCTGGAGGTAGCCCCATATCGCCCTTTGAATTAATACTTTTTATAAATCCTGTCATTTTCTTCAGAATGGTATAATCACATTGCATTATATTTTCCCCATTTCAATGGTAATCTGTTAGATATAAATGTTTAAACTGCACTATAGTTTTTGTTAGAAAAAGAATTCCCTCCTGAGCAGGGTCCCCTGTCCTGTTTGTGGCTGAGTTATCGGTGCCAGGTGGAGCGCCCGCGCCTACCTTAGGAAGTGGCCACTGGGTGAATGGACACATGAATTGAACAAATTAACAAGATTCTCATATGCCCTGAAGTCTAAAACCATGGTACTGAAACTTCAGCGTCAACGCTTGGCTGTATTGCAGCTGCTATTTTTTTTCAGTGCACCCAGCGTACGGAAGGGATATTGCTGGTATTTTGGCCTGACCTGCTCAGTGGAGCAGGACAAGGCTGACCACACGCCGAGCCGCGTGCCTGGGAACCACATGGCAAGCTTCACCTACGTGTCCTGCACCAGCCAGGAGTGTGAGCTTCTTTCCACCGATTCACTTGCTGTGTTCATTTGCAGAGAGAAACTTGTATTCTCCCATTAGAATTGAATGAGCATTCAAGCGTATCAGTCTTGGTTATTTATCTTGGAATTGATAATGTACCTCCAAAGATTTCCGGCTTTAAATATTGACAGAGGCCTGATTCTGTATTATGGTAGATTTGCACTCTAGATTTCTTCAGCTTATGCATGCAAGAGACGATGTTCTTGAGAGCGCTGTCAGCAACACAAAAGGAAAACTATTTAATGCTATTTGTGTCTATCACCTCTAAGGGTGGAGACAGCAGGGTGGATGGACTGTTAGGCAGGGCTCCCCAGGGAAACAGAATCATTGGATGTGTATACACAGAGGAGTAGGTTTCTTTTAAGGACTAGGCCCCAAGGTCGTGGGGGCTGGTAAGTCTGAAATCTGCAGAGCAGGAGGATGGGCAGGAGGAGACTGAGGAGAGCGGGTGTGGCCCTTCGAGTCCCAGGGAGTCTCCTGGCGAAATTCTCTCCTCTCCCAGGGAGCAGAGTCTTTCTTAAAGCCTCAACTGATTGGACAAGGCCCACCCACACCATGAAGGCTCATCCACCTCACTGCATGTCTACGAACTGAATTGTTAATCCCATCTAAAAATATCTTCCCCACCACATTCAGGCTGGGTACCTAGGTCTGGGTACTGTGGCCTACCCAAATTCATTACTTTTGACACAGACACAATTATGTCTTGGAGGAGGATTGGCCTTGTGTCAGTCATCGTGTGTCCCCTTTCTCAGGCCAGCAGGTGTGACTGGAGTGCCCAGAGCAGGACTCTCACAGTCAGACCCCAGCTGCAGCCCGGTCCTGCAGGCCCCGTTGCTCTCACATTTTCAGACTGCACAGCCTCTGGCCGTGGAGGCATGATGCTGATGTCGGTTAAATGCTGATGTGGGTTAAATGCTGACGTGGGTTAAATGCAGATGTGGGTTAAATACTTTGTAAAGTGAACCCCAGGTCGTTATTTATACTAAGTCCTTAAAGACTAGGCCCACCAATCAGAACCTTACAATTGTTTCAGGAGGAAAAACTCATTTTTTAAAAGATTTTTTTATTGGAGAATTTCAAACCTACCCAAAGGTAGAGAGCATAGTATCCTGAGCCCCTGGCTCATCTCCCAGCTCCCTCAATGACCACCCCGGGACCTGGCTCAGCCTTCGCATCCCCTCTGCCCTCCCCAAAGCCTCGCCTCTATCATGAGGTCCCATCCAGTTGGTCTATGGTATGTGCTGGGCCTCACTGCAGGACTTCACAGGTGAGCCACTCACATCCACCTGCCCATCCATCACCCACGAAGCACTTAGCCTCTCCGATTGCCTTGCAGTGTTTTTTCAACCCACCTCTTTTTTAGTGCCTGCTCACATGTGTGATGCTGGGCTCAGGAGATCCTGAGAGGAGGAACTCAGAGCCTGCCCTACAGGGGCTCAGGGACAATGGGGGTCTCCCTGGCAGGGGCTGAGGGGCTCAGCACAAGTCGCTCACCCCAAGCCCAGTGGTTCTCATGCACTCCTGCTCTAGGCAACCCTCTGGACAGCTGCTTTGGTGACCAAGGGTAGGAGGAATAGCTGGGTGGGCCCATTTTCACTAGGATCCCTCCTGTCATTTTTCAAACCAGTCCCCCTTACAGCTGGGCAGCACGTTTTGGGATGACTCTTCCAGAGGTGGGCCATGGCCTGGCCCTAACTGTAGAGAACAACAATGCCCAGGCTGGCTTCACTCTGACTCTCACAGCTCTGATGGCAACACAGAGGCCCCCAGGTCTGTGGGGAGCTTCGCTGGAGGGAGTTAGTGCCTCTCAACCTGCAGAAGCTCCTGGAGACCTGAATGTTGTATCTGTCAAAAGACGATGCTTTACAATCAGAGCTTTTCTGTGATCAGCAGGACCTCTCAAGAGTTGTAGTTATTGGAAACCGAAGTTTTCACTGGAAGGAAGGAAAGGAAGGAACCCTTTAGGGCTGATCTGAGGTGGAGAGTGATGCTGCATTGGGGGTGGCTTTGCTGCATCAGAGTCCAGGGAAGAGGGCCCAGTCCTCCTTGCAGCCTAGATGAGCCCCGGAAACCCCAGTTCTGCTTTGACAAGAGACATCCCCTAAATCTCAGGACTACCGTCAAAGGCTTATTTCTTGCTCATTCTGTATATTCCCATGAGTCTGTAGGGGCTCTGCTCCATAAGGTCACGCATGGATCCAGTCTCCATCGTCTCATCTCTGCACCATCGGGAACACATAGGATCCTTAGTCACTGCTGTGGGATGAGCCCACTGGGAGCAGTCATGGCCTTGGGGGTGGGGATGTGAGAAGCTTCTTTGGGTCCCTTTGTGGGACAACAAGGGCTCCTGGCTGCAGCACCAGAGGCTTCGGCGCCGGCCCAGCCCCACCTCCACTGGTACCATCACCTCCTTGTTGTTCTGCTCTTTCTATTTCCACCAGCCCCGCCTCCTTCCAGAGCCTCATCCTTTCATCTGCACCTTGTGAGCTCCTGACTACCTTCTAACTTGATGTCCCTCTGCCACTATAATCATTCTTTCTCTGTATTCTGCTTCTTTCTTCAAATCTTCTTTCACAGTCACCAGCATGCAGATGCAACCCTGTCATCTTCCACCCCATTTCACACCCTGTGATGGTTCCCTGGCCCTCCAGACAAGCCCAGAGCTCCAAGCACGGTCCCTAGACCCTGTTTCCAGGCCATGCAGGCCTCTCCAGCCTCATGCTCATCACCGGGCGGGCCTACTGTTCTTGGCAGACTCAGAAGTGACAACCTTTAGGAGTCAGGGCCCACCCACTGTCACCCAGACAAACCTGAAGCCTCTTCCCGTGCAGCCTGTACTTTTCACTCCGAATTTTGAAAATGCAATCGTAAACCTGCTCCACCAATAAGTAGCCCAGGAGTCTTTGGGAAGGAAGGGTCTGTATCTTTTGATTCTGTGCCTGGTCCATTGCAGGCTTCAGTCCCTGTTGTGCATTGAACTGTGCAGAAATCATCCATGACACTGTTTTGTAACGACAAAGAGAACAAGGCCAGACTCTCATGATTGCACCTCACCCTACCATGGAGCTGTCATGAATGTCATGTGGCATCTTTTTTGTTTGAAATGAGCGAAAATTCATGCTCATGCAGCCAAGTGGGGAATGGGTTTCCTCACACAACTGGAAGTGCAAGGATAGCCTGGCTTCAGGCGTGGCTGGATCCAGGTTTTCAAATGTCCTGTCTCTTGAACACAGTCTGTCCATATGGTGGGCACTGACATATCATGACCTCTTAGACTGTCAGCCTCTTCTCATAACTGTGATAGGAACATCACTCTGTCTGGTCTGGCTTAGGACAGAATTCTTCACATCTGTAGATTCTTTGGCCAGGGAGTAAATACGATGACTAGGCCTGGGTTATGGACCCTCAGCTGAGGCCTCAGTGTAAGTGAAGGGTCAGCCCTGCAGTCATCTCCTGGAACGGAGGCCCATGAAAGTAGAAGGGAGCCCAGGGGAGACAGCACACAGTCACCTGCAACAAAAGCTGCTGGGAAGAACTGACCAGCTGCACATCCATTTGATGATGGACTCGTGTAACTGTAACCATCTTGTTCACAGGTGTATTGCGGAGGCCAACAGTGGTTGCTCAGATGTTATTTGTGAAGGCTGGAAACATCCCTGACTAACATTTGTCCCAGTCACTTAGCTACACAGCACAGAATAGATTTTTATAGTAGTGGATATTTGCACAAAGCTCCCGTCTTAAAGCATATGTAGTCATCTCTCAGTATCTGTGGGAGACTGGCTCCAGGATCTCCCCAGGATACCAAAATCCAAGGATGCTCAAATCCTTGATATAAAATTATGCAGTATTTGTGTGTTACCTATGCACATCCTCTCATGTACTTTAAATCACCACTAGGTTACTTATAATACCAAATGCAACGTAAATGCTATGTAAATAGTTGTTATACAGTATTGTTTAGGAACTATTGACAAGAAAAAGAGTCTGTACATGTCCAGTACAGATGCAGTTTGTTTGTTTGGAGACAGAGTCTCGCTCTGTCACCCAGGCTGAAGTGCCGTGGTACGATCTCGGCTCACTGCAGCCTCCTCCTGGGTTCAAGCAATTCTCGTACCTCAGTTTCCCAAGTAGCTGGGACTACAGGTGTATACCACCAAGCCCTGCTAATTTTTGAAATTTAGTAGAGATGGGGTTTCATCATATTGGCCAGGCCGGTCTCAAACTCTTGACCTCAGGTGATCTGCCCACCTCAGCCTCCCAAAGTGCTGGGATTACAGGCATGAACCACCGTGCCTGGCCCAGATGCAGTTTTTAAAACATATTTTCAATCAGCAGTCGGTTGAATCCACTGACATGGAACCCATGGATATGGAGGGCTGACTGTATCTACATAGCATCTTATCTGAAACAGCCCTGTTAGGCCAGTTTATAGATGAAGAAACAGAATGGTTAAGCCACTTGTCCTTTTGTCACTAGGATGGAGTTCATTGGAGAAATCCATTTTCATTTCTTCCTTATTTACAGATCCACAGATTTACATAGGACAATAATCCACCCAGCAAAAAGGCTGATTTCCTAGGCTCCCTTACGGTGAAGCGTCACCCTGTCACTAAGTGCTGACCACTGCAATTAAGTGGAAACATTTTGTGGGACTTCCAGAAAGTTAATTTTGCAAATTTTGCAGGGGTCTCTCCTGCCCCCATTCTCCCTTTCTCCTTTCTCCTGCATGGAACACAGCTGTGATAGCTGGAGGTCCAGCAGCCATCTTGCACCATGAGAGGATCTTGACGAGGAAAGCCACACATGTACACAGCAGAAAAGCAGGCGGTGGGTCTGGATCTTTGCCATCCCTTTCGCCACTATCATCCTCCTGCATTGTCAGCTTTTGGGCTTCACTTACGGGAGCAAATGCAGCCCTTTGGGTTTGAGGGTGTTTCCTTGTGTGCAGTTGAACCTGCAGTCCTTCACACTGAGTAACTTATTTTTTCTGGAGCTGCTGAGTTTGGGGGCAGGGGTGGTACTGAGTCCTAGTTGTTGCTTTGCTTCTCTTGGGTTGACCCTGAGGTCTATGGTCCCCTCTCTAGAGATCCGGACATTCTGGAGAGTGGCCACTTTGTGGGCCCTGTCTCCCTGGTGTCGGTGCCATACTCAAATCAAATCATCATGGAAAACGTGCAGGCTGGATTAAGAGACTAGGAGGGGCCCTTTTCCCTGACTTTAGTTCTGCCTGGACCTCAAGCGTGCGGTGCTCGGCATTATTCTCCGGAGGGCCATGTGCTCGTGCAGGGTTGTGTTTACCTCTTGTGTTCCTGGGTCTGTACCTTCCCCTCAGGAACTCCGTGTGTATTCCTGATTTTGCACGAGACACTTTTTTTGGCACAGATAATAGACTTAAATTGTCTTTATCCCGAAACCCAAGCTGAGAGGGGAAATCAACATCTTTACCATGAAATAGCTTGTCCCCTTTATCTAAATACAAGGAGAAAAATGTCTGGCAGGACACCGTGTTTCAGGAAAAAAAGCTACAAATTGCAGTGTGTGATCTCCAGCTCATGTAAATATCTCCACATGTTATTCTTAATTAATTATATTTTAGTGAAGCAATTAGGTGACTGACAACCTCAGTTAAGTCCTAATGAAAGGACCATGTCTTTTCACATGCCATTGATCAGAAAGTACAGCTTGGACTCCCGGAAGCTGGGCACTGGGCAAGGAGACGCTGGGCAGGTGCAGCTGAGCTGGTACAGCCAGGCAGATACAGGGGTCCTGGGCCAGGACTCCCACCACCACCTGTCCCAGGGCACATTTCTTCTCTTTGCTAAGGAGAAGATGCTTCTGCAGCCCCCACCCGCGTCCTCTGCTTGTTCCTGATTGTTTTAATTTCCGAAAACCATGATGAGGACAGCTGCTGAAATCTTAAACAATGCTGCTTCTATGGAAAGTTGGGTTAATTTGTTTAATTTTCACACCTTTCACTCTCTTCCACAATGGCAGAGTGCTTTTGTGTCAAGGCATCAAATGAATTTCACGCTTCTTGCCTTTTCTGAAATATCCAGTGGCATTAAACGCACCCAGTGCACCTGGCTCCGGCCCGGGGCTTCGAGACTTAATTGTGGTTATGACGATCTGCAAGAGGAGGCCTGATTATTCCCGACGCCGCTTGCAGTGAGGCACAGAGACAACGTGGGCAGGGGATTTGGGGGAAAATTGCATTCTGCTTTCTTAAGGCCAAATTTCCCATTAATCTGACCTCTTTCTTAAGGAAAATGTGAAACATCCTGAGGCTTCAGGGACTTGTGTGAGGATATTTAGGCTTTTTTTTTTTTTTCCTAGGGAGAACATTATTAAGAAAAAGCTCAGGCCGGGTGTGGTGACTCACGCCTGTAATCCCAGGACTTTAGGAGGCTGAGGCAGGTGGATCACAAGGTCAGGAGATCAAGACCATCCTGGCTAACATGGTGAAACCCCGTCTGTACTAAAAATACAAAAAATTAGCTGGAGGTGGTGGCGGGTGCCTGTAGTCCCAACTACTCGTGAGGCTGAGGCAGGAGAATCGCTTGAACCTGGGAGGCGGAGGTTGCAGTGAGCCAAGATCATGCCACTGACTCAGACCCGGTGTCAGAGCGAGAGTCAGTCTCAAAAAGGAAAAGCTCCCTTATTTTTACTGGTGTTATTAGTAAGTGAATCTAAATGCCTCTTTGAGGCTGATTTTGTTTCAGGGTCCCAGGGAGTGGATGTGGAGGGGTCCTCCAGCCCCTCCTTTCGACCCCACCTCCCTCCCCAGGATGCGCTGCGTATCCCTGTCCCTCTGCAGAAACCACGGCCATCTTTTCCTCCCACGCGCCGTTCTCGGGCGGTGATTCTGTATCCTCCCTCCTGTGAACTGGTGTGCCGCTTCCATACTGATCACGCTGGCAGACATATAGAACGTTCTGGAAATCACTCATCACCATGGTGCTGATGGTTTACAGTGTGGCCCTTTATGATTTTAGGGGCTGTGAGCCTCTCCCATCTTGTAAAGATAAAAACCAAAGAAACTGCTCCCAGAGTCAGTGTGGTACAACTAGGCACTGTCACTGCAGCCCCAATCCCTGGTGTTCTTACTATTAGACTAGTTAATATTCTCATGTCTGCCACAGAGGGGAAAATGAAATCTGAGGCTGAAGTAGAAATGGAACCCAAGGGTCTCAACTCCTTCTTTAGGTCTTTTTCATAGTAAATATTTAGACTAGGTCTGACTTTATATATTGTATCTATATCTATGTATAATTTCTATAATTGATGAGCTTAATCACATGAGTTCCTCTATAGATCATAACTGTCATTTGTCTCATAAACCCAGCCCCTTGGTGTGGATCAAAATCTTCCACATCTTTATTTGGAGCAAAGACCTTGTGCTTGGCTTCCAAGGTTACAATCTCTGTGGGGATTTTTCAGGATCCCAAAAGCCCGGGTAACGCCCGTCTAGTGCACCAAATCCCGGTTTCACCCCAGACCACCATCTGCTCTGCCTGGATACAGCATCAAATAAGACAGACGTCCCTACTGTCCCCACCAAGCAAAGAGGTACCACTTGCAAGGTTTTTGTGAGGTCCCTGTGAAGACCCAGCACAGAGCCTCATGCAACAGTTAGCTGCCAAACCCAACCGCTGCTTCTAGAACATTTTCCCGTTGGTTCCATATATGGCTGGGTTCTTTCTCATTATGTAGGCCTCGACTGAAATGTCAGATCCTTAGAGAAGCCATGGCTGCCACCCTGGATTCTGTCTCTTCCTTGAGCTTCTCAGCACCTGGCATCTAGCGGTTGATGCCACCTTCACCTGTTGTCACGGAACCCCGAGGCCAGATGTGGCTGCCTCACTCTCCACCTATTCCCAGCACCGGCAATTCTGGGATTTGTTCAGACAAATCATCGTGGGTGAATACCTGGCTCAGGGAGGCCTAAATGGCTACAAGCACTTTAGAAAAGACTTTGGCAGGGTCTTCTGAGTAAAGTGACACGTGAACTTCCCTAGGAAATTGCCCCAGAAATATACTCAACTGGATATTTCTCCCAGAGAAATGAATGAGTCTGTCCTGATAAAACATGTGAAGGAATGTGCAGAGATGCTGCATTATAGTAGCCCCATAGTGGACACTGCCCACGAGTGCTTACCTAGAGGGACAGATGAGAGGCCCGTGGCGCAGTCACAGGATGGACCAGGCCCTCAATGGTCTCCAGGATCCCAGCCAGATGGCCACAGGGTCACGGGCCCGCTGGGACTGGGTCCTACACACACAGTTGTGGGCTTTTGGAGACACTGACTCTGCACGGGCTTCTCTGCTCTTCAATGTGGCATTTAAGGTTCTGGAAATTGTGCAGTTTAGAAAACTGCTGGGCAGGTTTGTCAAAGGGAAAGCACCCTGGGCATTTTCAAGATGTTTCTGCCTTCAAAGACCTGGCTTGGGCTAGTACAGATGCCAAGGCTGCACCAGCCACTCCATCACACGGTGGGGATGGCTCTCACATGGCTCGGCTGTGTGGCGTAGGCGCCTTGCCGTGGGGAGCAGTGCTCCTGACCTTGAGCCCTCTCCCACTTAGTGCCAGCATCGGAACCATCAAATAAACCTCAAAACAGCTGAGACTCAGAGAGAAATTCACTACATCCCTGGAACGCTCTTTAAATAACTTCAGACTCAGCATCAAAAGAGGTTCCCTCCCTCCCCATAAGGCAATAAAATGTGTTCTTTTCAGATAAATATTTCAAGAACAGACCAACTCATCTGGATCAAATGTTACCTTTTTAAAAATGCAAATTGAAAATTAAGCATCCAACACAAAGATTCCCTGGAGTCACTGGGAAGGGCTGTGCATTTTCATCACACCCACGGCCACCTGGGCAGTCGGGGCCCACCATCCCCACCGCCCTAAGAGGCATCGCACTGTATGCATTGCAGAATCGTTTCAAAGAGGCAGTAAGGACCCCGACGCATGTCCTAAGCAGGCAGAGACGCTGTGTGTGACAGAGGTTGGTCACGAAAATCAGTCTACAGAGATATAGGCAACTTTTCTTCCACACTGCACTTTCCTGCAGCCCTGGAATGCCATTTATTTTCTAATATTCCCCATTTGGACATTTTTAAAGAGAATCAATCAAAGCTACCAAAGAAATATAACAATAGGTAGCTAAGAATATCCAAGGCTTCAGAAGCTCATCATCATAATTAATGGTTGGGGGACTCACAGCAGCCCAGGCTTTGTGTTAAGAGATCACCATCTTATTCCATCCTTGCCCAGGCCTCCTAGTCAGTGCAACTTCACCACTTCTCCCAAAGGAGAACTAGGTAACTCAGAAAAGTGAAGTGGCCTGCCCCAGGGCATACGGTGCAGCTCAGTGCAGAGCGGGGATCTGAACCAACCAGCCTAAATCCTGACAACAGGCTGCTTGACCCCATGAGAATTGGCTCTTACACTGAGATGGGACAGGCTAAAGGTATGGAGAAGCCTGGGGACATCTGAATGCCTTTCCTATATGTTATTAGGGAAAAGAAGAGTAACTTGTGTTCATCTATCCATCTATCCATTTACCCACCTGCCCACCGATCCATTCATCCACTCACACATGAATCCATCCATCCACTCACTCATCCATCCTTCTATTCACCTGTTCATTCCTCCCATTAGTCCATCCATTCATCCATCTGTCCATCATCTTCCATTCCTCTCACTGGTCCATCTATCCATCCATTCATCCATCTGTCAATCATCCATCCACACATCCATCCTTCTATCCATCTTCCATTCCTCCCACTGGTCCATCCATCCATCCATACATACATCCTCTCACTTGTTAGTCCATCGATCTGTCCATCTGTTTATCCAGTCATCCATCCATTCATCCATCCATCATCTTCCATTCCTCTCACTGGTCCATCTATCCATCCATTCCTCCATCTGTCAGTCATCCACCCACACATTCGTCCTTCCATCCATCTTCCATTCCTCCCACTGGTCCATCCATCCATCCATCCATCCATCCATCCATCCATCCATTTGTCTGTCCTCTCACTTGTTAGTTCACTGATCTGTCCATCTGTTCATCCAGTCATCCATCCATTCATCCATCCATATTCTGTCCATCATCAACCCACACATCCATCCTTCCATCCATCTGCCATTCCTCCCACTGGTACATACATACATACATACATACATACATCTGTTCATCCTCCCACTTGTTAGTCCATTGATCAGTCCTTCTGTTCATCCAGTCAGCCATCCACTCATCCATCCATCTTCTGTCCATCATCAATCCCCACATCCATCCTTCCATCCTGCTACTTGTTAGTCCATCCATCCATCTATCCATCCTTCCATCCATCCTCCCACTTGTTAGTCCATTGATCTGTCCATTGATTCATCCAGTTATCCATTCATCCATCCATCATCTGTCCATCATCCACCCACACATCCATTTGTCCATCCATCCGTCATCTACCCACACATCCATTTATCCACCCATCTGTCCATCATCCACCCACCAATCCATGCATCTATCCATCCATCCATCATCCACCCACACATCCATCCATTCATCTACCTTTCCATCATCCACCCACACATCCATTCATCCATCCATCTGTCCGTTATCCACTCATACATTCATTTATTCACCCATCTGTCCATCATCAACCAACCAATCCATCCATCTATCTATTCATTCATTATCCACCCACATATCCATCCATTTATCCATCTGTCCATCATCCACCCACATATCCATCCATTCATCCATCTGTCCATCATCCACCCACACGTCCATCCATTCATCCGTCTGTCCATCATCCACCCACACGTCCATCCATTCATCCATCTCTCCGTCATCCACCCACACATCCATCTGTCTGTCATCCACCCACACGTCCACCCATTCATCCATCTGTCCATCATCCACCCACACATCCATCTATTTAACCATCTTTCCATCCATCCACACATCCATCCATTCATCCATCTGTCCATCATCCACCCACACATCCATCCATTCATCCATCTGTCCATCATCCACCCACACATCCATCCATTCATCCATCATCCACCCACATCCATCCATTCATCCATCTGTCCATCATCCACCCACACATCCATCCACTCATCCATCCATTCATCCATCTGTCCATCATCCACCCACACATCCATCCATTCACCCATCTGTCCGTCATCCATCTATCCATCATCCACCCATACATCCATCCATTCATCCATCTGTCCATCGTCCACCCACCAATCCATCCATTCATCCATCTTTTCATCATCCACCCACACATCCATCCATTCACCATCTGTCCATCATTCACCCACACATCCATCCATTCATCCATGTGTCCATCATCCACCCACACATCCATCCATTCATCCATCCATTCATCCATCTTTCCATTATCCACCCACACAACCGTCCATTCATCCTCCTGTCTATCTTCCTACTTGTTAGCCCATCTATCAGTTCATCTATTCATCCAGTCATTCATCCATCTTTCCATCCATCCATCCATCCGACCATCATTGCTAGATTCTAGGGATTCCATGACCAACAAAGCTAATGAGGTGCCTGCTTTCATGGGTCTAATGTTCTTACCTTTCATTCTTCATCACCCTGTGCCACCATGGAAAAGGGGGAACTGTGTAGTTTCCTGACAAGGCCCTCATTACATCCCCACTGAGCATCCACCTCTGGGTTCATCTGGTATGACTCTGCTTTCAAAACTGCCTCAGTCACTCCCTCGTGCAAGGAAAAGCTGCATTCATTGATGTAAAGACTGTGCCTAGATAATTGCTTTGGCAGAACCTCAAGCCAAACTCTCTCATCTTTTTTATTTTAGTTTTCAAATGGGCAGCCTTCCCACAGGGTCAAAACGGCCCAGCTTCAACCTGGGGGCTCAGCTGCCGGCCGGGCTAGGCACGTGGTGCTGTCTGCTTCAGGGATGCCACCAGCAGCAACATTCAAATGTGGCCTGCCATATGCTCCATGTCTACATTGAGCAGCTCATTTTGTTCAGCTCTCTCTGATGCAGAGCAGGATTTGAGCTCAAAAAAAAAAAAAATGAAATGAGCAGTGCCTGCTGGGCCTGGATGGGAAACAGTGTGGGAGGTTGGGGGTGTGTCTGGGCAGGGATATGTCAGCACTGTAGGCCCATCACAGTGGGCAGCTGGACAGCATGGGCACAGTGCACAGAAGCCTCCAGCCAGGCCCCGGTCAGTGTCCACAGGCAGTGGGGCTGCCTTGTACCCACTCCTTAGTATGGCCCAACAGGGGACTGGGTGAGGCCAGAGAGACCAAGGCCTGATTTCAGCAGAGTGACCATCGGCACTGACCGTGCAGAGCTGCCGCCTCGTCCAGAAGGACACCCTGCCCTTGAGCCAGGGTCAAGGCCAACTCAGGGTGGGCAGAGCCGAGGAAAGAGGCCTCTTGGCCACTGATATGACCAACCCTCCTCTGCAGGCACCAGCCACTTTCTGTTCTGTGGCTGCCCCTTGCCTGGTTCTTACCCAGATCATGGTGGGTAGAGCAGGGCCTCTGCCCTTCAGTCTAGTCTGTGCTAACAGATCAAAGTGAACTTCAGCAAACACTCTAGCAAGAAACTCTGGGTCCCTAGCATGAGCTCATGGTAGCTGGAGCTGGCTCTCATTGACTCCCCAGAGCCGTCTGTGCAGTCCCTCCCTGACCATGGTCAGCAAGGGCATGCTGGTAGGTTGGAACTGGCCATGGTGGGAATATTTGCATGATGGAAATTGGCAAATGCTATAAATTTGGCTCCTCCCCAGAGTGCTGGAGGTTACATTTCTCAGCACCCCACTGGTTTGACGCCCTGAAGTCTGAATTCCTCAGCATGGCATTCAAGGTCCCTCCTGGTTCTCTTATCCAACTCACAGTGGCTACAGAGAAACGGAGACGTGGAGGAGGGATTTCTTGGCTCATATAATTGAATTTCCAGGACGTCCTGAGACATAGCTAGAGCCTAGGGTACCAACTGTGTTCTCAAGACGGGTCCAGTCCCACCTTCTACCTCTGCCTTCTCCACGTGGTGGTCTCTGCCAGCTCCAGGTCGACTTTATTCGTGGAGTTCCCCACCCCAGCGAAACAGCAGCCCTAGCAGAAGCTTTGGGACTGCATATCTCTGGCCTCATCGACATCTTGTTTTTCCTTTGAACCAGTTCAGTGACATGGGATGCTCTAGATGGCCAGGCCTGGCTCATGTGATCGCCCTTTAAGCAGGAGAGGCAGAGTCAGCCCCATTAAACCCCAGGGTCAAGCCCTGGGAACTGGAAGGGTGTGTCTCCAGGGAGACTCTGAGGGGCTGTTTCCAGAGGAAGGAGCCAGGCTGTGTGGATAGAACCCTGCCTGGGCTTTGCTTCCACCCTCTGCCTCTGCGAAATAGCCCATCCCCCCCCAGCCACTCTTCCTTTCCATGTTCCAGGCTTTTGGTGTGGGAGACCACCTCCCTGCAAACACCCTTCCCGGTCTTTGCATGGTTTTAAATCATCCTTCATGGCACCCCAGGTCCCCTTCCCATCCCATCCTCAGCTCTGGAAGCTCCCGTCCCCATTCGCAGAGCTTGCCCATGCTCCCTTTCCCCGCCGGGGTGGCCTCCTTGCTTTTCACCACTGGCCTGGAAGTGCCTTCCAGTTGTGTTTCTCTTTGCACCTCCTGTAGCTTCCAACATGGCTTTTGTCCTGGCAGTCAGGACCCTAGTGGAGGGGAGGGGCGTGTCACCAGCTTGCCCTGTTCCGAGGCTGCATGAGTGGTTGTGGAGCCTGGGCTTCTCCTCACCTTCCAAGCTGACCACTGCCTAGCTGGTGACCTGAGTCTCAGTCCCCCTGAGCCTCAGTCTACTCATCTATAAACTGGGGAGATGGTGGGGCTGTTGCATGGGATGGCACGCTGTGTGTCTTCTGCCTAACACACCCCTGCACAACTGCCATGCCCTGTGTGACGGCTGTTACCACCATTATTGTGTGATTCCTGCCTGGCCGTGGCCTGGTACTGGTGGTTGGATGGGCCTTGCAAATAGTGGATGCTCATATATTCATCGTGGAGTCCCCTCCCCACAGAACTTCTCTCCCACTGCTTCTCAAGGACAGTCACTTACAAAAGGCAATTTCTTGGTGGCTACAAATCTTCAGGGTCATCCCCTGTGGCCATCTCTCATTCCCCAAGGGCAGCACTTAGTAGGGCCTTTTCAGCAGCCTTCCAGTCTCCATCGTGACAAAGACCCACAGCCTGGGCAGCTTCCACATCACTCATTTTCTCAGCATTCTGGCGGCTGGAAGTCCAAGTCCACGGTGTCTGCAGGGCTGGTTTCTCCTGAGGCTTCTTTCCTTAGCTTGCAGATACCGTCTCTGCCCTTTGACCTCCCAGGGTCACGCCTCTGTGTGTGTCAGTGTCCAAATTTCCTTTCCTTAAGAGGACACCAGTCACACTGCATTAGGACCCACCCCAGTGACCCCATTTTACCTCCGTTAGCTCCTTAAAGGCCCTACTGCAAATATAGTCACGTTCTGTGCTGCTGGGGGTTAAGACTCAGCATATGAATCTTGGGGAATGCAGGTTAGCCGGCTTGATGTCCCATGTAACGTGGGTCTCCCAGCGTGAATGACCCATCTCACTAGAGTGGGCAGGGCACGGCCCATGCCCTGGCTCAGCCCTGATGCCTGCAGGAAGTGGGCATCATTGGTAGAGAAATGGGAGGAGTGGACTCCCCTGCATTTGGGCCACTGTATCCTCTGCTGCTTTCACTGTGGTGTGAGGCGACTTGGAAAGGAGAGTGGAGTCAGGGAGAGCCCTGCATGGAGGCCATTCTGAGACAGGCAGGCACCCCAGCCCCTCTCCAGCTGGCTTGGTACAAATGCTCGCCGACCAGCTCCCAGCAAAGCTGACTCCTGGCATTATCACATGATTCGACTGTTCTCTGTGCGGCAATATTAATAATAATGCTCACTCTTGTTGCAAGCACAGCAGGAAGTGGCCGTGTGATGGGGTGGTGGAGGGGGCATTGCTGTAAACAGGGGCTTGCTGGCGGAGAGCTCATCCTGTCCTTAGGGCAGAAATGAATGTCACCTCTCGAATCAGAATTCCGATTAGAGCTGCACTCGGGAAGTCTCTCCAGATGGGAGAGGACATTGTCTGAAGTCCTTAGCAGAGCCGAGAGCTGTGTCCCTTGCAGAGCCAGCCTGCCTCCTCCTATGGTGAGAGTGGCAGCTGGTCTGGACTCGTCCTCTTCAGTGAGATGCCTGTGAGTGCCCGGGAGGGAGCTGCCGCATGCAGTGGGGGTGTGCCTCTCCACAGATCGGAGGTCAGGAGGCTGATGGATGTCCTGCGTCCCTCACAGTGAGTCCAAAGATTCAACCAGCAAGAGGGAGGCTGGGCTGTTCCGCTAGCTGGAAATTTCAGAATGCTTGGCCCACATTCGTCAAACTGCCAGCTCAGAAGTGGGTGGTATTCAAATGCTTTCCAGTGGTGGTTCTCAAAGTGGGATCCCCAGACCAGTGGCATCGGCATTACTTTGGGAGACGTTGGGGAGCCCTATTCTCTGTCCCCCCACCCGAGACCTGCCAAATCAGGAGCTCAGGCTGGAGCTCAGGATCCTGCCTGTACCCCAGCCCTGCGCTGCCACCCAATGGAAACATGGTGGCGCCATGGAGGGATTTTAAATGTCTTAGAGGCCATGTTGGAAAAAAAAAGTGAAAAGAAACAGTAAAACTAATTTTTATTGTGGTGAATGTATTTAACAAAATTTAACCATTTTAACTATTTTTTATGTGTACAGTCAGCAGCATTAAGTACATTCACAGAGTCATGGAAATCATCGCAGTTGTCCATCTCCAGAATTTTTACATCTCTCCAATCTGAAACTCCATCCCCATTAAACATGCACTCCCAGCCTCACTCTCCCCAGCCCCTGCCCCCACCATCCTCTTGTTTGTTTCCATGAATGTGACTGTCCTAGGGACCCCAAACAGGTGGAATCATACGGTATTTGTCCTTTTGCATCTAGCTGTTTTCACTAAAGTGATGTCATTAAAGTTCACCCATGTTATAGTGAGTGTTGGAATCTCCTTTTTTTTTTTTTTTTTTTTTTTTTTTTTTTTTTTTTTTTTTAAGACGGAGTCTTACTCTGTCACCCAGGCTGAAGTACAGTGGCGCAATCTTGGCTCACTAAAACCTCTGCCTCCCAGGTTCAAGCAATTCTTGTATCTCAGCCTCCTGAGTAGCTGGGATTACAGGCGTGCACCACCACGCCTGGCTACTTGTCGTATTTTTAATAGAGATGGGGTTTTGCCGTTTTGCCCAGGCTGGTCTCAAACTTCTGGCTTCAAGTGATCCACCTACCTTGCCTCCCAAAGTGCTGGGATTACAGGCATGAGCCACCATGCCTGGCCTCTCCTTCCTTTTTTTTTTCCCCCTCCAAAACAGAGTTTTGCTCTGTCACCCAAGCTGGAGTACAGTAGCATGATCTCAGGTCACTGCAACCTCTGCCCCCTAGGTTTAAGCAATTCTCCTGCCTCAGCCTCCCGAGTAGCTAGGATTACAGACGTGTGCCACCACACGTGGCTAATTTTTGTATTTTTAGTAGAGACAGGGTTTTACCATGTTGGTCAGGCTGGTCTCAAACTCCTGACCTCGTGATCCGCCCACTTCAGCCTCCCAAAGTGCTGGGATTACAGGTGTGAGCCACTGCACCTGGCTTCTCCTTCCTTTTTAAGGCTGCGTAACATTGCATCATAGGGTAGACCACGTTCTGTTTATCCCCTCATTCACCAGTGAGTATTTGGCTCACTGTTTTTCACAGCTGCTGCATCATTTACGTTCCCACAGCAGTTCCCAAGGTTCCAGTTCCTCCACATCTTCACCAATATTTGTTCTTTTCTGTTTTCTGATAGTGACTATCCTAATGGGTGTGAAGTGGTACGCAATCAGTTTCTTGAATGAGATTGCTTAACCTAGTATTGCCAAAACAGTATTATTTCAGTGTGTAAAAATACTCAGAGTATTAATCAGGTATTTTACATGGTTTTTAAATTTTTATTGTGGAGGAAGCTTTTGAAATCAGTGTGCATAAGACACTCACACCCCAGCTCTGCTCAGACCAGACCCATTGAAGGCACTTGGCACAGGCCCGCCCCGTGGCACCCTGTGGACAGCATGGCACTGTGCGGGTCTCTCCGCAGCTCCAGAAGGGGACAGAGGACATAACTTACCAAGTGTGATTTTAGGGCCTGCAGCTCTATTCATTTTGATGAAGGGTGTCTTTTTGAGGGGGTGAAATCTTTGGACAGTTTTTTCCTGACTCACTGCCTTCGGGGAGAATTGGATATCTGTGCTCAGACACAGAGGCTGCAGGTCTCGGGGGCTCTTCCAGTTGCTGATTTGAAATGACTTGGAGCGGTGGAGAGGCTGAGCTGGGGAGGTGTTTGGAAACACCAATTCGGAACGCAGCAAGACTGGCGCAGCCTGGCATTACTGCTCAATAGAATAATATATGGCCCGCAGAGCTGTCTGTGGGTGCTTGGGATAAAACCCAGATTCTGTGGCCTCTTTCTTTCTTCTTCAGAAAAGGACTCTGTTGGGGGCATGCAGTCCTGGTCGCCAAGAGACTCACTCTTTCTCTCTTGGTCTGTGCTCTCTCTTCCCCTCCTCGCTCTCCCACTCTCCCCCTCCTCCCTCTCTGTCTTTCTCCATCTCCCTCCCTCCCTCTACCTCTCTTCTCTCTCCCCTCTCCCCCAGCCCCTCTCTCTCCTCCCTTTCCCTGTTACCAGCAAACCTGCTGAGGTCACCTCTTCCGCCTTGAGCCAGCTGTGGGGTGTGGGGCCCGAGTGCCAGCTGTTTCCTCCAAACATATCACCCATGTGAGCCAGCACCGTTGGGTTCGGAGTTGGGAGTTGGGAATCGGGCCATCGGAACATCTCCCTGTCTGGGTTGATTACTGTCGACAACTGTCAGCCCTCCCTGGCCCTGTTTCCGGCTGGAATGCATTTCTGTATCGCTATCTAGCAGGGCTGTAAATTGGCAGCGTGGATTGGGGAGCAAATTTCTAGCCGCTTCCCTCTCAGAACGTCCATTTCTCTTGACTTGTATTACTCGTTTTACGGCTGGAGACAGGTGCACACGGTGGGAAGCGGGCACAGGAGCCTTGACCTGACAAGGTCCCTGAGGCCAGGCGAGGTCTCAAGAAGTCTGAGTTTGGAAGGCGCCACCAGAGACTGCACTTCAGTGTACTGTGGTCCTGGTCCAAGGGGCCAGGCCGAGAGCAGCAGGGCCGTTCATGCTCAGAGGCCCACTTGGAAGAGATGGAGCCTCCCATCCCTTGAGTTTTCTGAGGGGTGCACATGTTCTCTCTTATGGGGATGCCACCTTCGAGGCACGGAGAAGCCACCTGCTTCCTCAGATCACAAGCAGAGCAGAGGTCTCACCTGCCTTTGCTCTTTTGCTGATTAAGTGGCAAATGCTGATCAAGAAAGTAAAGGTGTCCATTGGCTTTGCGCTGGTCCTTTGGTCTCAAGAGACAGAGAAGACAGATGAAAGTCAAAGATGTGTTTGCAAGCTTCAGCCCAAACTTCTTTGACTAAGTGAGGTCATTGTGTGAGCCAGTTTTCCTCCCCAAACTTCTGATTTCCCATCTATCAGATGGGCTGATAACGGCACTTGCTCTACCGCCCAGTGAAATCGCGGGTGGAGGAGTCAGTGTCCTGGAGACTGCCGTAACAAAGTGCTGTCAACAACAGCGGTTTATTCCTTTAGGGTTCTGGAGGCTGAGATGGAGGTGTGGGCAGGGCTGGTTCCTTCAGGGGCTCTGAGGGAGGACTGCTTGAGCCCAGGAGGTCCAGGCTGCAGTGAGCTGTGATTACATGGCCACACCACCACACCCCCGCACCCCTCTCCCGGCTTCTGGTGGCTGCCAGAGAGACCCCTTGATGTTCCTTGGCTTGTGGCCACATCACTCCAGTCTCTGCCTTGGCCCTCATGCCACTTTTTCTGTGTGTCTGTGACTTCTTTTGTCATTGGATGTAGGACCTACCCTCATCCAGGTAAGCCTCAGCAAAGACCGTTTTTCCAGATAAGATCGCACACACTGGTTCCAGGCGTCCATATTTTTCTGGGGGCCACTGTTCAACCCATGACAGTGGGTCAGTGTTTTGTCCATGGAGAAAGGCCTCGCAGAGTTTGGTGGGACTGCTGGTTATAGGGGTGGGGCTCACTGCAGACATGCCCTGAGCCCGAGATCACCCATTCCCCGCGGCAGGTGCAGCTGACAGCAGAGGCGGCTGCTCTGCCCAGGACAGCGCTTTTGGTTCTTATCTCCGCTCGTCAGTTTCTATCGTGCCCCAACAAATAGACCCCCTCCCATCACGGCTGTTTCTGGGGCCTGTTAGGGTCTCTCTGCTACCCGCTAATCCTTACAGCTTAGGCAAGTTCGTGCTTCCTTGGAGATGAAACCTGAGAGATGTAAAGACTCCCGTCCTTGGAAGTTCTGAAAGACACTTTAAGATGAAAGAGAGATTTCAAACTCTACATCCTGGGGCAGCTTTCCCATCGGCTGGTGCACAGAGCTAGGAGAGGGGAGTGTTTGGCTTCCAGGCCAGCCACAGCGGAGTTTCCACCTGGAAGGTTCTGGCCCCGTCTGTCTGCCTCCCCAGCTCCCTTCCCACCCTCCCCTCTTCTGCAGTCCTTGCTGCCTCTCTCTTCCCCCAAAGCCAAGGCCACCCTGCTCCAGGCATGGCCCATGCCGTCCCCTCTGCTGACTATACACCCCATTCCCTGTGTCTGGCCAATTCCATCTAATCCTCAGGCCTCAGCTTAAGCCTTCCATCCCGGAGAGGCCGCCTGGACAGCCCCATGCCTAGCACGTCCCCCTGCTGTGTTCTCCTAAGTACACACATGTGTTCCCTCACAGCCATCGTCAGAATTGAAATTATACAAACATTGGCATCATTTAGTCAATGATCATCCTGAGGACAGCTTCATGAAAAGCACTCAGCACACAGTAGGTGTCTGTTGAATGCACCATTTGCAAAGCCTGTGCATTCTGATTGAATTCCAGCCACAGCCCTCTTAGCGGGAGTTGTACCAAGAGCACAGAGAGGTGAAGGGACCCCCCGATGATGTCAGGCATGCGAGGGGGTACTAGGCACTCACCTGGAGAGTGACTGCAAATCTGGGCTCTCTCCAATGGTCTCCGGCCACTGTCCCTCAGGAGTGTGAGCAGCTGCAGGAATCCTCTGCCCCAAGAGCAAGCCCCCTCTGCAGGCAGCTCCTCCTGCTGTGGGGGGAAATGCAGGTCAGCACCAGGGCCTGGCAGGTCTGGAGCTGGAAAGGTCTAAAGAACTGGAGGAGGGACCATTCAGGGGTGCTCCTTGCTCTGGAAGGCATTGATCTCGCCACCAAAGGCTATGGAATGAGAGGGTGCAGGAAGGAAAGATGCCATCTGCAGTCAGGGGATTCCAAGTGCAGTGCTCTCCTCCCGACAGGGTCGCCAGGGCTGGGAAGATCTCACCACAATTTCTATTGACTGTGACTTTGTCACCACCAAAAACAAAATAAGCAAGCCCAGCCATTCTGGAAAACCATGTGGCAGTGTCCAGTAAAGCTGAGCATGTGTATTTCCAGGGATCCAGCAACTCTCTTCCTAACAAGGCCTAAGAGAAACGTATGCTCAGGTGCAGCCAAAGTCATGTTCTGGAAGGTTCATAGCAGTACTCCTCCTAACAGTCCAAAGTTGGGGGCGAGCCAGGTGCCCACACACAGTGCACTAGTGAATAGGGTGTGGCATGTCCCACAGGGGAATAAGGTCAGGAGTGACCCACGTGCCCATGCACAGTGCACTGGTAAAGACAGTGTGGCATGTCCCCTGGGGGATGATAGGACAGGAGTGACCCAGGTGTCCATGCACAGTGCACTGGTGAACAGGGTGTGGCATGTCCCCTGGGGGATGATAGGACAGGAGTGACCCAGGTGCCCATGCACAGTGCACTGGTGAACAGGGTGTGGCATGTCCCCTGGGGGATGATAGGACAGTGGCAGCAAGGCCTGGCAGCCATGTGTATGGGTCTCAGATGTGCTGTGGAATATGAGTGGCAGCTTCCATATGTTACTCATTTCTGTGGAGCTAAAGACAGGGAGGGGAAGCTGGTCTTTGTGATGGGAGCCCTTACAGCTCTTTTCCTTGGGGACCCTGGCTGGGAGGGGACACAAGGTAGGCTGCTGGGGCCGACATCTTCCCCTCGGCTGGCTGGTGACTGCACGACAGTGTGCATTTGTAAGAGTCCCTCACTCAGAGTGGGTTCTTCCTCTGGGCGTGCAACACTTCAACTTCAGAAAAGCATGGGAGGGCCTTTATCCCGTTCCATAACAGGAGGAGACGTCATAATCCTGGACAGAATGGAAGCCACCAAAAGGGACTCACGTGAAGTGGGGAGACCTAATTTTGATCAAAAGACGCCAGGCAGAAAAGGAAGCTTTCTGGATGCTTTCATTGATAGGAAATGCTGAACAGTCAAACTCATCTCCACTGTCCAAAGCCAGGGTGGAGGTTTCATTTCAGGATGGAGGGTGTTTCATGACTGAATGGAATCAAGGGGACTTCCAGGGTGCAGGTTGCACAGAGTCCCATTGTGAAAATCCATAAAAGCAGCTGCATACTTAGGATGTGCATGTTTTCTCTGGAGATGTTATACTTCAAAAAAAAAAAAAAAAAAAAAAAGGAACTGTGCTTCCCTGACATTTGTGACACAGGTGGATGTGAGTCTCCTCCCCCTGCTGGGATTCTGGTGCCGGGATGTGAGGGGCAGGGCGTGTGCAGAAAGCAGTAGCCCCCATCATTTGTCCAGCACTGGATTCTGGAGACTCACTGGGTGTGCACTGGAGTAAGTGGATTTATGAATAGTATCGAGTTCTAACTAAACCCACGCTCATGGGCTAAACCAAGCAGCTTTAACACAGCCCTGCAAGGAAACCGCAGCCTGGAGACCTTCCTCACCATCCAAGCCTGGAGCAAAGTGTGGGGCTGACACACATTCCTCACGGGCCATGGCTATCACCAGCCACAGTCAGAGGTTCAAAAGCAAAAACAAAACCTGATGATCCAATCACATCTGAAGGATGTCAGCCCCAACCGTGTGAAGTTACCAAGATGACTTTTCGAATGTACATCTATACATTCCATTGCATTATCTTTAAAGACAAATCTCCCCAAGCGTCTTCTTTAAATATTTATTTACCAGTGGAGGGTTCAGAGCAGCAGTAAATACATTTATAAATATATAAATATTTTTATACTAAGGGTGCGTGCCAGAAATTCTCTTCTCTCCGTCAGGTACGTGAGCACAGAGTTTGGAGAGCACTCATGCAGGAGAACTTACAGATCTGGCTCCAAATTCTAAATTAGGACAAGATGAAATTACTGAGCACCTCAGCTGCAGAAGGGGCCTCACCTGGCCTCAGGAGGCTTCTGTGAGTTCCTGTTCTTGGCCACCTTGCACCTGCTTGCTCAGTGCTTCCTGGGCATGTGGGTGTGTCATGTGTCTTGGGAGAATCACCTGGTTCCCCTCCCTGGGCTCAGCAGCCTCAGTGCTTCTCCTCCTGCTGCTGGGAAGCCCCTCTTGTCAGGTGTCAGGTGTCAATCAGGATTCCGTCTGGGAAAAAAACCTTGCAATAAGGGATTTTCTATTGGGCTTAAAACCTTACACGCTGTGGGAGAAGCTGAGGAGGTAAGATTTGGAGAAGTCAGAAGGTCAGAGAAAAGTCACAAACAGGATGGCTGAGTGGACGTGGTAGAGAAATGCATGGACGCTGTGGCCCTGCTGCAGGTGGTACACCTCGGGGCAGGGCAGACAGCTGGGGAGGGATGCTGGAAGCACAATGGGGGAAGCAAGGACCCCCAGACCCACAAGGATGGGACAGACCCAGCATCTGCCTAGCACACATCAGTGATGACCTGCAAGTGAGGCTGGCAGGAGGTGGAGGAGCTGTGGGTGGTGCCGGCAAGCCGACAGGGCAGGCAAGTGTCCTGAGCTGTTCCAGTGCCCCTGGGTGTGCACTCACCTCGCAGATGCAGGGGCCATTGCCTCATGTTTCTTTTTAAATCTCATGTCCCTCTCATTGCTAATCCTGACCCAGACCTGTATGGGCAAGAAATGTCTTTCATCCTAACTGAATTGACGCATTGCAAAACTACCCCAGAGTCCAAAACAGAGACTCAATATGGCAGAGACCCCTGTCTCCATTTCTTTAGTTCTGGTGTGGTTAATATTGCAAATACACTCGGATGAACTTAGCATTGACTTTTGCATGGCGTTTTGAGAAACTGCATTTATAGGAGCAATGGCATGGGATTTTTTTTGTTGTTGTTCATGACTGTATTGCGTCCCTTCTTTTACTTGGCAGGTACATTTGTCATTTTTTTTTCATTTTGAGATCTACACACTTAAACCCTTTGATTTCTGCATCATTAATAACACTTCCCCGGGTCCTAATGAAAGGTGTCTTTGCCTCTCTCAGCATCCGAGCAAGTAGTTCTAAGTGGATGGTCCCGTTGCAATCAAGCCAAGCTTCTTCAGTGGCTTCTAAAGCCTTTCCTCACCTGACCTCTGGCTGCATCCTTAGCCTCTCACCTTGTCACTCCCTGTGCACACACACGCAGGCTGTGCACACACACGCAGGCTGTGCACACACACACAGGCTGTGCACATGTTCCTGTACACATGCACATGCCCACACCTACAAATGAACACGTGTGCATGGGCATGCACACACAGTATCTGCACACACTCGTATATATACACACATCCACACACAGCATACATGCATACACACACGTATCCACACATGTATCTGCACATAGCAAACATGTATCCACACATGTATCCACACACGTCCACACACAGCACACACATATACACATTCACACACATGTATCCACACATCCACATACAACACACATGTATCCACACTCATCCACACACATATCCACAAACATGTATATACACACATATCCACACACAGCACACATGTATCCACACACGTATCCACATACAGCACACACTTATACACATGTATCCACACACAGCACACATGTATACACACATAACCACACAGCACACACATACACATGTATCCACACACAGCACACACATATTCACACACACACAGGCCCTGCGGTCCCTCCACTGCAACCATTGATGTGGTCCTCCCATGGGCCTTGTCCTCTTCTGGGTCTCTGTAGAGGCCACTCCTAGACCAGGGATGTCGCCTGTCACCCACTCTTCCTCTGTTTTCATTCTGGCCAGCTCCAGCTCGTCACCCTCTGGATTTAGATTTCGGTCCATCTCTTTTGACTTTGTCTCCCTGACTCCCATTCTTTAAGGAGAGTGTCATCCTGACACGGGCTTCAGTCATCCCTGTGCTGTGGGCATTTGCCCCGCCTGTTTCCCTTCCAGTGTCCCCCACAGAGCAAGGCTTGGAATCCACTCCTGGCTGTGACAGCACAGTGCCCCACATGCTCTTGAAGATGGGAAAGGCATGAGCCTGTGCCGCGCGGTCCACCCGGAGCCAACTTTAAAAAACGACCACCAAGTGCAGCCCCATGGGCCTCACACAGAGGAGGAGCCTGCAGCCTCCTAGCCGGTGCCGGCTCATCCAGGAAAGGGTGCTGGGCCCCAGCTCTGTGCCAGGCATAGGTGGACCAGGAGCAGCAGGTCACTGCTCTGGTGGAGGATCCCCAAGACCGCCCGTGTGGCTCCGCGAGCGCCTTGAATCACAGCTCAGGACCGTGCCCCCCATGGCACAGAGCTGCCTACAGAGCTGGGTCCAGCCCGGCCCGGAGGCATGGCCGACCCTCGCCCTGAGCAGGGCAGGCACCACAGGAGGCTCCGGGGACAGGAGCAGGGAGGGAGGCAGTGAGGACCGGAGGGCAGTGGCACCCTGAACCCAGAGCCGCCCTCGACACTAGGACGCTCGATATGGGAGCGAGCCGGCCAAGGGGGAGCCAGGACAGAGGCAGGGGTTGGGGGGCCTTCAGGGTGGGACAGCTGGGACTGGCTCCTGTCTGAAAGGGGGCTGGGGAAGTGAAGGAAAGCCCATGTCTCCAGCCTGGACCCCTGAGCAGGACGTGTTCTCTGAGGTCAACCCTGGGAGAAGGCCAGCGGGCAGGGCAGGGCAGACGCTGCTGTGATTACCCGTGAGATAAGGCACAGAGCACATCCTGCAGGAGGGGCAGAGCCCACAGAAAACGGGGCAGCAGCGCACGGAAACGCAGGCTACTGGGCAGCCCGCAAGACGTTCCCGAGGGCCCCGCCCAGGGCAGCATGGCCAATTGCAGGATGTTCCCGGGGGCCCCGCCCAGGGCAGGATGGCCAATTGCAGGATGTTCCCGGGGGCCCCGCCCAGGGCAGCATGGCCAATTGCAGGATGTTCCCGGGGGCCCCGCCTAGGGCAGGATGGCCAATTGCAGGATGAGCTTGAGGGCCCCGCCCAGAGCAGGATGGCCAATTGCAGGATGTTCCCGGGGGCCCCGCCCAGGGCAGGATGGCCAATTGCAGGATGTTCCCGGGGGCCCCGCCCAGGGCAGGATGGCCAATTGCAGGATGTTCCCGGGGGGGGGCCCCGCCCAGGGCAGGATGGCCAACTGCAGGATGTTCCCGAGGGCCCCGCCTAGGGCAGGATGGCCAATTGCAGGATGTTCCCGGGGGCCCCGCCCAGAGCAGGATGGCCAATTGCAGGATGGTCCCGGGGGCCCCGCCCAGGGCAGGATGGCCAACTGCAGGATGTTCCCGGGGGCCCCGCCCAGGGCAGGATGGCCAACTGCAGGATGTTCCCGGGGGCCCCGCCTAGGGCAGGATGGCCAATTGCAGGACGTTCCTGAGGGCCCCGCCTAGGGCAGGATGGCCAATTGCAGGACGTTCCTGAGGGCCCCGCCTAGGGCAGGATGGCCAATTGCAGGATGAGCTTGAGGGCCCCGCCCAGAGCAGGATGGCCAATTGCAGGATGTTCCCGGGGGCCCCGCCCAGGGCAGGATGGCCAATTGCAGGATGTTCCCGGGGGCCCCGCCCAGGGCAGGATGGCCAACTGCAGGATGTTCCCGGGGGCCCCGCCCAGAGCAGGATGGCCAATTGCAGGATGTTCCCGGGGGCCCCGCCCAGAGCAGGATGGCCAATTGCAGGATGGTCCCGGGGGCCCCGCCCAGGGCAGGATGGCCAACTGCAGGATGTTCCCGGGGGCCCCGCCCAGGGCAGGATGGCCAACTGCAGGATGTTCCCGAGGGCCCCGCCTAGGGCAGGATGGCCAATTGCAGGACGTTCCTGAGGGCCCCGCCTAGGGCAGGATGGCCAATTGCAGGACGTTCCTGAGGGCCCCGCCTAGGGCAGGATGGCCAATTGCAGGATGAGCTTGAGGGCCCCGCCCAGAGCAGGATGGCCAATTGCAGGATGTTCCCGGGGGCCCCGCCCAGGGCAGGATGGCCAATTGCAGGATGTTCCCGGGGGCCCCGCCCAGGGCAGGATGGCCAACTGCAGGATGTTCCCGAGGGCCCCGCCTAGGGCAGGATGGCCAATTGCAGGATGAGCTTGAGGGCCCCGCCCAGAGCAGGATGGCCAATTGCAGGATGTTCCTGAGGGCCCCGCCCAGGGAAGCATGGCCAATTGCAGGAGGATCTTGAGTGCCCCGCCCAGGGCAGGATGGCCAATTGCAGGATGTTCCCGAGGGCCCCGCCCAGGGCAGGATGGCCAATTGCAGGACGTTCCTGAGGGCCCCGCCTAGGGCAGGATGGCCAATTGCAGGAGGTTCTCAAGGGCCCCATCCAGGGCAGGATGGTCAATTGCAGGACGTTCCTGAGGGCCCTGCCCAGGGCAGGGTGGCCAATTGCAGGATGAGCTTGAGGGCCCCGCCCAGATCAGGATGGCCAATTGTAGGATGTTCTCGGGTGCCCCGCCTGGAGCAGGATGGCCAGTTGCAGGTGGTGCTGATGTCCTCAGATCGTTGAAGACTGAGGCCTGCGCTCTTGTGTTTCTTAAGTCAGGGCAGATCACATGCCGCAAATAGTTACCAGGGCTGACCTCTCTGGTGAGACCACGGGAGATTTGACTCCTAACTCTTTGCAGTTAAAAAACATGTTAAGAGGTATTAATTTTATGAAAAAAGCAGTAAGAGAAATAGAAGAGGCCAGAAGAATATGTGATATATTCAATGGAGGTTTCCAGTTGTTTTGTTTCTTTTTCTTCTGAGAGTTAAAGGAATCATCTCATTTTTTGACACAGCCAGGTGCTTTAATCTAGCTGATAAAAATTTTGCTTGGAAAAAATACTCTGGCTTAATATATTAAGGATGAGAAATATAGGAAGATGTAGGTACCTGTAATGAATAATGCTCACACCTGAAAATGCCGTGGCTAGCTCATAGGCACTGCATTCGGGTGGACACTTTCACATAATGTGGGTGGACGGTGGGTGGCAGGGCATGGGGGCGTCCTGTGTGGAGGGCTGTAGGTAGACTCTGGGTCCCTTGCTCAGCTCTGAGCTTCAGCGACTGCAGAGGACTGGTCTGCCTGTTTGCTAATCCCTTCCCTGTCACCTGCCTTTCCTCTTTATGTGTGAGTGATTCATAGATCCCAATTATGATTGTCACGGAAATTCTCCATCAGAATATGGCTGTGGAGTGCAGGCTTGGCCATTCCCAATTTTTTGAGATTGCAGCATTGCCTCCTTATCAAAGTGACCTGAGCTGTTGACACCAGCGAAGGTGGAGGGAGGGCTTTGGCCCCACAAATGCCTGCAGGGAATCGGGGCAGAAGCTTGGATGCTTCCTTCATAGTAGACCCTGTCTCGGGCATAGGGTATATGCAGAGGTGTGTTCAGTTGTCGAGGATTTCAAAATGAAGATGTTCTTCTAGATAAAAATCTTGGCTTATGGCCTATTGTGTTAAACCAACTGTATTGTCCTGGGCTAATTGTTAGTAATTTTTTGTGATTGGGTACTGTGTTCCAGGCAGGTGATGTTTCTCTTTAGTAACGTTCATGTCATTCATTTATGACTGAAGTGAGAGTTGTATGTACAACAGCAGCTCCAAGACTAACTAAGGAGGAGAAAAATCAGGAAAGTAAATACATCACAGGCTGACATCTTTGGAACAAATAATTAAGACAACCTTGAGGCCAGTTGCACTGCTTCCTGCCGCATTTGCAGAGACTGTTGAGCCCTTCCTCCCAGTTCCACATTCCCAGCGTTGCAGAGAGGACCTGTGCCCTGTGTGTGCAGGGAGCTGACCCTGCTCTGCCCTTTACTGTCTCTTTTGCACAGCCTGCCTGATTGGGACCCCTGGCCCATTTCTCCGTGGGCCAAGGTGGAAGATGGTGTGTCTCTTCTCCCAGCGCAGGCACTGCCAAAGGCCAGAGGCATTAGCAGTTTTTCTGCAGGGGTTTTTAGGGGCTGTGGCATGAAATCAGAACATTGTCTTCCCTGATTCTGGATCTGTGTGCCATCCTGCATTCATGCATTCATCAAAACTGTTTCCCAACTGAGGGTTTTTTTTTTTTTTTTCTTTTTTTGGACCACCTGGCAGCTCCAGCCTATCTGGCAGCATCTCTCATCCCTGCACTGTCTACTTCCTGATATATTATTTTGCACATTTCCAAGCTGCTCCTTCCAGTTTCCTGAGCAGGATTCTCTACTTGGTGCCTCTGGGGTGTGCAGCCTATATAGTCTGTCGTCTGCCTGGAATGCCAGCTCCAGACCCCCAATTTTGTGACAGGCAAATGCCTACCCAGCCATTATTTGTCTCTGTGCAAGCAGCTGTCTCCCCACCCATCCCTCACTGCAGGCAGGCAGTGCATACCTAGCTCCAGGGACCTCCAGTTACCATGTGGTAGAGTGGCTGGTATCAGACCAAGTCACTGAGAATCAAAGGCGGTGTTAGATAGGAGAGAGGCAGGGAGGGAAGGAGGAAGGCAGGAGAAAGAGAGGGAAGGACTTTGATAGCATCAGAAAACAACCAAACCAGCTGGAGAAGTCAAAATCCCAGGGAAAAGAGAACTACCGAGGAGTGAATGAAGACGGTGCATGGTATTCCCCGAGATCTTGCTCACTCCTAGGTCCCACCCTTTCTGAGTCATAGACGGAGACCCCCAGCAGGAAGCAGCTGCTGAAAAGTGGGGCCAGGTAGGAATTCCTTCTGCTTCTGGGATTCTTGGGAAGGTGAGTTCATTCAAAGCCTATCTAAAGGCAAAAATCGGACACTACCAAGTGTCGACAGAAACGTGCAGCATATGGAATCCTGACACACAGCAGGTGGGGTGTAAACTAGTCTGTCTTTTGGGAGAATCATTGCTTCTAAAGCTGAACATATGCATATCCTATGCCCCAGAAATTCTGCTCATGGATGTCTCCCTAACAGACATGCAGAAATTCTTCTCGTGGATGTCTCCCTAACAGAGATGTGTGCACCAGAAGACAAATACAAGAATGTTTACAGCAACATCATTTGTTATGTCCCCAAGCCGGAAAGCATCTGGCTTAATGGGTAGTAGATTCATCAATTGGACAAGGAGTAAAACAGGAGAAATAAACTGTGGGCTATTCATACCCCTAGCATGGAATACTATGCAACGTTCAATAAGAACAAACCACTGCCCTTTACCACACGTACCACAGGTGTGCTGATGATAGGAGGCAGAGTGGCAGGTGCCGGGATGGATGTCTGGGACTTCTGTGGTCCATGTGATGTTCTCTTCTCGATCTGGATGCTGGTAACATGGTGTGTTTGTCACTCTGAAAATCGATCTGGCCATGTATCCTGATTTGTGCATTTTATCGTATACATACTTTAATATAGATTTTAACTACATCAGTGGGGAGAGAGACAGAGTGAGAGTGGGTGAGCGAGAGCGGGAGAGCTTTCCAGCTATGTTCCAGGAACAATTGTGCACAGACTGAGAGCCATTTCTCCCATGTTCACAGTGCATATGTCTCCCTCTGCCCCTTCTATAGAGGTTAGTAATTGTATCGTATTAGTTTGCCTTAATTATCTATGTTGTATTAGTCCAGAACCTACTTTCTAGACTAAAGGTCCCTTGTTAACAAAGATGATGGTAAAATAATGATCATGGCAGCTTATACTTAAATGCTCATTTTTATCAGATACTGTTCTAAGTGCTCAGTAAGAATTAAGTCATTTTATCTTTATAACCAACCCTTGAGGTAGGGACCACCTTTATATCCATCTCACAGATCAGACACATTTGAAACTTGGAAAATTTATTCAGCGTACCTAAATCCATGCAGCCGGTGAAAGGCAGAGACAGCATCCTACACCCAGCAGGCAGCCTCCAGAGCCTACACATGCCCTGGCCATCAGGCTGTGTCTCCTAGCCTAGTGATTAGGTGCCAGTTTATAGCAAATCATATGCCAGATACTATGGAGAGCACAACACCCAGTGAGGTCTCTCATCTCTGTATCTCCAGTACCAGGCAGCAAATTAATGCCTGGTGTGTGTTGAAGAAATGGATAGGTGGATGGGTGGGTGTGTGAGTGGATGGACAGATGGGTGGATGGATAGGTGGACAGATGGGTGGGTGGGTGGATCTGTGGGTAGATAGATGGGTGGGTATCTGGATGGATGGGTGGTGGATGGATGGGTGGGTGCATGGATAGATAGATGGATGGATAGGTAGATGGATGGATGGATAGGTGGGTGCATGGATAGATAGATGGATGGATAGGTAGATGGATGGATGGATAGGTGGGTGGATGGATGGATGGATGGATAGGTGGATGGATGGATGGATGGATGGATGGATGGATGGATGGATGGATAGATGGGTGGGTGGATGGATGGATGGGTAGATGATGGATGGATGGATTGGATGGATTGGATGGATGGATGGATGGATGGGAAGATGGATAGGTAGATGGTTGGGTGGATGGATGAGTGAATGGATAGATGGATGGATGGGTGGGTAGGGTTTTCAAAAAGTGCTACATCTGTTGCCTTCATCTGAGCCTGTCTTCTGCCTGGATCTGCAGGTAAGGAATTCCCTGAGAAAGGCGTCAAAAATTCAGGCATATTTGTGTGCCGAGCATGGCTTAGAGCCATGCTTCTCAACTGGAGATGCCCTTAAAACAGATTCCTTGGCCCAGCTGCAGAGATTCTGAGTCAGCAGATTTCCCATGGATCTGGACACCCTGAATTTCCAACAGGCTCGCAGGGGATGCCCCTCTGCTCGTCTGTAGACCACAGCAGACAGGCAAAGACATAAAGCTCTCCAGTGCCTTTGGTGCCGTCTCTCTTGCAAGAACAGTCAGTAGTGTTTCCCTAAACCCTCTGTTAATTGGACTAAGCAGAGATAATGAAAGAATGATTTCTAGGGCATGTCTTCAGGGCCCTGCAGAGTGGATGTGCACTTGCAGAGAAGGGGGCGATATGTTTTTTCAGCAGCCTCCCCCAAACCTGAGTCTGCACTCAGCTCTGAAGCCCAGCTCATCAGTGTGCCAGGCGGCCTTCTGCCTCCAGGCCATTTATAGTGCAGAAGCTTGTGAAGCTAAAACAGTTTGATGTGTAATTGCAGGAGGAAATGGGAAACCTGCTGAGCGTGGCAGGATATAGTGCCTTATCACCCTTTATGTGCAGCCACTGCTTGCTGGAATTGCCAGCAGATCCGCACCATCGACAGAACGGTGACATTTTTCATGGGCCGCCGTGTTCTGAATCAACACTGCAATGGTGCGATTAGAGGAGGTAAAGGAAGGAAACAATCCCAGCCTCGCCAGTGACAGATCAGTCGCCAGTCCTGCTTCCCTCCTTATTACCTGCTGTCTTGTGTGATATGCAAAGCAGCTGCTCCACACGCATCACACCTTCACATTACCCGAAAATTGAATTTTATTTGGTAGCCTGCATATCATTTATAACACTCCTGCCACACACTTCAGCTCTCATTTGGCTAAAAGTGCATTCTTTACTTCCTACTGGCCGAGAAACAGAGAGAGGAACCTGTGTGTTCATTGGTGCGTGCAATCTCCCCAGGCTTCAGGGTGTCATTGGCAAGAATTGAAAAGCATTTCCCTGTCTCCAAAATGCCCCAGACGCCTCCTTCCTGAGCGGCCACATGCTGCCCTCAGCCTTGATCCAGGGACTGTGTTGTACTGTGTTTCTTTGCTTGGCGGTAGCATGCTGGCTCCATGTATGCAAATAAACACAGCCCAGCACACACAGACCCACCCAAGGAATCTCCACTCCAGGGGAAGCACATGGGTAGAGGATCAGGTGGATTTTAACTTTAAAGCTTATCACAATAGTTCTCTTCTAAAAACAAAACAAAACCCAGCCTCTCGCCACTATTTCAAATCTTAAATTACTATGCAAGGAAGTTTTATTTGTCAAATCTTGGCTACTGATGTTCAGTGTAGGAGAAAATCTTGCTTGGCCAAAATTATTTTCTTTTTTTTTTTTTTGAGACAGGGTCTTGCTCTGTTGCCCAGGCTGAAGTGTAGTTTTGCAATCATGGCTCACTGCAGCCTCGACCTCCCAGTTTCAAGTGATCCTCCCACTTCAGCCTCCTGAGTAGCTGGTACTACAAGTGCATGCCACCATGCCTGGTGTAATTTTTATATTTTTTGTAGAGACAGGGTTTCACCATGTTGCCTAGGCTGGTCTCAAACTCCTGGGCTCAAGCGATCCACCTGCCTCGGTCTCCTAAAGTGTTGGGATTACAGGAGTGAGCAGCTGTGCCTGGCTGGCCAAAGTTACTCTTTTTAATCAAAGTTTTAAATATACACTTGACATCTGAAAACATGGAACAACCACCATAATCGAGATAGGGCATTTCCATTCCTCCCAAAAGTTCACTTTGCCCCTAGGCAGTTTCTCCTCCCCTCCCCGATCCCCTGGCAACCAGCTTATGGAACCCATCATTAAGACCAGCTGGCATCTTCTGCAGTTTTATGTAAATGGAGTAGTAGGGAATATACTTTTTTGTGTCGGCTTCTTGCACCGACACATGGATGTCAGCTTGACGACTTGAGCTCTGACCGCGTCATTGTGTGTGTGTGCCCCTTCTAATGCCAAGCAGCTCTCCAGTTATGGAACACACATTCTGTGTGTCCGTGCCCCTTCTGATGTGCACTTTGAGCTGTTTCTTCATTTTTGCTACTGTGAATAAAGCTGCTATCCACATTCTTATATGAGTCCTTTATGGTTCCACCTATCTGGGGTAAATGCTACGAAGGGAGTAGCTAGGCTATATAGTAGGGAAATGTTTCACTTTTTAAGAAATTGCTCAGTAGTTTCCCAAAGTCGTTGAACCATTTTACATTCTCACCAACAGCGTGTGTGGCTGCAGTTCCTCCACATCCTAGCCCACACTCAGTGAGGTCAGTTCTTTAAATTATGGCCATTCTAGTGAGTGAGGCTTCATTCTAATCTCACTGTGGCTTCATTTTGATTTCCCTGGAGACTAATGATGTTAGGCATATTTTCACGTTCTCCTTGATCATCTCATGCATCTTCTTTTGTGGAGTGTCTATTTCCATCATTTAACCATTATTAAATTCTATTGTATGTATTCTTCTTGTTGGGTTGTAAACGTTTGTTATATATTCTAGATATAATTTTTGCCAGATATACACAGCATACTGGAAGTGTGTGTGTGTATGTATCTGTATGTGTGTGTGTGTATATATATGTGTGTGTGTGTATATATACATATAAATATGTATATACACATATACACATAAATATGTATATACACATATACACACACACACACATATATTTGCCATTCTGTAGTTTGTTTCTTGGGAGTGTTTTTCAAAGAGCAAAAGTTATAACTTGGATAGAAACCAGAGTATCAAGTTTTTCCTTTTGTGGTTCATACTTCCCATGTTCTAGCTATAGAAAATCTTTTCCTACCTCTAAGTTACCGCATGTTTTCTCCTGTGTTTTCTTCTATACCTTTCTAGTTCTACATTTAGATCCATGATTTTTTTTTTTTTTTTTTTTTGAGACAGAGTCTTGCTCTGTTGCCCAGGCTGGAGTGTAATGGTGAGATCTCAGCTCACTGCAGCCTCTGCTTCCCAGGTTCCAGCGATTCTCCTGCGTCAGCCTCCCAGGTAGCTGGGATTACAGGCACCTGCCACCATGCCTGGCTAACTTTTATATTTTTGGTAGAGATGGGGTTTCACCATGTTGGCCATGCTGGTCTCAAACTCCTGACCTCAGGTGATCCACCTGCCTCGGCCTCCCAAAGTGCTAGGATTAAAGGCGTGAGCCACCACACCCAGCCTATGATTGATTTTGAGTTAATTTATGTTTGGTGTGAGTGAAGGGTCAATGTTCTTCTGTTTTTTACATTTTTTCCATATGGTTATCCAATTGTTCGTGCACCATTTGTTCAAAAGAGTTCCTTTCCCTGTGAAATTCCCCGGCAGTTTTGTCGGGTATCAGTCAGCTGTGTGTGGCCTGCCTCCTGTCGCCCTGCTCTGATGCCTTCCTTCTGGCGACACCACCCTGTCTTGATTCCTGTGCCTTTCAAGTGAATCTTGAAATCTGGTAGTGTCAGCCATTCGACTTTATTCCTTCCAAAATTGCTTTGGCTCTTCTAGGTCATTTGCATTTTCCTATGAATTTTAGAATCAACTTGTCATGTTAAAAAAAAAAAAAAAAAAACCTGCTAGAATTTTGATTGGGATTGTCAAAATCACTCTCAAAAATCACTTAAGTTGACTCTGAAATGCAGCATGCAAGGGTTTAGCTGTGCAACTTGTACATGAGTTCTTGTGCACAAAAGAAAGTGAGAGCCAGCAAGCCGGGCTAGAGGGGATAGAGAAAGGAGAGAGCTGCGGCGCATGTGCCCAGGCTCCCGTCGGTCCCTGAGAGCTTTCCTTTCCCTAGAGTGACCACAGGGTGCGTAGGAGGTTCCCTAGGATCCCTGGAAGGTGTGTCCCTTTATTAATAATAATAAAGGGTATGATATAAACTCCTTAACCTTACTACATGTGAAAAGGGTGTTTATTGCTGAAAGGATTAAATAAGATAAGACACTGAGTAGTTGAGCTGCAAATGCTTGTGATTTAAATCTAAAGCCAGCTTACATAGACCCACCCACCTACCTGTGCATTTCCTGCAGTGGCCTCCTGTGTCCCAACCACCACCATCATCCCATGGCGCATGGCTGACGTGCTGTCCTGCAGAGGGCCAGGCGTTATCCTCTAGCATGTACCACTCTCCACTGGCTTCATTCTTGGGGCTCATGATACATATTCTTTGGTTACTTCCACCTTGGAGTATCACAGGTCAAATCAGTCAGTAGCTCATGGAACTAACCCACCAGTGGTGTTTACCCCTGGATAATGGTCCAGTGGAGGGCTGGCCTGCAGCTCACGCCCGCCCTGGTTTTGTTGAATGGCGCTCGTTAGACTTTGCATAATCAAATTTAGCCCAGCTCTGTGAAGGCTCCGCACAAGCTAGTCCCCTCTCTCCGCTATTTGATGGAATAATAGATCCATAGGAGAATTCATTTGCAACTCTAAGCCCTGAGTTAAAGACGTCTCGAGGGATGAACGTGGGTGATTTGTGGAACATTGCGATGCATTTATGAGATAGATGGCACGTTCACCGCGGCGCTCAAAGAGACCAGATCGGGTTGCATTAGAGGCCGCGCTGTAATCCAGCTCTCCTCTGGGAGAGAAGGCAAGCTTTGCAGTGTGCGAAGTACGAGGGGCTGCGGTGGAAATTGCTTTGGTGGCTGTGGTCCTGGGAGCAAGTACCTGCTTCTCGTTCATTTAAGCACATTAGCGAGCTTCATAAACACTTAAGTAGCTCACAAGATGCTGCACTTCCAGGCCTCGCCCCACCTCCTCTGCTGTCACAGAGTCCACCAGAAACCACGGTCTTCTGGGTTTGACAGCCAGGCAGACAGGACCAGGCTGGGCTGCAGCTGCTAAACCGTGCGCCGGCAACTTCCAGACCCCCTGCACAATGCTGGTGTCCGGTGGTTCCTCCCTGGGCCGCCTGCCTTCATGGGACCCCTGCAATTTCAAAAACAAAACAAAACTTCTTCTCACTCCTTTCTTGTTCATATGTCTTATTAATAACTGTGTACATTTGTTTACTTTTTAGGACCCCATCATGATGTAAAGTAGATAAAACAACCAGTTTGTCTTTCTTTTTCTTGGTACGTGGGTGTCCTGCAGCCTTCATTTCTTCCAACCCCCACTTCACGAGTATGAAGTTGAATTAACTCATGCTTTGCTGAAACCAGATTGTGAGACCGTGTAGGCGGATGTGGCTTTTCTTCTGAGCCTGCACAGCAGCAGAATTCATGACAGTGGGTTCTGTAGTAACAGGGACTGACTGCGCTGATGCTGTCTCTGTCCATCCTTAGAGTGCTCAGGAGTTTGGATGCCATTACTGGGCCCATTTTACAGAAAACAGAGGCTCCCAGGGGCAACGTAACCTGCCCCAGGACAGGCAATCACAAGGCAGAGAAAGGAGGGCTAGACCTGCACCTGTGAGACCACAGCCCTAGGGCATGGCTTCTGAGACTCCTAGCTGGGGCTGCAGATCCCCGGGGGGGCTCTGCTGGGCTCACTGCTCTCCAGTGTGGTCCAGCTCAGCTGCAGGTGCTGCTTCCAGCTTGGTGTACTGAGGCAGGAGGAGGTGGAGGACAGAAAGATTCAAAGACAGGGAGTGCAAGGGGACTCCGAGGAGGAAGTAGGAGAATCGTCAGGAATGGCCAGGCTGGGCCGAGCCTGGGTGGACACCTGGGTTGAGCCCAGCCCACAGAGCAGCTCCCTGGTCCTTGCACCTGCAGGAGGCCAGAGCTGCTTTTACCTCCAAATACTAGATGAGGTGCCAGCGCCCGGACAGGAGACATCCTGCCGTCAGCTCACAGACATGGGGGTTTCGACTCCCCAGTACCTTTCCTGGGGACGCAGAATTCAGGGTTTTAAAGTGGGGGTAAAAATACCAGCGGCCTCATTTGGGTGTGGGGAGCATCCTGTCGGCCCGTGTGCTGGGAAGGGGCTCCAGAGCTCTGGCGACATGTGACCCATGACCTTCCAGGCCAGTGTGGCCTGGCCCTGTCCCACCTCCCCTCACCCTCTCCACTGTGGTCACGCTTGCCTGCTCCCAGCCCCACCACAGGGCCTTTGCACGTGCTCTTTCTGCTGCCTGGAGTGCCCTGTCCTAGCCTGGCCAGCCCTGCTCATGCTCCATATCCCAGGTCAGCTGTCAGTTCCCAGTGGAACTGGCCCTGCCTTTCTCAACTAGGTCAGGACCTCCTAGTCTCGGCTTCAGCCCCCACCTTGGGCTCACGTTGCTTCTCTCTGAAGCACCATCATGATCACTCTTGCACCTTCACCCCCAGCTGCGTGGATTCCATTTCAACCCCACTGGCCAGACACCAACTGGGTATCCTGCAATTCGCTTCTGACACTGTCTAGCAGATGCAGCTCAGACCCCACAGGTTAAGTACAAAAATCTCCAAAAGACTACCCCCACTTCAGATGCAAGCCACAAGTCCCGGGGGGCCTTGGCTACAAATTCTAGAGTTCCCACATCATGCTCAGAATGGATAACTCACTGGAATGGCTCACAGAACACAGTTACCTGTAATTATACTTCCATTATGAAAGAAACACACAGAATGCATAGGGTGAGGTCTGCAAGGGGCAGAATTTCCATCCCTCTGTCGTGGAGTCAGCAGGGGTCTCCCTCCATCTGTCCACCAGCACAAAGCTCTGCTGAGCTTCAGTGTCCAGGGTTTTTATTGTGTTTTGTTATGTAGATATGATTAATTAACACATTGGCCTCATGATTGAACTCAGTCTCCAACCCCCCCAACCCCCCATCTGGAGGTCAGGCTGGCTCCAAGTCCCCAGCTCTCTGGTCCTGTCCCTGGTCTTTCTGGCGACCAGCCTCCTCATCCTAAAACCACGCAGGGGCCAACAGTGAGTCACTTCATTAGCATAACAAAAACACTCCAATCTCTCAGGAAATTCCAAGGGTTTTTAGATGCTCCGTGCCAGGGCCCACGCACAAAGGCCTCTTGTCTGCTCTGCCTGCAGCAAGCTCAGAAAGGCAAGGCTTGGCCCGTTTCGCCCCCTCCTGCATCCTAGCGCCCAGCTCAGGGCCTGGGACATGGTGGGAACTCCCCAGATGCTGACATTTGAAGGAGGCAGTCAGTCAGCCTGAAGGTGGCAGGGCCTACAGCAGACTTGCAAGGAGACAAGAGAAAGGAAAATGCATCTGTCTTTGAAGAGCAGCAGGAAGGGCTTAGAGGTGCCCTGCTCAGCTCCCGCCCCCCTTGTCTTGCCTTTCTCAACTGCTTTTCAACCAGAGAAACAACTCCTCTAGCAAGATCCTAGGCCCTTGGTAGAAAGCTGTTTATTTGCCTTGATGCACATTTCTTTTTCCTTTATGGTATGTGTTATTTTCCTCTGGCAAGATCCCTGTTTTCTTTGGAACGGTGCTTAAAATGATAGCATTTAGCCGGTGAAATAGCAGCCCATCTTCTGTCTCCCTGTGACACAGCGAAAATGCTGTGACTAGCCAAAATGCCTCGCTTCCTTCTCGTTGGCACAGCAAGTCCTTGCACCGGGCACTGATTGCTAAATAAGGTATCTGGGCTCCAGTCATTTCATCCTAAGAGCAGTTGTAATCAGAATTTCAGCAGCACACAGCACCCTCTCAGGGAGGGAGATGCTGGCTGGGCCGTCTTTTACAAATGGATCATCAGTGTGTTCGGGTAATAAGGAAATGAGAGGGTTTTTCTTTTCCTCCCAAGTGCCACTGTGCATGGAGGCTTTTTTCATGGAATCTGGGTCCATTGTACTCCATTTAAAAGGACTTAGGTCACTGAGGACCCTTTCATGACTGCCCTGATGCAGACGGTCCCATTTTGTTGACACACTCCACACGACTATTAGGAAGATTCCATGGGGCCTCCAGATGTGCCCCTGGAAAACGGAAGACATTCTTATGAGGACAGAAAGATGGGTCCTTTCCCATCCATCCAGGAGTCGGGGAGCATTTTCTCCTAAGGACCAGGAGGGTTTTCAGCTTCATGGGCCAGATGTCCATCAGAACCACTCAACTCCACACTTCAGCAGGAAGAAGCCACACACAGCCCTTCAGGAACCATCCAGACTCCAACCACGTTTTATTTTCACAAACAGTGCATGCCAGGTTTGCCCAGTGGGCTATCGTCTGCCACCCTGAACCCGGCTATCATTCTGATTCAGGTGTCCCAAATTAGGCACAATGCACCTTGCATTTCCCTGGCTTATGGGTCAGATTTTTCCAATGATGCCTTTAATTCAAGGACAGGTATCTTGAGAACATGTACTTTAAGAAAAAAAATTATACTATCATAGAAATAAATAAACCCACCAGGATGAAAGTGCAGCTTCCATGAAGAATTCGCATTATATACTATGAAAATCTGCACCCCGTGCAATTTGGGTGTGTTTTTTTCTAAAGAAGCTGGGAAACCTTTCTGTGAGTTTCAGTTTTATAGTGTGTGTTTTGTTCTCCTTGAGAGGACCTCATAAATCAGTTGGACACATTTTGCTATAAAAGAAATATTTTATGTGTGAAGTGCTGTCTTCAAGACTTTTCTATCAGGGGTTTGTAAAGGTAGAAAATGGCACGTGGGTATAATTGGTTGGCCATAGTCCTTAACTGTAGACGTCATATATCTCCGCTTATGCAAAATTTATTTGCATGTCAGAACTTTATTTGAGTGGATAAGGGCAGAAGGAAGCTGCTCTGAAAACATTTCATATGAAAAGGCATATTCTGTACTTCCAAAAAAAAAATTGGTCAAAACTTTGCCATCCTGTATTGGTAGGGTGCTAAAGTCAAATAACTACCCACAGAAAACAGCCCAGCAGTATCCAGAAAGAGATCCTTGGCAAAAGTAAATCCTGCCGTGTTATTAAATCAATAATATCCCCAGAATCAGTGGGAGGAAGCTCAATTCATTTTCAGTGCCCCCAAACAAATAGTAAAAATTAGCTAAAAAAAAAAAAAAAAAGAACCTTAACTTGCCTAAAAACATCAAGATCATAAAATTTCATTCTTATTTATACAATGAAAACACACTGGGTAAAGCTTTTCAATGCCTCTTTCATTTTTCCCCCCAAGCCTGTCTTCTGTGTTGACTGTTCTGACTGAATATATTTTTAACTTTTAAAAGACTTGTCTTGTAACTGAAAAATAGTTTGACTTTTTGTCAAAATGGTCAAAACAATCTTGGTGCTTGAAGTTGTGTTATCGGAAGATGCAGGCCTGTCTTAAAAACGAGAGCCCAAGAAGGGTGTTGAAGTGTGCATTTCAGTTGTGCAGTGTGACACAACAAACCTCCTCAAAGCTCAGAGGCTTCAGACAGCCATCCATTGCTGCCTCTGTGGCTCTGTGGCTTGACTGGGCTCAGCTGGCCTGTCCGTCCTTGGAGTTTCTCATGCACCTGCACTCAATGGGGTTGAGGCTGGCATCATCCCAAGTCATGACCAGCCAGGGTGTGCAAGATGGTGCATGTATGTGGCTAGCAGTGGGTGCTGGTCACCAGCTTGGAGATATGCTGGCAGCATAGACTGGACATGGTTCAGCCTTCTCATGGCATAGGGACTAGGTTCTGAGAGCAGATGTCCCCAAAGGGAGCATTCCAAGAGTCCCCTGTGGAAGCCAGAAAGCTCCCGTGACCCAGCTGTGGAAGGCGGGAACATCTCTTCTGCAGTATTCTGTGAGTCAGACAGTTAATGGCCAGTCCAGTTTCAAGGACAGGGCATTAGCCCTTCCCTCTGATGGGCAGTCCAGGCTGCAAATACAGAGAGGAGGATTCGAGGCGCCTCTTTGGAGACCATCACCCTCAGCACTAGAGGGGAGGGCTGTATCGCCCTAGTTATGTGGTGATGTTGGGGAAAAGCCATTCTTGTACAGACCACTCCTAAACTGAATTCCCACTCTAACATGCCTCACTGCTCATCACTGAGACCCATCTCTGCCTAATATACTCAGGGCTTCATGGGTTGATCTTAGCTGGTCATTTTATATTGCAACTGCCCTATCATAAAGCCTCAGTGCAGTGGAGTTGGTTGCAAAGTGAAAGTGCAAGTAATGCAAACATGCAGGATTTCATGAGGACGATGAAAGCGCTTTCAAGAAAGTGCAGGAATTACAGCCACAATTATTGAGAAAGGAGGTGGAGTTCAACCAGATTACCACTGAGGAGGCAGAGATCCAGTTAGCCGGTGAGAGTAGAAGACACTTACTGAAGTGATCAATGATTCAGAGAACACCTTCAGGATATTAGTAACATTCTAGACTAGTTTTTGCAAAGGTCAATGCTTGTTAGCCGCAACCAGTCAAGTAGGACACAGTCACTACCTGAATGTCTTTCACTCTAAAAGTTAGCATTTAGTTGCAGTTATAAGCAAAAATTTATTAAATATAAAATAAAATACATCTATTTTTGCAAAATTTTAGTTTTGTTTTTTGGATATGAAGTGCTAAGCAAATACTCGGTTTGCACTCTTGACTATAAAATTTTAACCCTGGTTTTCAGTGGATTCCTGTTGAAGCCTTTCTGAGAATATGGACTGTCCTTCAAAACAAAGACCCTCTGAGATGTGAATCCGGAGGACCAGGGCCTCAATGCCTGCTTTCCCCTCGCCCTGTGGCGGGTGCCATGGAGGACATTCTGTTGTTGGTGTCCTCGGCAGGTGTCCTGGTGCCTCTGGTTGTCATGGCGCTTCTCTGAGACAGGGACAGCATGAGGAGAAGGTCTGACAATCACATCAGGTGTCTAAATGCCGCTGCCCCCACGGTGGTAAGTTCTGGAAGGCTGTAGTTATTGGAAAGAGCCCAGGTCAGCAGATCCGCAGGCAGATTGCTCAGAAAAGTGTCAGAACAGTCAGACTTCGGATGTGAGTCGAAAGTTTCTTTTGAGTTCAGGTATCACTTCAAAAACATTTCCTGTGTCCAGCTTCAGTCTTGGGGTGAAAAAGACACATTTCTTTATCCATTTCAGAGCAGAGAGGACTTCTTTGAGTTCCAGGCCTGTGCTACGTGGCGAGCTTTCCCACGGCTCTCGCAGAATCTCAGACTCGAAATGCAGCGTCCGACACCAGCCCTGCTGTCATGCGTCCGTGGCAGGAGCCAAACTGTCCATTCTCTTGAAAGAGCAAAAAGAGAAAGGACTGAATTTCAGAATCAGGGGTTTCAGATGGAAAGGAAGTGGAAGGAGCATCCAGGCCAGCCCTTTGGCTTCAGAAAGGACTTAGGCGGAGGGACTGGGCCAGGGCCTCACAGCTAGTTGGGACAGAGCTGGGTAGGCTTCTGGGCTCCGCTGGCTCATCGATGACACTGGTTATACCCACTCCCGGTGGGAGAAAAGACCCATTTCCCCACTGTCGTTTAACCACTGTTTGATCCTGCTGTGTTCTGAATGTCTGTGTCCCTCCAGAATTCATCTGCTGAGACCTAACTCCCAAGGCGATGGTGTCCAAAGACAGGGCCTTTGGGCGGTTATGAGGTCATGAGGACTCCGCCCTTAGGAATGGAATTAGAGCCTTTATGAACCTGACTCCAGAGAGCTGCCTGGCCCGTCTTCCACATGAGCACACACAGAAGGTACCATTTAGGAGAAAACATGCCCTCACCAGACACCAAATCTGCTGACACCTTCATCTTGGGCTTTCCAAGCCCCAGAGCTGTGAGCAATAAATGTCCATGGTTCATAAAAGACCCAGTCTAAGCTCTTCTGTGATGACAGCCCGGTCAGACCACGACAGGACCCTAACAACACCAAGAGCCAGGTTGGGCTGTGCAGTTTGCGTGGCACGTTCATCCAGGCTCCCTCCAACCCTTCTTTACTAACAGGACGTAGCTTCAGAAAAACTCGAGCCCTGGTGAGGTGGAAACTCTTGCAGCTTTCAGATCCAATCTTTTGTATCAGCATATTCTTCTGAAGGACAGTGATGAGCACAAATGTGACCCACGCTTGAAGACCACCCAGATGCAAATGCCCCAGCAGCTTCCAGAGTCAATTACTGTTTTAGGTGCTTCTCTTTAGCATGATGGATTTGATCAGTCTTTGCTAAATTGAGCACATAAACGAGAATGTATTTAAAGGAGTGTTCGTGCACTTTTCATAAATCCCAAATGCAGGGCAAGCTGGCTCACACCAGTATTGAAAAGCAGTGTGTGTCTAAGGGAGGGCCGCATCGCACCGGATGTGGATTGAGCCGTACCTCCCCGACTTGGAGACCCTCCAGATAGTCTACTTGCAGAACCCATTTTTAAACAAACATCATTATTATCAGGTCAGCGAAACATCCCCGTATCTCTTATGCTCATCATCCTGCTGTGCAAATATTTGTGGTTTTAAAAAGATAACAGATTGTGAGAACTCCAGTAAAATGATTGCAGAACTAACCACCCTTTTAAATAGAAGCGACATTTCTAACAGGCCCACTCAGATGGTTCCAACCTTCGCTTTGGGGTTATACGTTAAACTCCACATAAGCTGCCTGCCGTGAGGGGCAGAAGCCTGCGTTACAGAGACTCAAAGGCAAAACGTGAGATGCTTGCCTGCCCTCAGTGGCGCGTCATCCACTGTCCGTGACTTCCAGAGACAGGCAAGGGTGTCAGGAGGCTCCCGGGATGCACTGAAGCAGCTCCTTTTATGAAATAAGTGACAAAGAAGAATTTTAACCCTCTTTATGCTGATAAAAAAAATACACATGCGTGGAAATGCATGTCTTGGGTTTGAGCACGGATCCTTTTTCTGCAGTTCCCCAGCCTTGGCACTGTTGACCTCAGGGGTGAATCACCCCGTGGTGGGGGCTGCCTTGTGCGTTGAAGGCTGTTTGACAGCGTCCCTGGCCTCCAGCCTTTAGATGACCCCTAGGTGCACCCCTTCTTCCTTCCCTCACCCCCAGGTATGTGAATCACAATGTCTTTAGACGTCGCCAGTGTGTCTTAGAGACCAAAGCAACCCGACTGAGAACCACTGCCTAGGAAGACACACTTTTCATTTGTTTGTCTTTAACGTACTTTATAGTTGAGACACGCCATACGCCCCCTAGGTGTGAAGCACCTCACTTTACCTGGAAGGCTCGGCATAGTTAAATCTCACTCCACTGCACGCTTATTTGCCACAGAGTGGTTAATGCTCTTTAATTGGTGCAGTAAATATTCCAGAGTCTTCCTTGTGACGCCGGAGTCATTTAGAAATCAGCCCTGAAATGTGGCTGCTATTTTAGGGATCATCACACATCATCTGCTGTTTGGCGTCAAACCCTGAGCTGCTGTTATTTAACACTGATTAATAAATGGCAGGTTGTCAGTACCGGTAGTGAAGACACTTCAAGGAGCCATTGTTCTTTTAAATTAAAACATTTAAACATTTAAATCCAGGGCTGGTTCTCGTGGTTCATTTTAATTATTCCTTTTGTCTTGGCATACCTTTCTTCTCCTGATCACACAGCTGTCACGCCAGCAGTACCTGGAGTCGGAACACGACAGCCCTTTCCCTATTAGCTGCCATTATTTTCACAAGGAAAGCTGGAAGCTGCTGGAGCAGATGTTAAGTTTGAGAGAAGACTGCTGGCTAAGTTATTACAATGAGCGCATCCGAAGGCTGAGACTCATATGATTTACACGCGGGCAGGGCCTGCAGGACTGGGTCTTGGTTGGCTCTGTGTGTGCGTGTGTGTGGACCTGTGTGTGTGTGTGTCTCTGGTGTGTCTGTGTGTGTCTGTGTGTGTATCTGTGTGTGTGATCGTGTGTATCTGTATATGTCTCCATATCTCTGTGTCTGTGTATGTGTCTGTGTGTATGTCTGTATCTGTGTGTGTGTCTTTGTGGATATCTGTGTGGGTGTCTGTGTGTGTCTGTGTGTGTATCTGTATATGTCTCCATATCTCTGTGTCTGTGTATGTGTCTGTGTGTATGTCTGTATCTATGCGTGTGTGTCTTTGTGGATATCTGTGTGGGTGTCTGTGTGTGTCTGTGTGTGTATCTGTGTGTGTCTATATCTCTGTGTGTCTGTGTATGTGTCTGTGTGTATGTCTGTATCTATGTGTGTGTCTTTGTGGATATCTGTGTGGGTGTCTGTGTGTGTCTGTGTGGGTGTCTGTGTGTGTCTGTGTGTGTATCTGTGTGTGTGTCTATATCTCTGTGTCTGTGTATGTGTCTGTGTGTATGTCTGTATCTATGTGTGTGTGTCTTTGTGGATATCTGTGTGGGTGTCTGTGTGTGTCTGTGTGTGTATCTGTGTGTATCTATATATGTGTCTATATCTGTGTTTGTGTGTGTATGTTTGTATCTATGTGTGGGTGTCTTTGTGGATCTCTCTATGTGGGTGTCTGTGTATCTGTATGTGGCTGTGTCTCTTTGTGTATCGTTGTGTGTGTTCATGTGTATCTATATGTGTGTCTCCATGTAGCTCTCTTTATGTGTGTATATGTGTGTTTGTGTATCTGTGTATGAGTCTTTGTGTGTGTTTCTGTGTATCTGTGTGTGTCCATGTCTATGTGTGTCTGTGTGTGTATGTATGTCTGGGTGTATATCTGTGTGTGTGTCTTTGTGTTCACCTGTGTCTGTCTCTGTGTGTGTATCTGTGGGTATATTTGTGTGTTTCTGCATGTGTGTGTGTCTATGTGTGTCTATGTACATCTGTGTCTGTGTGTATATTTGTGTATCTGTATGTATGTGTATCTGTGTGTGTCTTTGTGTACATCTGTGTCTGTGTGTATATTTTTGTGTATCTGTTTCTCTGTGTGCATCTGTGTATATTTGTGTGTTCGTGTGTGTGTGTGTGTGCGTATGTGTATCTACTTGTGTATATCTGTGTGTATGTGTATGTATGTGTGGGTTTCTTTGTGTGTGTATGTATTTGTATCTGCATGTGCGTTTCTCTGTGTGTGTCTGTGTATATTTGTGTTTCTGCATGTGTGTGTCTGTGTGTATTTGTGTGTGTATGTATGTGTATGTGTGTGTGGGTTTCTTGGTGTGTGTATTTGTATGTATCTGCATGTGTGTTTCTCTGTGCGTATCTCTGTGTGCGTGCACGCATGTGTTGATGGAGCGTTTTCCCTCCCATCTTGGTGCTGGCTACGGGGAATTCTTGTCCCTAGTCTTTTTTCTCCACTATTCCCCCATTCCCTATTGCAAGAATCCCAGCCTGACCCCGGCCACCTGTGGCCAGGGAATGTATTAGAAGACTGTCAGGAAGCTCTGGAATTAATGGAGCTGGAGGACCCCAGTTGAACAATATCCAGGAACCAAGAGGCCTGTGGAGAGCCAGGCAGGGTCCCAGCCATCCCCAGGCAGGACAGCATTGGTGCTCAGAGTCTGACTCTGAAGGAAAGGTCCGCTTGGCCAAGCTGAAGACATGAGCTGTTGCCCCAGGTCCCTCCTTCAAAGTGGGTGGCCATAGCACCCCTTGCCAAGACCAGCCACAGAGAGGGCTCTCTGAGGCAGGCGGGGCATGGGAGTGCCGACGATAGGAAGCGTGGGAGTGATGAAGAGCTGGGCAAGACCAATGCCCCTCACACCTCCCCTGGCTTCCCTCCGGCCCCTCCTCTTCCTCTCCCCTCCCCTCCCCTCCTCTTCCTTCCCTCTTCCAACAGATCAGCAGGAGGCGAAGGGACCAAGGCCATTCTACTTTTAGTTCTAGAGAAGCAGTTTTCTCACCAACTTCAGAATACACCGGGTTTGTGTTATATTTCACTGTGCTCTCAATTTTTGAAAAAGGAAAAAGAAGGAAAGTCATGTTGCAGCATTAAAAGTAGAAACTGGGAAGACCTTTCCCAGGAGGAGACGTGCTGGCTGGACACTGTGGTCCTTCGCCCTGTCCTGATTTGACATGGGGAGGGAAGGCTCCCAGCCCATCTGAGCTAGTCCTCCCTCAGCCCTGAAGGAGGCATCTGTGGTCCAGCCTGGTGTCTTTTCCTCCCGAACGCTGGCCCTGGAGCCTCCCGTGCCCACTAGTGGATAGCAGTTGGTTACAATGTAGCAGACAGAGCAGTGAAACTGAAAGCACAAGGAAACTGTGGGTGGGCAGTTGATTTAGAAGTGATGATTCCTAGATCCACTTTAAGAAAGACCATGAAGGCCAGGCGCGGTGGCTCAAGCCTATAATCCCAGCACTTTGGGAGGCCGAGACGGGCGGATCACGAGGTCAGGAGATTGAGACCATCCTGGCTAACACAGTGAAACCCCATCTCTACTAAAAATGCAAAAAATTAGCCGTGCGTGGCGGCAGGCTCCTGTAGTCCCAGCTACTCGGGAGGCTGAGGCAGGAGGATAGTGTGAACCCGGGAGGCGGAGCTTGCAGTGAGCTAAGATCGCACCACTGCACTCCAGCCTGGGCGACTGAGCGAGACTCCATCTCAAAAAAAAAAAAAAAAAAAAAGGTTGGGTTGTTTGCACTTTCTGTGATGGAAGATGGCTATAAAGCGAACATTCTTGTGCATGCATTTTTCACTCATCTCTGTTCATTTCCTTGGGGCTAATTCACAGGACTGAAGAACTAGAATGGTTCTAAGGTTTCCGCATGTCTTGCTGGTCTGCCCCGAAGAAAGCCCAGCCCACTCGACCATACATGAGTTTGTGCATGTCTGAGCACCTGTCTCACCTTAGCCCAGGGTGTGTGTTGTGGTGGAGAGTGTGTACAATTATATATAGACCTTCATAAATATATTCAGTTTGGCCAGTTTGTTAGGGGGAAATTGTTATTTACCCATTTTTGTGTGTCATTATTAGTGAAGCTAAATTTTTATTGCCAATTGTTTGTTGGTCATTAGCTTTTTTCTTTGTAAATTATCTCTGGATTTTGTGTGTGTTTATTTTAACTTAGGTTTTTTCCTCTGGAGTACGTATCTTTTCCTGTATGATTTGGAGGAATTCTTTGTATACTGTTTATCTACTAACCTTTTTGCCTACTATACTCATTACAAATACTGTCTGTGATTTTGTCTTTTGGGTTTATCCATGGTGTTTTTTGTTTGTTTGTTTTTGAGACGGAGTCTCACCCTGTCACTCAGGCTGGTGTGCGGTGGTGTGATCCTGGCTCACTGCAACCTCCGCCTCCTGGGTTCAAGCGATTCTCCTGCCCCAGCCTCCCAAGTAGCTGGGATTACAGGCATGCGCCACCACACCTGGCTAATTTTTTTTTTTTTTTTTTGTATTTTTAGTACAGACGGGGTTTCACCATGTTGGCCAGGCTAGGCTCGAACTCCTGACCTTAGGTGATCTGCCCACCTCAGCCTCCCAAAGTGCTGAAATTACAGGCAGGAGCCACTGTGCCAGACCTATTCATGGTGTTTTTGATATAAAGGCTTTCCTGATATTTAGAAGTCATGCTTTTCAGTCTTGTCCCATTTCACTTTTTAGCATTCGAGGTCTCCTGCTTTCCCCTTTCCCATGCAGATCCATTTTCTCTCCCCTGCTCATTCTACTTCCTTTTTTTTTTTTTTTAACTTGAGATTGGTACACGGAAAATTTTAATAAGATGCATGGGAAGGGAGGAGAGGAGATAGAAGCAAGTGTAGAAAAGGAAAAATAAGACTTGGAGGGTGAGGACGAGTATGTTACCTTTTGATTGTATCTTCAAACTCTACTTTTATTTGCTTTTTAAAACATATAATGATTTACAAGACTCTCATTTGGAAATTATATCCTCATTCCATAACCCTCTTTTTTACCTTCCTTTCATCATACTTTCATAACCCTCTTTTTTACTTCCTGACACTGTACCCCGAATTCTCCCTCTTCCTTCATTTTCCTTCTTCTCTTATTTTCCCAACACCCTGAAGCATGAACTTACTTTTTGGAGGTCATGGGCTTTTCCCAAGATTCTGCCACCAGCATCCTGTTTGTCTTTCTTGTTCTTCCCTGGGGCCTTCTATACTGATTTCCATACCTAATCAAGGTAGAAAAGAACCAAAAGGATCTTAAAAGTGGGTTGGCCCAGGCTTTGCTGGCTTGTTTCAGCCCAGCAGGTCATGCTCCAGCCCAGACTCCATGCTGGCTGGAAGCCAGCACCCCAGGAGATATTTACACTTAATTCCTTCTGTATCCCAGGAATCATGGGCAGCTGGGCACCTGGTTTTTGCATTCTGCTGACTGTGAAGAAGGTGCTTTTATAGTTTCCATAAGAGATGTTTATTAAACAAACCTGCACTCTTCCAGACCGGAAAGGTATTATGCGAACATTTTATGAGCAGAATGTAGAAATTAATGGAGAAAAACTACTAGAAATTTGGGTTATTTGGTGGTGTTTGCTCCTCGCACCCAACAGAGTACAGTTAATCATACATCACGGCACAGGCTCCTCCAATCTCCTTCATAATGTGTTTTTTTATTTCCATTTGTGTTGGGGGTTTTGTAAAATAAACACACATTGTGTTCTCTGGGAAGATAATGGGTGTCTCTGAAAGGACGAAGCGGACTCTGATTTAGTTGGCTCTGTGCTTGTGATAGGAGCAGGAGGAATTTTATGTATTGCATTATCACCATTCTGGTGGTAGAAAATGACTTAAATAGACCTAGCCTCCGAAATCGTCATTGTGTTAAGCCTTGTTATGATGAACTTTCCCTTGCGTGCATGTGCAGTTCTGTCTAATGAATATATAAATAAGCACCCGCGCATCTGAGGTTTTCTTTTTGATACTCTGAAAAGGCTATTCTTTCTTTTTTTAGGCCAATCTTCGAGGTTAGTGATGGAGAAATAGCAATAATAATAATAACAACAGCTTGAAAAATAAAACAAAATCGAAAAGCCCTGGCATATTTAAATTTTCATTAGAAGCCAGCTGCCGCTTATGGATGCTACAGTAGGTCATGCTGAGGGGCTGCTGGGTCCTGAATATGCAGACTTTTTCTCTACTTTTTAAAACCTGGATCCTCATTGACTTCTGTCACTTCACACACAGCCTCTGGGGAAGCGACTGGGGATTGGGATAGCACCTGCCCACTGTGTGCAGTGCCAGGGGCTGGGCGGGGGTGTTCAGGCTTCATCTTTGCTCGTTCAAGGGGCACTGATGCCAGCCACATTAGCATTTTAACCCAAGCCGAGGCTGTCCTCAGAGGCTCACAGCATGGTGCATTTCTCTCCACGGGGGACTGAGGGACCTTGGAACAAAGGTCAGTGTGGATGGCTGGGCCAGCTGCCATTGGACTCAAGGAAAGGGGAAATTAAAACCATTCATTTACATATTCCTGATCCTCCTGTTTGCTCCCAAGCTCTGTGCAAAGGCTAGCCTCCACTCTTCCCGGCAGCTCCACTCCCTGAGTCCCTCCGCTAATAAGGACTATCCAGCCTGCCTTCTAGTCTCTCTCCATAGCCTATGACGTGAGGATATTTTGTAATCGGATGTATAGTCCATCTTGCTTAAATGGTAATTTGTACGGTCTTCTAATAGTGAAAGGATACAAAAGAATTCCAACTGTTATTGCTTTGTAAAGATTTATTTTAATAGTAGTGTATGTTGATGGTAGAGAATTTTAATAAAAATGGATAAGACTTAAGAATGTGAAATCTCCACTGTTAATATTTTGATCTACAAATATCTTTTCTAGCCTTTATCATTAACTCTACGGAAGTGAAATTATACCAAATACATTTGGTTTCTCCTCAATGTATCCATACACTGAGGCTATCTTCGTGTTAGACAAAATTTTCTATACCATTTTTAAGAGCTGCATAGATTCTGTGGTATTTTGTAGTAGTTTATATGGTAATTTCCATAACCAAGTTAGAAAAGATGCTTTGTTTCAATTATCCTATCATTAGATGGGTAAAAGGCACTTCCAGACACCTTGCTTTTGCGAAACCAGCAGGAACTCTGTGTTCCCTTTGGGAGCAGGTGCCGTTTGCAGCACAGCTGGCCTCTGCCCCTGACTAATCTCAACCCTTAGTCAGGATGGAAACTTGACGGTAGGTTAATTTCTACAGTATTGATAATGATGTTCTTACAATCAAAACTATCGTAGTGGATTCTTTTAAGCCTTCTTGAATGACCTTCTGTTTATGAATGTTTAACCCAAGTCTGGTTCAGGGCTGTCTCCGTATGACCTACCTTCCTGGGATAATCCCCCAGGACAGGGCCTTGGTGGGACCCCAGCCTTCAAACTTCTGGACAGTTGAGACTGAAGGGAAATGATGCTTCCAAGAGGGGCTGAACAGGACCCACAGATCCAGCCTTCCACACATGCATTGGCCCAGCCATGCAGGGGAGGAGTCTGGGGGCTGGGGCTCCTCCCAAACTGCTCTCCATGCCCTTTTAAGTCTGTTTTCACAGCAGTGGGAGCTGGGATGCAGTGTGATTTGCACCAAGCCCTAACCTCTAAAGATACAGTTTATTTCAACAAACCTTTGTGCTGGGACTTCCCTTGACAGAGGATTTATTAAGGAAGACTTCAGATGTGAACGGCTGCTTTGATATTGAAATATGCTTTAGGTTTTGCAAATACATTTGAGGTTCTATCTATGTCTATTCCTGTTAAAAGCTCAGTTCCCTCATCATTGTCCCAAACCGAGAAGATGTCTGAGCTTGCTATGATAAAACAAGGACTCCTCAGGGCCTGGGTCCACAGCTCCAGGATTCATTTCGCAAACTGCTGGGCAGCCACTGTTGTCAGGACACTGGGTTAGGGCAGAGAGAACCCGGCTCTCCAATGGAGAGAGTCTGCTGCTGTGCTCAGGAGTGGAGGTGCTAAGCCGGGTTTTCTCTGCTCTAACCCAGTGTCCTGACAACAGTGGCCGCCCAGCAGTTTGCTGAATAAATCCTGGAGCTCTGGACCCAGGCCCTGAGGAGTCCTTGTGCTATCATAGAACACTAAGTAGCCATAATGCATCTAACACAGTCCATTTGTGAGGAAGTCCACATACCTGGATCATAAGCCTCCATAGAGAGGGGTCTGGAGGCTCAGGAGAGGGGCGGGGGTTTGTGGGAATAGAGGCTCGCCGGCTATTCTAGAGCTCTTTCCCTCCCTCCCGTGCCCCTCCTTCCCTCCGTGTCATCCTGCCACCTGTGCACGTTTCTTCACTAGAGTCTTGAGTAACTCTATGATAAAGAGCTGTGCCTGGTGCTGCAGAAGCCTGATGGGCATGATGCTTGGCACCTGGCTTCAAAAGGCGGCTGCGTATGAGGAAACAGCACAGACCACCACGGAGCATGTGCGTCTCAGCCGCATCGGAGTAGTTCAGAGTGCTTGGCCCCAGGCAGACCTGGCTATGAATCCCAGGTAGGATTGTGGTTTACCTGAAGCCACATCTTCAAAGCCTCAGTTCTGTAATCTGCAAAATGGGTATAATAATACCGTTATATATCCTCATACTATTTCCAGGATACAGGCAGGCTAACAGGTTCAAATGAGAAAATGCTTCTGGGGCAAAGCCTGAAGTGGCAGCATTTCTTCCTCTTCTACCTTCCAAGTAGGTCCTTTGCTTACTGGGTAAAGGGAAGATGGCGTGGAGCCCTGAAAGTCTGTGTGGACTTCCCTAGGACAGCTGAGGTCGTCAAGGAAAACTGCAGAAGGTGGGAGGGAGGAGGGTACTAAAGAGAGAAGAGGGGAAGGAGGAGGACGGGGTGGGAGCCTGGGAGGAAGGTATCCAGGGCGGACTCTGGACAGGGTAGGAGGGCTCCCGGGCCGTGGTGTGCCAGGGAGCCCAGCACACAAGCTGCCGTTTGTCTCCAAAGGCCTGATCTGCACAACATAAATGAGGAGGGAATGTAGAGACTTCCCAGCTCTTCTCTCATGCATAGGCATTTCGATGATTTAGGGAGAAACCATTGGAAAATTAATTATCCAGATAATTGCCTAACACTTAACTTCACTTTATAAATGGAAACTTGATTGTCAGCCTGACATCCACCCCTTCTGTGTCCTTCAGAAAACGGCTGCGGCCCCTTCCTGAGAACTCGGAGCATTTATGCTTTTCCTTTCTTTTGAGGATTGTGACGCTGGGTCAGCCCGTGCTTGGGCCCCACTGCAGAGCTGCGCAGCTGTTGGAGCCTTGTGCTGGGATTGTAATAAAGTAATAGCCTTTCACCTTCCCAGGCCGGGCCCACAAACAGGCAGGCGGCAGACTTACATGTTGAGTTCCAGGTGTCTTTGGAATTAATCTCATGTGTCAGAAAATTAGATGAGATGATGCCTGATGCCTCTTATCCGTAATAGATCTTAGTCCCCCATTTAAGGATTTCCTTACACTGCTTGATAGAGAAGAAAAGCCACAACCTTAAGTGGCTTTATGTAGGTAGCTTGATTTCTGAAAAGATTGCTAATCCTAGTGGGAATTCATGTAAAAGCGTTCAGACTCTGCAGAGTAGTCAAGGTTTCCATATTTATCAAACGCAGCTCTTCTTGTGTGAATAATGCATTCTGGGTCAGGCTTGGTAAATTGCTTTAGTTAATGAATTTCAAAGGTAGAGATGGTTGTTGAAGCATCTCATCTGGTGAGCCTGCTGTTTGAGTTTTGCTATTTATTCAGTTTTTAAATTTTTCCAATTGTCGAAGAGTTTTCCCACACTGTACAGAAGTAAGGCAGGAAAGCAAGAGGTGTGTGATTTGGTGGATTCTTCACACTTCATCTTTGTGATGCTTTTTTTTTTTTTTTATGTGTAGAGGCCTTGCAGGCCTTGTGATTCAGGCAGTAAAACCTTGAGAAAGTGGCCCTGGCAGATGGAGAAGATATGAAATAGGAGAGTGAGACAAAAAGAGAAAACTGAGTGACACTTACTGTGTTTCTCAGCTTTTCCGCCATCCGTTTACACCACAGCCCTGTGTTCTAACCAGTCTGCCTTCTTATGATAACACACTTAAGAAAAAGCATAGCTGGTATTTAATCTTGCAACTTCTTAAAAGTTAAATTGGTGATGTGTCTTCTCCTAAGTTAGCAGTATAGAAAAGGGTTCTATTAAGAAGCAAATGAAGAAATGAAAATCAGACTTCCTGGGAAGTAATTGTATGAGTTTATAATAAGCCATAAGAAATTTGAAAGGAAGGGGAAAAAAGCCAATGAAATAGTGTATTGAGGATATTAAATTAAGTAATTTTAATGTCACCATTTGATATCCAGGAACTTGAACAATTTATAGTTCTTGAAACTGTCAAATTGAAGCATTCATTTTTCTGTCATGGGAGCAGTGGCAGTGATGAGGGATTATATATCTCAGGGTATAGGAAGAAGGAACTCGCATTGTACTTTGAAGATGCAAGTTCCTGTGGGGCAGCCTAGCAGAGACGTCAGGGCTGAGCTTGCTGGGTTCGCACGTGTGTAATCCCAGCTGGTTGCGAGGTCCTCTAGGAAGCGATGGGACCTCTCTGAGCCTCCTCCAGTGTCCTGTCTCTCATGGGAGGAGGATGCTGTTACCACCCACTTCTTAGGTCCTCAGGAGTAAAGGATTCAGGGTGTGGAAAAGGCTGTGTGTGGAACTGGGTCCAGGGTGCGCTCAACCCCTAACAATTAGAGCCGCAGAGAAAGATGGGATGCCTTCTGAGCAGCTCACCTGCAGACAATCAGCCAGCTGTAGATTTGATTCTACGTATTTAAAAACCAAATATTTGGCCTATCTTCCTTTGTGGAATTATAAGATATAATCTGAAAGACCAAAAAGTGACCTGATATGGTTTGGCTGTGTCCCCACCCAAATCTCATCTTGAATTGTAGTTCCCATAATCCCCACATGTTGTGGGAGGGACCCAGTGGGAGATATTTGAATCATGGGGGCGGTTTCCTGTATACTGTTCCCGTGGTAGTGAATAAGTCTCAGGAAATCTGATGGTTTTACAAGGTTTTATAAGGGGCTTTTCCCCGTTTTTCTCTGCACTTCTTCTTCCTGCCACCTTGTGAAGAAGGATAGGTTTGCTTCCCCTTCTGCCATGGTTATAAGTTTTCTGAGGCCTCCCCAGCCCTGTGGAACTGCGAGTCAATCAAACCTTTCTTTTATAAATTACCCAGTTTCGGGCAGTTCTTCATAGCAGTGTGGGACCGGACTAATACATGGCCATCCTGGTGACCTGTGTGCACTCTGATGAAATTCCGCAGCATGAGCCTGCCTGTGTGTTCACTGAGTTCCCTTCTCCCAGGCCCTGGGCCGGCTGCTGGGATACAATGCTGACCAAAGTGGAGACAGTTCCTGTCTTCACGGAGTTGATACTCGAGACGGGGAGTCAGCAAAGTAAACAGGTAGCCACAACCATGGGGTGAACTTTGTGATGGGGACGTGCACCTGGGGGGAACATTGTGATGGGAGGGGCACCCAGGTCAAACATGGGTGATTGTTAGTGAAGACCCCGTAAGATGGAGTAGGATTCAGGGGGAACAGGGAGGGAGGAGCATTTTTTTTTTTTTTTTTTTTTGGAGACAGAGTCTTGCTCTGTCATCCAGGCCTGAGTGCAGTGGTGCGATCTCGGCTTACTATAAGCTCTGCCTCCCACATTCATGCCATTCTCTGTCCTCAGCCTCCGGAGTAGCTGGGAACTACAGGCGCCCACCACCACGCCTGGCTAATTTTTTGTATTTTTAGTAGAGACGGGATTTCACCGTGTTTGGTAGGGTGAGCTCAATCTCCTGACCTTGTGATCCACCCGCCTCGGCCTCCCAAAGTCCTGGGATTACAGGTGTGAGCCACCACGCCCAGCCAGGAGGAGCATTTTAGGCAGGGGAACAGTGTATATGGTAGCCTGGAGGTCAGAGGTCTGTGGCAAACTCAGGAACCTGCACCTGGTGTTAGTTTTCCCCACTGCAAGGGGCAGTGGTGCAGGAGTGGTTTGGAGGGTGGGTTCCGTGACCAGGGTAGGAAGCATGGATTTTATTACACACAGTTGAGAACTATTTAAGTGTTTTATCTTCTTTAACAGCTTTATTGAGATATAATTCACATACCATAAAATTCACCCTTTTAATGTGATTCAGTGGTTTCTAGTTTATTCACAGAGTTATGCAGCCATCACCACCAAATAAAGCACATTTTCATCACCTCAAAAAGTTCTATGTAATTTTTCATCTCATGTGTAGATTTGTGTAACCACCACAATCAACATCCCAGAGTGTTACATCTCCACAAGCATGTACTTTGTAAAGACATCAATATCAAGTCCAACTTTGGCATACAGGAAGATGAGATGAAAAGCATATACACTGCATGGTGATGTTCAGTATGTAAGTGCTCCAGAAGAAAACACAGCCACAAGGTCTATGGCTTGTCCACGAAACCTCTGTGAGGGCGACAACTGCAAATACTCACAGCCCAGGGTGGGCTGGTGGTGCGAGTGCCTCAAATCAGCCTGGCTGTGGGTTGTGTGATTCTCTGAATTGGCGAAGAGCTCTAGGAAAGTTCTGAGCTGCACAGAGTTCAGCTTCCCTTCTGTGCATATGGCAATTGCACTCCTGAAAAATCCAGTGAAGGATTTTAATAAATCCTGCAAAATCCAGGTGATGTTTATATGTAAAACAAAATGAAGACCTGGACTCGGGTAATTCTAAACTTCTAGGACTAGTCAGCAACTAGCCAACCACATGTGGAGCTTCCCGTATGCCACGCAGGGTGCATTAGCTTCCCCAGCCTGTGCCCATAAGAAGCTAATGGCATCCCTAGATGTTGGAAAAACCCAAATGTACCTCTCACATTTCCAAACTGCCCCATGGGGTGGTGCCACCCCCATAAGAGTCACTGTGCTTGACTCAGATCCTCGAGGACTCTGTGTATGGTCCTTACATGTCATCCGCAGTACGGGGCCAAGCAAGCATGAAGGAGCCAAGCATGCGTGCAGGTGTGGATAGATGGATACATGGATGGATGGAGAATAGGATGGAGAGAATGAAGGATGGATGGATGGATGGCTGGATATACGGATGGATATATGGATGACTATATGGATGGCTGGAGAGATGGAAGGATAGAAGGATGGATAGATGCATGGATGGATAGATATATGGATGGAGGGAGGGAGGGAGGGAAGGAAGGAAGGAAGGAAAAGGGGAAGGGAAGGGAGGAAAGAGAGGGATGGAGAGAAGGAAGGAAGGAGAGAGGGATGGAGAGAAGGAAGGAAGGATGGCTGGATGGTTGGATGGATAGATAGATGGAGAGTGGATGGATAGATGGGTAGGTGGGTGGACATGAGGACTGATGGCTCTTAAATAACCTCTGCCTGCAAAACCCTCAGGAACCTGCTGTCCAGCGTTTGTGCTGAGTTCACCTTCTCTACCCTTCAGGCACAGTGGGCCTTTCCACCGCTAAGTGTGTGGCAATATGGCAGGTGAAATCTTAGGTTGGCTTTTGGAAGAACATTAAGTTGTTTAAGAATCTGAGGTTTTATTGTAGGCCAATGGTTCTCTGCTACGGCTGATTTTGCCCCCGTCAGTGGGCATTTATAAATCCCTAGGGATATTTTTAGTTTTCACAAAGCAGGGGAGGGTGAACTGGCATCTAGTTGGTAGAGTCCACCCTGGGGATAAGCAGGGATGCTGCTATACATCTCTCAATGCCAGGGCAGCTCCCACATCAACGAATAATTCACCCATGTGGTTGAAAGTGCTGGGGTCGGGAAACTCTGCTGAAGGTAAGGAGCTATATTGTTTCTTAAAAGCCACTATAGTGTGCATAATTGATCTTTGGAATACCGAAGACTGCAGAAAGATCTTTTGTGCCTCCAAAAGATAACAGACACGGGAGAGGCAGCTCCAGAGAGGAGCTCCGTGAGGAAGCTTCCTGAGGTGTCTTTAGAGCAGAAAGTGTGTTCTGTATGTTGGATGTATCATTAGTATGATTATATGTACTTATGTGAAGACACAGTTGTTCTATAAATGCAGCAAAGCTTCTGAGAATAATGGGAGAACTTCTCCTGGGGGTGAGCAAGTTAACATGCAGAGAATGAGAAACTTGGATTCACAATGGGGTAATAAATGGAAACTCGCTGCACAGAGAAGAGTTGCTGTTTTGTCAGAAAATTACTGAGTGGCAAAAGGGGCTTTGTACCAGAGTTCTCCTTTCAGAGCGTGCATTTTCCTTAAGAGAGCAAACCTGCGTTTACAGCATCCACCTGAAACAAAACAATAAGGACAAAGGACCTGTGTGGGGTTCACAGACAAGCCACAGTGTTGCTATCACCACGGGGGCCCTTTTGGAGACAAGGAGGGGACGAGGCTGTGTGCTGCGTGGTGGCTACAGTCCTACTCTTCCTCTTACCTGGGATGTGACCAACATCCCCAGTGACTTTCTCGGCCCACCTCTACCATCTCTGTCACCCTCTACTGTCTGTGGAGCAAAAGGGTGGCTTGTTTGATCCTCCTTCAAATAACTCTGTTAAAAAAAGACACTGGGGTAGAGAGAGCCAGAGATGTGAACAGGATATAGAGCCACCCTGAGAAATTCAACTCACAAAGCAGGTGAAATTTGGTGTTGACTGTGAGGTGAGTGACAGCGGCAGGGATGATGACAATGGTGATGGCGGTGATGAGGCACAGAGGTGACAGTGATTGGTGGTGGTGGCAAAGATGGTGATAGTAGTGATGATGGTGATGCCGATGGTCACCATGGTGATGGTACAATGTCATGATCATGATGATGCTGACGGTGCTGACACTGGTGATGGTGATGGTATGGTGATGGTCGTGATGGTGCTGACAGTGCTGACACTGGTGGTGATGGTGATGGTATGACCCTAGTGGTGGTGATGGTCATGGTCATTATGGTGATGGCAGTGCTGACATTGTGGTGGTGGTGGTGGTGGTGGTTGGTGGTTGGTGGTTGGTGGTTGGTGGTTGGTGGTGGTGGTGGTGGTGGTGGTGGTATGGTGATGGTCACGATGATGATGACAGTGCTGACACTGGTGTTGGTGGTGATAATGGAGGTGATGATAGTGATGATGGTGATAATGATTTTGATAGTCATAATGGTAATGATAATGACAGTGGTGACAGTAGTGGTACTGGTGGTGGTGATGATGGTAATAATGGTAATGATAGTGATGGTGATAGTCATGATGGTGATGGGTGTAGTGGGGGTGATGAAGATGGTGATGATGGTAGCAGTGGTGACAATGGTGACAGTGGTGGTAGTGATGATGATGGCAGTGATGGGACAGTAGTGGTGGTGGCAATGGGTGAAGCCTTGGCAGAGTCAGTGAAACAGTCCCTCATTCCTGCTCTACCCTTCAGTGAATGCACGCTCTGCCCCACACACCTCATGGCTCTCAGCTCCTCCTGCTTCTCTTGTTCTTCCTACATCTGAGCTTCTGCCATCCCCACTTTTTTTTTTTTTTTTTTCTGGAGCCTGGCAACCTTGGTCCAGCCTCTGAGCCCTAGCATTGTCTATTCTCTCTGAAGGCTTCTCATCCACACTTCCCCCTGGCTCTCTCCTTTTTCAGTCAGTTTGCAGCTCACACTGTGCCCTGGAGAGGCCCCAGTGGCCCCAGCGTGGTCTCTGCCTTCACAGGCTGGTGTTGCCTAGTGGCTGCTTTAGCTTCTTTAGGGCTTGTGTGGCCATCCCCTTCTCTAGAAGGTTGGCCCTGTGGGAGCATCACTTAATCCCAGTTTTCGGTTTATGCTGGTCAAACACAAAGTTGCCAGTGAGAACCCTGACTCAGAGCTCTGTGTTCGCTTGTGGGGTTGGCCATGGGGTTGGCCAGTGTTTGGCTGGCTGGTGGGTCCCAGCCAGAGACGGGCACGACAGAGCAATGGTCAGAGGACCCCAACCCCGCAGCTCCCACCTGATCACAACTGCAGTTCTTCACTGGTCACGTATTGGTATCGTGTAGGGAGCTGGGGTGCCTGCGCCCCCCAGAACCCCAGTGTTGGCCATTCAGGCTCTCAGAGGATTCCTACAGCATCTGAGGCCGGGAAGCAGTGCCTAAAAGGGGGATGCTCACAACCAGTGCAAGAGAAGTGGCCCAGGGAGGGCTGGAGAGTGGAGGGACATGGTGAGGACACCATAGATGTGGGGTGACAAGGCTGACCTGTGGTACAGGGACCCTGTCTTCACTCTATGAGGAACAACGCAGTGATTTATGTTCTCATGTCTCTTCCTGTGGTTGTCCTTAAAGTACCAGGAGTTAGGCCAGGGCTTGGGAGGCAGAAATGATGCCTCCAGGCTCACATGAGCTCATTCACAGCCGAGTTAACGACTTCTCAGAAGGCAGCTCCTTGAACCCACACACCACCCCAGGACAGGAAAAGGGAGACAGAGCCTGTGGCCTGCAGAAGGTCACACCACAGTACCCGATACAGCTCCACAAGCTGACCCCAGGGCCGCAGGTACCCCCCACACCTGGGACCTCACACTCCAGGAACCAACTTTAGAGTGATGGGTTGCTGGATGTCTCGAGGCCCAAGCGGAGGCTGACAGCGGGGTCTAGGACCATGCATTGCCTATCAGCGGATATTCTCCCTTAGTAGAAATTCAATTAATGTTTGTTGAATGAATGTTCAAGGTGTAAAACTCAAGGAGAAAGGCTGTTAACAGGGAGCGCTTTGCCCTCGTCTAGCACATAATAAACACTGAATACCCAGGTGCCCACGTTGGACTTTTCATTGGCACCTCTGCTCCGTCTGTAAGGAAGGGAAACCTGCAATCATGTGAGCAGCTCATCCTGACAGCAGAATTTTGTAGCAGAGAAAGGGTGCTGTCTCTCTTTAAGGAATGCAGGTATGCTCAGGTGATCTGAGGGTGAGACCAGCTTCTCAGCTGGGCCCCAGAAACCTTGATGCCTGACCTCATTGGAGAGAATGGGGAGGTTTGGATCCCAGTTTTGCCCAACCAAAGGTGGACAGTAGGGGGCCCCAGAGCCCCCGGACTCACCTGCTGCTGGAAGCAGCCTCCTTTTACAAGGGTCCGTGTTTGGGGATAGGGGCCCTGGGCCAGGTGGTGGTTTGCTGAGGCTGCAAAGGCCAGGCTGCCCTGTCCAGGTATGCACAGAGGCTTCCCTAAGTGGTGAGGTGGCACCCATGGAGGAAACATATTAAGTGGGTGTCCTAGGAACCCTTGAGGGGCTGCAGAGCTGGCTGACTGTTCTGCAGTGAAGGGGCTCATGGTGGGAAAGGGAGCAGTGTGTGTTGAACTTGGCTTCAGGGTGGCAGCAGACCTCTCAAGAACTGGGGGCTTGACAAGGTCATCCATGGGGGTATCTGGCTCGATGCATGGCCCCAGCTATTCCGTGATTGTTGCTATGAATGATATTACTGTTATTCCCAGGTTGCCCTCTTGCCAGTGCAGGCTCTCTGCCTTGGCTCCATCAGCCCCCTTTAGGGCAGACCCCTCTCCCTGGGCTGCCCTGACAGCAGTATCCTGCTCTCATCTAAGCCCCCTGTTTCCAGGGCCATTGCCAGGGAGAATTTGCTGAAGACCAGGTTCCTAGTACAGGACTTGGTTGCATTTGTAGAAACTGATTTAAATTTGAACTTCTAAAATGATTGTTGGAACCTCCCCTTCCCCCAATTTTACACAAATTATTTTAAAGAGAATATTGGCAATCTAGGAAGCCATTTTTTAAAAAAATGCAAAATCCCTAAGTCTGGAGTTTCAGGTGCATCAGCAAGAAAGACAGCGAGGAAGACAGCCTTATGCTTTCCCTGCAATTAAAAAGGATATTAAGAAAAGCAAAAGTTCGCAGACACTGTTTCTTAATTGTCAGTTGTGCAGGGTTAATGAACTACATTAGTTCACTGAGAAATAACATATTGACTGTCAGAACCCGCCACAGCAGCAGTGAGGAGCCTCCCTAGAATATCTTTGTAGGAAATTAAAAGTGACTCGGCTTCCACTGGAAGAAGGAGACTGAGGGGGCCTGCTCAGAGGCTTCTTTCTGAATGAGTGAGTTCAAGCGAGGGTGATAGGGACTCAGGCACGCATGCCTGAGAAATGCATCGGGACCCACGTGGGAGTGGGAGGGGAGGTGGCCTGCAGCGGGGGTGTGCGGGGGCGATTACATTTTTCCTGAACTGCTACTCTCTGGAATTGGTGCCTGTCCTCCTGTGTTATTTTCACATTTGTGAGGTTGTTCACTTAACCTGTGCACTGACCTGGAATTGTCCCCGATGGAGACGTGTGATGTTTGCAGGGGAATCTCACTGAACAAGCACTGTGTCTTTTTACACTTGACTAGCAAGTGATGAGAGAGAGATATTATTCAGTGCTTTGCTGCCCAAAACACTGGAGTGCCGTGTACATTCCCAGGGCCACATGAAACCCAGTAGCAAAGTCCATCAAACATGAAGATGCCTATTAAAGATGGAGTTGACAAAACGATTCCCACCTTTAATCTTCCCAGATCAGGTTCCAGCATAGCACTTGCATGCACTTAAAATTATTACACAGCAGTAAGACTTTTTGACAAGAAAGTTGTCAAGGGTGGATGGTAGCTGGATTAATGAATAAATCCAAAATTAACCCAAGAATGGAAGGACTGTGGCTTTGTAAACCTGGCAGATGGAATGCATGATAAGAAGGGTATTTGAGCCATCATCTCCCAGCCTTGCCAAAATCTTGTCACAGGTTAGAACTTTCTGCTAAAGTTCTGGCTTTATTTCACTGGAGTCCTCTATCTTAAGATTTCAGTGGTACAAACCAAATGGGACTGGCCCTTCCCTATCTGGGGTGACCTGTGCATTGCATCCTCCATGAGGAAGGATGAGTCAAAGTAGTTGTGGATCCTCAGGGCGTGGAGGAGATTTGTTTATATGCAAACAATTTTTAATATAATTACAATTTATTCTCACCTGGTAAATCAAGGGGGTGTAGTGATCCTGAGGATTCCTGCATCATCTTCTGCCTGTACCAAAAATAACAAAATCTCTTAAAAGCTAAGTCATCCCATAGGCTTCCCACCACTCACTCAGTTTGTGCCTTGCTCCTGAGCAGACCTGGATGCCGAGAGTCTCCCTCAGCTCCCTTCGTGCTCTCAGCTGCTCCTCCCACTCTGCCATGCCTTGGAGGACACTCCCAGCTCATTAGGACTCCCCCCTCTCCCTCTTTCCCTAGGTTTCATCCTCCATCCTTGTTATTGGCCTTTTTCACAATCCCAGGTCAGAATAGATCTCGTCTTTGCTGGAAATATTTTTGTTGCTCTGAGGAAGGTTTACATCATCCTCAGTAAAATCCTGCTGGAAAGGAGGGAGGTGGACAGTCAGCACCATGGCGTGGGTACCTCACCAGCCAGAGTCTTCAAAGGGGATGAAGCAGGAGGGTAAGGATCAGGGCAGGCGGTGAAATGGTTTGACTATGTCCTCATCCAAATCTCACGTTGAATTGTAATAATTCCCCACGTGTCAAGGGCAGAGCCAGGTGGAAATAATTGAATAATGGGAGCGGTTTCCACCATACTGTTCTCATGGCAGTGAATAAGTCTCATGAGGTCTGATGGTTTTATAAATGGGAGTTTCCCTGCACAAGCTCTCTCTTGCCTGCTGCCATGTAAGACATGCCTTTGCTCTTTCTTTGTCTTCCTCCATGATTGTGAGGCCTCCCCAGTCATGTGCAACTGTGAGTCCATTAAACCTCTTTCTTTTATAAATTGCCCAGTCTCAGGTATGTCTTTTTTAGCAGCATTAGAACAGACTAATACAGGTGGGCACCAGGGCAGGAGCAGGCAGGCAAGGCCCCAAAGTAACAGCAACAAAGGAAGAAAATCCAAGCAGATCCCTACAGAGGAAGAGTGCTGTCAACACCAAAAGACCAAAGTTCAACCAAATGAGGTCTCTGTAAGATGCCCCATGTACAAAACTGGTGAGACTTTTCACACAAAGATGCCTGGGACTCTAACCCAGCCTCAGGAGTGAACTCAGAATCGGGAATCAGGAACTGTCCACACCGTGAATGCTTTCACTGCAGCGTTGTGCAGGGCACTGGATCAGGAGTTGGCCTCACCAGTGGTTCCCCAAGCAGTCAGTCAGGAGTGAAGACAATGGCTTCAGATGCACATAGATGGGTCCTGGGGGAGAGGGCTGAGGGTCTCACATTGAATCCCATCCTATGTAAGTCACAGCACGAGACCTGTAAAAGAAAAACTGCACCAGGGCAGTCAAATGGCCAGGAAGGCTTTATTCAAGACTGTTGCAACAGGGGAGAGAGACTGAACTCAACTCCAATGAAACAAAAGGCGGGAGGGATTTTCAGCACCGGGTGAGCTGGCAGAAAGGATAGGAGGATGCTAGGGAAGATGGTCCCTGTGATTAGGCCATCAGGGGATCAAGGAGGTCAGTGGCCAATGGTCAGGAGGAAACCTATCAAATGTAGTCACACTGAGCAGAACACTGAGGCTGTCTTGGCCCCAGGGAAATGACAGAGGAAGGGTTTGAAGTTATGCCTACCTCTCTGACAGTAGCTCCTGGCTAATGACCCTCTCCTCAGCAGTTCAGGTGCATATTAATGTGGTCACTGTCCATAAGCTTATGGTTCAGGTAGAATTAGTGGGGTTAGGGTTTTTCTTCTGTTAAACTTGTTGGTTTGGTATGTTTCACTTTCTAGGAAACCTGGCACATCGGGGCTCTGGCTGGTGTTGGGAAGAAGGTGCTGGGGGCTGGGCAAACCCTGCTGCTAGAGATGCAGAGAGGGATACAAAAGGAAGACCACAGTATTACCTTTAAACAATCCCAATAAGTTTATTTCCAGGTACAGTTATTATGGATGTAATCCTGCTAATCTGCATTTTGAATCCAGATTGAATATAAAGAGTGAGTGTTTGGAGTCTGTTCTAGGCTACAGCTGGGTGGTAGGAGATGAGAAGTTAATGCTGCTCCTACGATTCAGTTGAGAAATGGCAGTCCAATGCCTGGCTATAGACCAGAATAGCTTCGTTTATCATTACCTCTGAGGGTCCTGCCTGCTCATGGGCTGAGACATCATCTTGCTTTTGCACGCAGCCCTTGGTCCCTGCATAGTGACTAATACTAGAGAAGGTTAATTGATTTGGGCAATTTTGGACACAGATGCTCTCCCTGGATCTTTCGAGTTGAGGCTAGAGCAGCCAGCTGGACTGTGAGGTCTCTGGGATCCGGTCCTATTAACAGCCTGGTAGCTAACATAGGTGTCTCTGCTGTTCTAGGACTGAGACACACTAGCAGAGCCCAGGTCCCCTCCTGAGCAAGAGTGGACGCTCTTGCCAGCATCCACTGGGGGAGGTGGAGGGACAGGGCTCATCATCCACTGTGGACTTGGAGCTGTTACCAAACTAATTTTCACTGAGAACAAAGAAGCTGGCTTCAAAACTGAGAGCCCGGTGAGAAGAATGGCTCTTTTTATCCAGGTCATGCATTTTACATTTTCCCTGTTTAATAAGCTAGAAGTCTGAAAATGCCAAATTTGGATCTTTTATTAAGCAGGCCCTAAAAGTGCACACAGGCCTTATAAAGTGTGTGCGAGTCTTATATGCCTTCACATTTAAAAGATGTGTTTGAACATCCCAGGTGACCGTCCACAGGGACTTTGATCTGGCATGCAGAATGCTGGAAGGGCAAAGTATTGTGTACCTTTCTGTCCCTCTGGGAACAAGGAAGGGATCTGCCAGAGAACTTGCTGGAGAGTCGGCATTTTGATTATATGAGACTAGCTAACCTGCTGCTTTCCAATTTTTAGCATAGCATCCAGGAAGAATGGGATTTCTGTTGGAATTATGCATAAAAAAAATTTCCAGGGAGGTATGATAATGGGGGAGGAAGAAGTGGATATTGAACCTGGGATTTTTTTTTTTTTAACTTCTCCAATTTTCTCTCTTCACAAATGTGAAATGTTTTCTAGCAAATTTCTCGCGTATGTTTTTAGGCATGATAATCAAGTTGTACTTTATTATCTTAAAAAGATTGTTCTTGGTGTGGTGAGGCTCCGCAGGAGGGATAGTGCCTAGCACCGCTCTGTAAATTCTATGGATGTATTGATTTTATGTAGAGACGGCTAAATGCATCCGAAGGGAATTGCATCTTGGTGGACATATGTTTGAACTGCTGTCAGTAATGAAGGTAAATGGCTGTATTTTAATTTTGAATCTTTATCTCTTGGTTTTTGTTGTTGTCAATCCTTGCCAATAATTTTGAACTTGATCTTCATTTGTGCGCAAGTTTCATGCTTGCAAAGGTTACTTTCAATTTCGACTCTAGGGAATTGTTAGAAATCATAAACCAGAAGAATTGATTCTTGAATCTTATGTATTATTTTGTAGGATATAAATATGACTTTTTTTGGGGGGGGGGGCAGGGTGATGGAGGGGATACAATTTTACTTTCTAATGTTCTCCATAGGACAGTTTCCAAATTACTTTGCCTGCCACGGGTTCACAAACGAAGAAACCATCTTGTTTGGAATGGCCAGGCAATGAGATTAAATATCCCCTTGGACATTCTTTCATTTTGAGAATGCATCAACATTTAGCTCACCGTGTGGATTGCATGGAACGTGCTCCCGTGCACCCCAGGAGATGTGGATTTCCATTTATTTCTCACTGTGGCTGCCCTTGTACCACAACAGCCAGCTGAAAATGGAAAGGTTTAGTCAGGAATTTACAAAGAACCAAGCAGAGTCTCTTTTTAGATATGCCCAAACATCAGACTGTTTGATTCAAATGTTTTTTAAGCTTCTCTCCAGATGTTTGACAATATGTGAGCACAGCTGGTTTGTCTTCACCAAGACAGGCGGCTTTGCTGCAGTCCTGTTAGAGAATGTTTTCTCTTAACATGCTAAGAAGGAAAAAGGGCTGGACCCCCATTGTAATAACAGCGCGCATAGCAGGTGCATCACATGACTAAAAGAAGCAATACGTAACACGTGACTCAGTACAATCCCAGAATTACCATCTGGGACTGACAAACTTGTTTCACACGAAAGAGGCTGCAGCGCCCTCATTTTGGTTCTGGTGCATTAAGAATTCATTCTTTCCTGGCTGGGCACGGTGGCTCATGCCTGTAATCTTAGCACTTTGGAAGGCCATGGTGGGTGAATCACCTGAGGCCGGGAGTTCAAGATCAGCCTGGGTAACATGGCGAAACTCTGCCTCCACCAAAAGTATTAAAAAAAAAAAAAAAAAAAAAAAAAAAAAACTGGGCATGGTGGCATGCATCTGTAGTTCCAGCTAATCAGGAGGCTGAGGTGGGAGGATCACTTGAACCCGGGAGGCAGAAGTTGCAGTGAGCCAAAAACGCACCACTGTACTCCAGCCTGGGTGACAAAGCGAGACACTGTCTCAAATAAATAAATAACAAATAATCAGTCCTCTCCTGGAGGTAAGACTGAGGGCAGGGGTGGGGGCAACCAAACTGTAGTTTCTTAATAGTTGCTGAAAGCGTTGGTTCATCTGAAATTCCTGTTTTGGCCTCTTTTTGTCCCAAAAAAGCAATGGTGTTCTCACTGGTTTTAATAGTTGCCATTTTATGTGTGTTCACTGTGAGCCAGGGTTTTTAATAAACCATTGCAAACATTATTTCAGTTCGTTCCTATAAACTACTGATGAGGAAGTTTGAAATCATCTCTATTTCACAGATGAAGAAGCTGGCCTCAGAGTGGGAGTTACTTCACATGCAGTCACAGACCTCATTAGTACAGATTCTCAAAGCCATCACCTGGTTCCTTAAATCAAGCCTACATCAAATGAATAAACAGCAGTGAAGAAAGTCTTCCACATTTCAATTCACTGCACTGACATTTGTTAATCACTTACTACCTATCAGCGTTCCATTTGGGTTGGTTCTTTTCGAAATGTTCCATAGAAGCATCTGATTCTCAGCACTCTGAATTCTTTTGGGGACTCTGTGGCCATTTCTCTGAAACGTGTGTCTTGAGTGTGATAAGTAATAGTACATTCTGGCAGGACATGGTGGCTTACACCTGTAATCCCAGCACTTTGGGAGGCCAAGGCAGAAGGATCTCCTTGAGGGCAGGGGCTTGAGAAATAATATGTCCCCTTCCATCCATGTCCTCACTATTTATGCTGCCGTTGACAAATTCTACATAACATAATTACGCTCGCTGCTGCCCAAAAGAACGGGAGACCTTCTTATTCAGGAAAAGTCTGTGGTTCTTAATCAGTGATGCTTTCTCCATATCCATCATCTTTATGGTTTATCTGGAAGTAGACAACTACAAAGTTAGAGGGGACATTCCTGAAGATCACCTTCACTGCTGACACCAATTTCAAGTTCAAGGATTCCCCAGACCACCCTTGGAGGAGGACTCACGGAACTACTCAAAGCTGTTATACTCATGGTTACCATTTATTACAGGGAAAGGACCCCAGTTAAAATCCACCAAGGGAAGAAGTGGCACAGGGTGGTGTCAGAAGGGCACCAAACATGGAGTTTCCGTTGTCCTCTACCCATGGAATCAAGAAAGTGTTATTCTCCCGGCACAGAGTGTGGTAGTGTATGTGCAATGTTGCCAGTGAAGGAGGCTCACTAGAGCCTCCATGTCCACAGTCCTTATCTGGGACTCCACCACCTAGGGGTGATTGATTGCCCATGTGGCTGACCCAAGTCTCAAATCTCCAGCCCTTCTGGTGGCCGACTGATTCCGTATGACCCAAACCTCCACCCCACGTCACACTGTTACTATCCAGCTGGCCCGAGGTGCCCAGGGAAATAAATACACTGCCATCAGGAATGACATTCTAAGGGCTTAGAAATGGCCTCTCCCAGGGCCAAAGGCAAGAACCAGACCTCTCTTTGGGTACGGTTAAATTCTTTCTTTCTTTCTCTTTCTTTGATTTAAATTTTTTTTTTATTTTTTGTTTTTCTGGGTACATAGTAGGTATATATATTTTTGGGATACATGAGATATTTTGACATAGGCATGCAGTGTGTAATAGTCACAGGTAAATAAGGTATCCGTCACCTCAAGCATTTATCTTTTGTATTCCAAACAATCCAGTTATATTCTTTTAGTTATTTTTAAATATACAATTAAATTATTGGTGACTGTAGTCACCCTGCTGTGCTATCAAATAGTAGGTCTTATTCTGACTACTTTTTTGTACCCATTAAACACCCCCACTCCCCTCTGCCAGCCCGCACTACCCTTCTCATCCATCCTTCTGCTGGTAACCATTCTTCTACTCTCTATCTCCGTGAGTTGAATTGTTTGAATGTTTAGCTCCCAGAAATAAGTGAGAACATGCAATATTTCTCTCTCTGTGCCTGGCTTATTTCACTTACCATAATGATCTCCAGTTCCATCCATCTTATTTCAAATGACAGGATCTCATTCTTTTTTATGGCTGAATAATACTCCATTGTGTATAGGTACCACATTTTCTTTGTCCATTCATCTGTTGATGGACATTTAGGTTGCTTCCAAATCTCGACTGTTGTGAATAGTGCTACAAGAAACATGGTAGTGCAGACGTCTCTTTGGTTTCCTTTCTTTTGGGCATGTACCTAGCTGTGGGATTGCTGCATTAGGTGGTAGCTCTATTTTTAGTTTTTTAAGGAACCCCCAAGTGATTCTCCATAGTGGGTGTACTAATTTACATTCCCGCCAACAGTGTATGAGGGTTCCCTTTCTCCACATCCTCGCCAGCATTTGTTATTGCCTGTCTTTTGGACTTTTGGATAACAGCCATTTTACCTGGGGTGAAAGGATATCTCATTGTCGTTTTGATTTGCATTTCTGTGATGAGCAGTGCTATTGAGCACCTTTTCATGTATCTGTTTGCCATTTGTACATCTTCTTTTGAGAAATGTCTATTCTGATCTTTTGCCCATTTAAAAAATCAGATTACTAGATTTTTTCCTGTAGAATTGTTTGAGCCTTTTACATATTCTGGTTACTAATCCCTTGTCAGGTGAGTAGTTTGCACATATTTTCTCCCATTCTGTGGGTTGTCTCTTTGCTTTATTGACTGTTTCCTTTGCTGTGCGGAAGCTTTTTAACTTGATGTAATCCCGTCCATTTTTGCTTTAGTTGCCTGTGCTTGTAGGTGTTATTCAAGAAATCTTTGCCCAGTCCAACGTCCTGGAAAGTTTCCCCAATGTTTTCTTTTAATAACTTCATGGTTTGAGGTCTTAGATTTAAGTCTTGAATCTATCTTCATTTGATTTCCGCATATGGCAAGAGATAGGGATCTGGTTTTGTTCTTCTACATATGGATATCCAGTTTTCCCAGCACCATTTATTGAAGAGACGGTCTTTTCCTCAGTGTATGTTCTTGGCACCTTTGTCGAAAATGTGTTCACTGAAGGTATGTGGATTTGTTTCTGGGTTATCACTTCTGTTCCATTGGCCTATGTATCTGTTTTTATGCCAGTACCATGCTATTTTGGTTACTATAGCTTTGTAGTATGATTTGAAGTCAGGTAATGTAATTCTTCCAGTTTTGTTCTTTTTGCTCAGGACAGCTTTGACTATTCTGGGTCTTTTTTGGTTCTATATACATTTTAGGATTCTTTTTTCTATTTCTGTGAAGAATGTCACTGGTATTTTGATAGGGGTTGCATTGAATCCATAGATTGCTTTGGGTAGTATGGACACTTTAATGATATTTCTTCGTCTCATCTAGAGACATGGAACATCTTTTCTTTTTTGTGGCCTCTTTTCTCATCAATGGCTTATAGTTTTTATTATAGAGATCTTGTACTTCTATGGTTAATTCTTAGGTGTTTTGTTTTATAGCTATTGTAAATGGAATTACTTGCTTGATTTCTATTTCAGATTGTTCACTGTTGACATATAGAAATGCTACTAATTTTTGCATGTTGATTTTGTATCCTGCAACTTTACTGAATTTATTTATCAGTTGTAATCACTTTTTGGTGGAATCGTTAGGTTTTTCCAAGGATAAGATCATGTCATCTGCAGACAAGTATAATTTGACCTCTTCCTTTTCAATTTGGTTGCCCTTTATTTCTTTCTCTTGTCTAATTGCTGTAGCTAGGAACTCTAGTACTGTGTTGAAAAAGAGTAGTGACAGTGGGGCTCCTCATCATGTTCCAGATCTTAGAGGAAAGGCTTTCAGGTTTTTTTTCTCATTCGGTATGATACTAGCAGTGAGTCTGTCATATATGGCTTTTACTATATTAAGGTATGTTTCTTATATACCAAGTGTTTTTAGTGTTTTTCTTAATCATGAAGGGATGTTGGTTTTTATCAAATGCTTTTTCAGCATCAACTGAAATGATTATATGGTTTTTGTCCTTCACTCTGTTGATATATCACATTGATTGATTTGTGTATGTTGAACCATCTTCACACCCCTGGGATAGATACCACTTGATCATGGTGAATTATGTTTTTAATGTGCTGTTGAAATTGGTTTGCCAGTATTTTGTTGAGGATTTTTGCATTAATATTCATCAGGGATATTGGTTTGTAGGCTTTCTTTTTTTGATGTGTCTTTGTCTGGGTTTAGTATTAGGGTAATACTGGCCTCACATAATGAGTTTGGAAGTATCCCCTCCTCCTCTATTTTTCAGAATTTTTTGAGTAGGATTGATATTAGTTCTTTAAATATTTGGTAAAATTCAGCAGTGAAGCCAGTGGGTCCTGGGCTTTTCTTTGCTGGGAGACTTTTTAGTATGGCTTTGATCTTATTACTCATTATTGATCTGTTAAGATTTTCTTCATGATTAAATATTGGGAGGTTGCATGTGTCTAGGAATTTATATCTTTCCTCTATATTTTTCAATTTATTGTCATACAATTGCTCATAGTAGCCACTAATGATCCTTTGCATTTCTGTGTTATCAGTTGCAATGTCTCTTTTTTCATCTCTGATTGTATTTATTTGGGGCTTCTCTCTTTTTTTTCTCAGTCTGGCTAAAGGTTTGTCAATTGTTTTTATCTTTTTGAAAACCCAGCTTTCATTTCATTGATTTTTTTGTATTTTCTTTATTCGATTTTATTTATTTTTGTTCTGATTTTTATTATTTCCTTACTTCTAGTAATTTTGGGTTTGGTTTGTTCTTGCCTTTCTAGCTCTTTAAGATGCATTGTTAGGTTGTTTATTTAAAGTTTTTCTAGTTTGTTAATGTAGGTGCTTATAGGTATAAACTTCCCTCTTAGTACTACTTTTGCTGTATTCCATAGGTTTTGCTATGTTTTATTTCTATTATAATGTTTCAAAACATTTTTCAATTTCCTTCCCAATTTTTTCATTGTCCCACTCGTCATTCAGGAGCATAGTGTTTAATTTCCATGTGTTTGTATAGTTTCCAAAAAATTCTTCTTTTATTGATTTCTAGTTTTCCATTGTGGTCAGAGAAGAAACTTGATATTATTTAAATTTTTTAAATGTGTTAAGATTTGTTTTTGTGACCTCGTTTTATCGTCTATCCTTGAGGACGATTCATGTTCTGAAGAGAAGAATGTGTATTCAGCAGCCATTGGATGGTATGTTCTGTAAATATCGATTAGGTCCATTTTGTCTATACTGAAGATTAACTGACATTTATGTTTACTTTCTGTCTGGAAGATCCACCCAATGCTGAAAGTGGCTGTTGAAGTCTTCAGCTGTTATTGCATTGAGGTCTCTCTTTCTCGTTAGCTCTGATAATATTTGCTTTAGATAGCTGGATCATCCCTTGTTGGGAGCATATGTATTTATAATTGTTATAGCTGCTTGCTGAATTGACCCCTTTATCACTGTGTAATGACCTCCTTTGTCTCTGCATATACTTTTTGTCTTGAAATCTATTTTGTCTGATATAAGTGCAGCTACTCTTGCTCTTTTGGTTTCCATTGACATGGAATATCTTTTTCCATTCTTTTATTTTCAGTTTATGTTTGTCTTTATAGTGGAGTGTGTTTCTTGTAGGCAGCAGATCATTGGGTCTTGCTTTTTTATCTATTCTGTCTTTTGATTGGAGAATTTAATCCATTTTCAGTCAATGTTTGATAATTATTGATATCAATAATTATCAATTATATTGATATCAAAAATTGATTATCAATTATTGATATCAAAAATTGATAATTATTGATAAGCAAATACTTACTCCTGCCATTTTATTAGTTGCTTTATGGTTGTTTCGTGGTCTTCTTTTCCTTCTTTAGTTGCTTTCTGTCTTCATTTTGGTGAAGGTGATTTCCTGTGATGATATGTTTCAATTTCTTGCTTTTCATTTTTTGTCCATCCATTGAATGTTTTTTGATTTGAGGCTACCATGAGGTTTTCAAATATACCTTATAACCCACTATTTTAAACTGATGACAACTTAACACTGATTGTACAAACAAATTGTCTGCCTCACAGCTTGACTGTCAGAATGAAGTTTGAATAACTGTATAGTTTTGATTTTTGCCACTTCTTGGGAGGCATCATTATTAATTTAGTTTTTTGTGAGTTGTTCTGCTAACTACAAATTTGATTATTAATTTTTTCAGCAAAAATACTGCTGAATATATGTAGAAGTTTACACTGGTCTGCTTTTTAGTCAAATATGAATAATCTATTCTCATTTTGCTAAAAAAGAGGCTTAACCAGCCCTCCACAAAATTAGATTATATGGTAAAACTTGTTTTTACCTAATGTTCTTTCAATTAAAAACTGTTATATGAAGTTGGTGGACTATACCCAACCGTGTGCTGGGTAGGCTGTACTCTGGTGGGGCAGGGGAGGGGAGGGGAGGGGAGGGGAGGGGAGGGGATTGAGTCCTGATTCCTAGTGTTTGCCAATTACCATGGTGTAATTTTGTGATCTATTTCAAGCTACCAACATTACATCATCGAATGTGGAGTTGAGATGAAAATAGCACATTATAATATTTCTATCCCTCAGATATAATAAGTCAAAATAACCTCTTTAGCAAGATAAGAATAAGGTGGTAAAATAATTCTGAAGTGAGAAATTATGAATATTCCTCACCTTTGTCTTAATACAATGTATTAATTACAGTTTTCTACAGGTTAGTTTTTATCTGTGGTTATGTTTAACAACAAGCAGGCAAATTTCTGGATCCTTAACAGCAGACTCTGGTGAGTCTGCAGGAGCCTGCTGCAGCTCTGCTGGCTATGCCCCACCTAGGAAGGCTGTGGCCAGAGAGCTTACAAACCTCTCCAATGGAGAGCTGCATATCATCCTGTTTTATCTCAGCCAGCACATTGTTTTCTCCAACACTGGGTCTTCATTTCCAAAACAGCCTATTTAAGGAGCTCACATTTTAACCAGTAGAACTATAAATTAACTCATAAGCAGAAAGTTGAATTTCTGGTTCATTTAGCAGTTTGCTTAGAGTTCTGGGTTCTATGATCTTGTAATAAAATATGCTATGGGGAATAAAGTCCACCGTGTCTGTATGATTTTGTTAAAGTGACTTTAATAAGTTGATTAGTGCAGAATGTCAAACACACACACATATACACAGACACAGACACAGACACACACACAGAGACATGCAGACAGACACACAAAGACACTCGCAGACACGCACAAAGACACACACAGACACACACACACCCAGAAACACTCACAGACACACGCAGACACTCAGACACACACAGACACTCAGACACTCACGTACCCCTCCTCTTTTTACAGCCATGTCAAGATAGAAGGGTGATTTTGGTGATCAGCTGTGGATGAATAGCCAGGGATAAGTTTTGTTTCCTTGCCTATTTCAATGTATACTAGTTAATATATTTGTGATGCTTCTTCCTTGATTCTGCTGTAAGGAAAACACCGTGGGATTGTAGACGACTCTGGTTTGCTATAAAGATCCAGGCTGTTCTGCTGACAGCTACAGATGATGAGTTTAAACTTATTCCACTCTCTGGGTATTAGAAAACATCCAATCAATGAGATATTCTTTTATCATGGAATAGGACTTTTTTGTTGTTTGTTTTTGTTTTTTTGAGATGGAGTCTCACTCTGTCACCCAGGCTGGAGTGCAGTGGTGCAATCTCAGCTTACTGCAACCCCCACCTCCCTGGTTCAATCAATTCCACTGTTTCAGCCTCCTGAGTAGCTGGGATCACAGGTGCGCAGCACCACTCCCAGCTAATTTTTTTTTTTTTATTTTTTACTTTTAGTAGAGACGGGGTTTCACTGTGTTGGCCAGACTGGTCTTAAACTCCTGACCTCAGGCAATCTGCCCACCTCCGCCTCCCAAATGCTGGGATTACAGGCGTGAGCCACTGCACCCGCCAGAATAGTACATTATTATTGGTGTTCTTTGATACAAAAGAAATGTAGTACCGTCAGGGTAGTAAATATCATTGATTCACGTGGGCTTGAAGAGATGCTATAATATTTTTTAGATTATTAAGAAGGCTCTACTTAAACAGGTGACTTTTTATAATCATTGTGCCATGGGTGACTTAAGCAACCAGACTTTCTTTAAAACATAATTACAATTGCTTTCAACATATTTTTTTTAATTCTTTTTTTCTCCTTTTTCCATTTTTGATACTGCCAAGGGCATTTTTATATGTTCTATTAAGAAAATCCCTGCTGTGGCAGATGCTAGCAGCAAACACTCTAGAGCTGTCTGTTGTTTCTGCCTTGGATGAGATTTTATAACATTATTGAGCATTTCAGAACATTATATCAGAAGTACACGCTGCAGAGTTTGGTTGTAAACTTAAGGTTTTCATTGCCATTTTAGAAACCTGCTTCCTAATATAATTTACTTTCAGAATCTGAAAATATTAAAAGACCCAAAGCAAATAAAACAAGAGCAGTATCTTTCTATTCAGTTTTGATTTGTGATGCCTTTTGATTATGGCGATCCCACATAATTAATAATGTGCTTTAGTTGAGAATCCTGCATTATATAAGCTAGCTATGAAATTCACTGCACAAAAGGGGACATGTGTTATACTTTTTTTCTCCATAGTTATTTTGAGCACAGTACCAAAAAGCACTAATAAAAATGTAGTGTGTCTGTTGACTTTGCATCTGGAGGATAAAATCAGCCAAACCACAGGGATGGAATTAAGAAGTGCCCCTTCTACCAGCCCCAGCCCCCCTCCAACTTAGTTTCCTTCAAATGCCCAGACATGAAATTCTGATCCACCAAAAATGACAGTGTCTAGAAATCTGAGTGTTCTGAACTAGAATCCTCACTGACCCTGCCTCCAGCCTCCTCCACCACTTTCTCCCCCATGGAATTTACCTCCCCTTCTTTCTCTCTCCCCTCCCTCCTTCCCTCCCTCCCTTCCCCTCCCTCCCCTCCCTCCCCTCCCTCCTTCCCTCCCTCCCTTCCCCTCCCTCCCCTCCCTCTCTCTCCCTCCCCTCCCCCCTTCCCTTACTGTCTCTCCTTCCCTCCCCTCCCTCCCTCCCTCTCTCTTCTTCCCTCCCCTCCCTCCCTCCGTCCCTCTCTCTCCTTCCCTCCCCTCCCTCCCTCTCCTTCCCTCCCCTCTCTCCTTCTCTTTCCCTCCCTGTCCTTCCTTTCCCTCTCTCTCTCTCTCTCTCCTTGTCCCTCCCTCCCTTTCTCTTTTTCCCTGCCCTTCCCTCCCTCTCTCTCTCTCCTTGCCCCTTCTCACTCACCTGCCTCCCCTCTCTCTCTTCCTCTCTCTCTCCACCTCTCTTCCCCCTACCCCACAACTGTGGACTCTGAGACATAGGATCTGAGCTTCATGGCTTAAGGTAAACCTTATTCCCATCTTCATGGCAATCTAAAAATGCACATGCAGTTGCTGGTTGATCACGAACTACAAATGAACACCACTTGTGAGATAAATTCAGTGTGTTTTTATACTAATTCTGAAAGAAATCGTTCTTGGACAGTATGGTTTTGCATCTGCCCATGAGTGTTGCAGCCAAAGGCAGAATTTCAGCTAATGCCGGAATTAGCCTCAGGAATGTCACAAGTTCTAGGCCAGAGTGAGCCTCTAGAACACCAGAAGAGATCTGCACACGGTCACCACTAGACCAGTCCTATCGGACGCACAGGAATAACAGTAGTGGTGACATAGGCCACCTAAACCGCGAGCTTAATGCGGGTTAATGAGGACACTCGATGGTTCTCCTTTGTTGGAATACTAATCAGAGTGAAAATCAGCCATATCATTTTCACATTCAATTTCACACTGATTCAAGTTTTAATTTTATCAGAGTCTCCCTGAGTTCTTACCCCACAAATATTTTGGTAATTTCAGCCCTGCATTAAGCTCTGAACTGAGCCCCTGGAAAGTGAGGAGGCATGAGCCCTGGTTCCTGTCCTTGGGAGACAGAAGTCAAAGCCAATGTTTGCAGGATATTTCCTGCTTGCCAGACTCATCTAGAAGTGTGTGTGCACGTGTGTGTGTGTTCTGAACATATGTGTGGTCTGAACATATGTGTGTATTTTTTCTAAACGTAGACACAACACATAACACACATTTATATCCATATGTATCCATTTAATCCTCACAGCAGTGCTATGGGGTAGGTTGTTCATTACAGCTCTGGAACCTGGAGCTGGAGAGATGAAGGAAGTCCCCAGTGAGACACAGGTGGAGAGCAGGAGCATCAGCCCCCACACCTGGCTTCAGAGCTGCTCACCCCGCCCCCCTTCAGGCCTTCTGTGTAGCTGAAGAGCTCTACAATTAAGTGTTAGGCTGGGCGAGACAAGCCAGTGATTTTCACACTATTACATCTATCGCTGTAAACTTTTCTCAACCAAACAATGTTCCTGAATATGGTTGAAAGGACACGGTTGGGGACAGGACATCTATGCATGGATCCCAGGAATACTGGCACAGGCTGCTCCATGTGTCTGTCCGGCTACTGAGGTGGGATGGGTCCAAGTCCAGTCAGGAGGACAGGATCACACCTGGTACTGTTACAGAAAGAGTTGAATACAGGAATCTGGGTTCAGGTATTAGAAGACCAGAGAAGCCCTGGGAGAGACAGGGAGCCCAGCCAGAGTTGACAAAGGTAGGCAGGGGCTTCTATCAGCTCTAGGGACAGAGCCAGGGGCCGGGGCTGCCTGCAGGGGCCAGGGAGGATGTGTGGACACTGCAGGGGATGCAGCCTGAGGCCAAGAGACAGGGAGAGATGCCTGGTCCCTGCTTCCCCACGCCTCTGCCCGCCAGCGGAATCCTGTGGGCAGGGAAGCCACACAGTATGCCTGGAAGGCCAGCTCCTTGTACCACGGTCCAGGGCAAGAGGAGTCCTATGGTCAATGGGCAAATGCAGTGCAAGGGGGCAGCGAGAACCAGATTTCATTCCGATGGTGGAGACATGGGCCGGGCCCCATGGGGTTACGCGTGGAAACGAGGGAGGAATTAGGATGATGGTCAGGAACGTAGCTGGGCCAAAGGCAGATGTTGTCCAGATGGCAGACCTGTGCCCGTGTACAGGGAGCAGAGGAACTGGCAAAAACGAAGCTTCATGATGGGTAGCTGCAGGGATGCATGCCAATCCAGGCCAGGACTCGAAGACAGAAGAGATGAGGGCTGTGCTTCCTGCAGAGCGTGGAAGAAGGTCCACACAGGTCAAGAGTGTGCAGGCGCGGGGCCGATGAAGTATGAAGACCGCACCTCCCAGCTCAGTGGGAGCCCCTCCCGTGAGCATGCCTGGACCTGCACTGCGCAGTCCTGGCCTAGCCACATGTAGCTGTTTAGATTTCAGTAACTAAAATTAAACACAGTGAAACGGTTACTTTCAGTCACATCACCTACGTTTCAAGCGCCCAATACCCACGTGGCCAGCGGCTACCCTCCTGGGCTGGGTGGGCGTGCACCATCCCCATGGCTGCAGGAAATCCTGTGGACCACACTGCAGGAGCCCGTGTCTTCCTGGCCTCACCAGGCTTGGCGTGACTGAGGGCGCGGGGCCACGTTTGGACCATAGGCACATTCCACGCCCTTCAGTTGGGAAGAAGGTTCTAATCTAACAATGAGATTTCAAATTCAGCCAAACTAAGCCCCGCCTGGCCTTGTAAAATCTTAGACATTTGGGGTGAGATTTAGGAGAGAGATGTCACTGCGCTGGTGTGGCTGTGCCATCCTGCCTTCCTTGAGCTCAGTCTGCTCCCAGCGGACGCCTGCGCATCCTGCGGTTGACACACAGCAAACCTGCTTATCAAAGCCGTGGTCTTCCCGCAGGAGCCCGTTCCTGGGGCAGCTTTCCCTCCTTCCAGCCCTTTGCTCAGAAAAGAGATGGTGTGTCTTTCCCCAAGGGAGAATGACCTCCTCTTGGAACAGCTCATGTGCCTTTCCCCTGAGAGAGAATGACCTCCTCTTGGAACAGCTCGTGACCCCGTTGCTGGGTGAATGCTCTAAAAGGTAGTGTTCTCAGGCAGAACCTTCTCATTCTGTAGAAGGTTTCATGGGCTGAGAAATCATCCTTCTCTCTCCGTCGTACACACAGACGTAGAGCTTTTGTTGTGGAAAATAAGATACCAACATAGTTTATGAGATGTAAATATAACTTCTGTAAGATGGGAGTCTGAAGCTGTCTGATCACGTGAGGAGTGACATTCCGCCAGTCTACTGGCAGGGATCGTAGCTGCTCAGGGTCCAAAAATATGCCTCTAAATTGGGAACTGTGAAAATGCCACCCCACACAACAAAGACAAGACTCCCCCAAAGGGTTCCAGACGCCACCTGCTCTGCTGACCCATGAGCGTGGGGTGCGCAGCAGAGCGAGAAGGCAGGAAGAGGAGATGCTAGGAGCTGTCGTCTCCACCAGAACAGAAACGATCGGGAGGCCTGGGCAGCACCGGGAGCCCCGTCTCTAGCAGCAATGGGTGTGTATCCTCATAACTGGCTCTGAAGTAGCACCTGGCTTGGGGACACTGGTTTACTTGTGGAGCAATGAGGTTTCTGCTCAGCATGACGTAAGTTTGGACAAAAAATGGATCTAGTTCGGATGTTTAACCAGGCAGGGCGAACCCTGCTTGTCATCCAACAGAGAATAACACATGTGCATCCAGGTAGCACATCTGTGCATGTTACTATTGTCCACCACGGTGTGAATGTGCCGTCCACATGTAGATTAACTTCTGGGACATTTACAAGTGCTGGATGTGTGCTAGGCACCATGTCTTGATCTGGGGGAATATGTGTTGTGGTCCTACAGGTCTACCAAGGAGTCGAAGCCCAGCTTGTAGCAGACATAGCGTCAAGAGATCGTGGTGATGTGAAAAATGCAGAAGAGCGACAAACTATGTTTCATTCACCATTTTTCTAGAGATGAAAGTTGAAAATCACCCTTTTGTAGTTAGCGTTCCTGATGCTGGTCATTCGTTCGTGTGGGTACCTACTTCTGTCTGGCTGCATTGCCTTGTGCCTGGGGGAGTCTTAAACATCTTGGCCATGCAGGTTTGCTGGCGAGCGATTCTAACAGCTATTCTAGGTCGGAGAAAGTCTGTATTTTGCCATTTTTGATTTTTTTGTTTGTTTTTTGGCTAGATCTAGAATTTTAGGCTGAAGTGGTGTGTGTTTGTATGCTTTCTTTCAGTGCTTTAAAAATATGGCCACACGTTCTTCTGGCTTGCATCATTTCTGAGAAGAAATCTGTTGTGGCTCTTATCTTTGTTCCTCCATACGTGATGTGTGTTCTCTCCTGGCTGCGTTTAAGATTTTCTTTTGATCACTGGTTTTAAGTAACTTGATTCTAAGTGACCTTGGTCTAGTTTTCTTCATGTTTTATTTTTTTGGGGGGATTTGCTGAGCTTCTTGAATCTTTGGATCTGTTGTTCTCATGAGACTGGGAATATTGTGGTCATTATTCCATGGCTTTTGTTGCTCTGCCCCCACCTCCTTTGGGAACCCTAATGACTGCATATCAGGCTACTCAGGGTCGCCCCATAGCTCACTGATTCTGGCCATTTCTGTTTTTGATAATTATGTTTTCTCTGGCTGTTTCATTTTAGAAACTTCGTTTATCTTCAAGTTCATTTTCTTTTTCTTCTGCAGTGTCTCATCTGCTATGAATCACATTCTATGTTTTTTTCATTTCATACCTTATAGTTTTCATCTATAGAAATTTGATTTGGGACATCTTCTGTGTCTTGATCTGTTGATGCTTTCTTCTGCATTCTCCAACAAATATGGAATATAGGAATGGTAACTTTTTAATATAGGAATGGTAACTTTTTAATGTTCTGGGCTAATTCTGTCATCCTGATATATTTTATTGATTGCTTTTTATTCTCATCATGGGCCCTATTTTTCCCCCACCAGACTCCCAGCCCATCTCTTCCACCCCAGGAGGACCCCAGGCTCCACTTCTCGTGGTGGCCTGGAAATTCCCCAAGCAGAAGCTGGGGCGGCTATGGTGCTCCCTGGCTATGTCCTCTCCTTGGGCCACTGCCCTGTGCTGCCTGGGGCCGCTGCCTCAGCACCATTGTCTGTATATTTTGTTTGGGTTTCCAAGGTGGGTGATGGATACACGGTCCCTGCCACACCATCTCTGGGGAAGCCTCCTTTCCCTCTTCGTCCAGGTTTTATCAAATCACCGAATGAGTCATGTTCCCTGAGGAACCCATGCAGAACTGGACCCTGCAGGAGCCAGGCCCCTTCCTTCCCAGTGGCAGGGAATCCCCGTCCTGACCGGGGCCTGGTGGCTGGCCGCCTGCCAGGCTGACACGGGGGAAGGAGGTGTGGGGAGGGGAGGTCAGGGCTGAGCCAGGGCAGGTGGGCATCTCCCCGAGAGTACTGTGTGGGCATCTGGGTTGTGGGCATCCAGGTTGTGCCTTGGGAAGGCATTGGAAGGGCCGAGTCCCGTGGCCTGATGTTGCATTTTCATTCCACCAAAAGAGGTCACGGGAGTAGAATTGTGATCCAGTTTCCACACCTGTTGGTTGTTTGAAGTTAAGCAGTTCATGCCCCATCTTCAAATTGCAGTTTGTTAGGCTGTGCATTAGGGCTGCGCCTACATGCATTGCCCACATATGGATTTGTGCGGCCAAGATAATAATACAACTTGGATGCTACCTTTTATTAAGTGTGTCCACGCTGATGATTCTACTTGGTTCTCAGATGGCATCCATGAGAGGCGTTCTCAGTCAGCTTCATTTCTGTTCTATGGACTGAAACATACCCAGTTAAGAGCTTTGCCAAAGCTCTTACTGTAGGCAGTGACCATCCTTGGTCTAGAACTCAGGTCTCCCAGTGACAATCCTCTCTCCTTTTCTCTACACAACTTGTTCTCAACTGCAGTTTCACCCCCCAGGGAACATTTGGTAGGGTCTGGAGCCATATTATTGCCACAACTGGGCTGTGGGGGAGGGAGCTGCTTTTGGAATTGAGGGACGGAGGCCAGGGATGCTGCTAAACGTCCTGCAACACCCAGGACAACCCCCAACTACAGAATTTTCTGGTCCCACACGTTGGGGAACACAGTTCCCTGATCTGCACTTGTCTGAGAAAATGCTTGGAAGGCCATGAAGGGCCATTGCAAATAAAATCTCAGTGTAGGGCATGATTGTGCCATTGCTGTTATAGCCCAGGCTTAATTTCTGTCAAGTCTAAAGGGGAATGCATCTCTTTGAATCCCTTATGTCATCTGTGCAACCATATAGTTGAATTTACCATCATGTTCTTTTCAGCCATTTGTTCCAGATACATGCAGTAAACATTTCTTTAGAGGGTGTGCAAGCTTTGAGGAAGCAAAAAATGATAGCATTTCACAGAGCGCTCCTTTCTGGAGCACGAGTCTGAGCTAAAATGTGCTGGCTGCAAGCACACGTGGTGTGGATACTAACAGGGGGTTGAAAATGCAATAACAATTTAAAAGAATCTTAGTTTGTCTCCCATTCTGTTTGTGCATTTCTATGTATGTATAAGAGAACATCTTTCCAGGAACCAAACTGCCTCAGCAAATGGTTTTCAAATACAGTAAAATGCTCATAAATTTTTACTTCTAAAATATTCCCCCATAGCGTATGTTTTTCAGTTCCATACATATCGATGACTTTTCCATATATATCGGTGATTTCTATGTCTCCTCCACGGTGATTTTGTTTCTCTTTCCCTCCCACTCTCAAGGTTCAGCTCGCTGATCCCGTGCAAAAGGTCTGCAGCTTCGTTTTTCAGCAAAATGGGCCCTGTTGCTGTTGAGAACTGAGACCTTAGAATCCCGCTTTTGCTCTGGGCACGTTGCTCTCACTTATTATTCAAGTTGCTGAAATTCTCTGCTTGCCTCATTTTCTGCGAAGTGCAGATTAATGGAGGCAGGTTCCGTAGGGCCCAGAAGAAGCCAGGCGTTATCAGAGCTCTGGCGGCGGAGGGATCCTGGAATGAATTCCCGCAAACATTGCTCAAAATGTTTGTACGTGTCTGTCCCCGATTGCATTTCTTTTATTCATAAGGTAATTCTTATGAAAATAATTGGTCCATTTTAACTGCACAGATCTTTCTGGCACACACTGCCAGCAATCAGAGTGGCTTCATTTAGTGCATTCAGGTCTCGGGAAAGGTGAGGTAGCTGTTTTCTCGCTTGTGGCCCCACCAAGTTCTGTTAAACTTGAGCAGAGGGCTAGACACGCGTGTGCAGCAGGTTGGCCCTCTTTTACTGTGGGTGGAGCCTGAGACCAAGTTCTGTTCATGGTAGGTTTCCTGGCTGGGACTGTTTTTTTTTGCCCTTCCTCTCCTACCCCTGTTCTCCCACACCGCTTCTGCTGACAGGGCTGGGGTTTACTCAGCTGACTCGCTTCATGTGCTTGGATGCTCCTGGAACAGTCATGTGACCCAGAAGCAGCCAATCAGTGTGCTTCATCCACCTGGCCCAGATGTCTGTAGAGATGGGCAATGAGCCACGTTGTTGATGGAATCACACTAAGCAACAGCAGCCGCCGACCGATGGAGCACCTGCCACATGCCAGCCCCGGTCCTCCACTGTATTCAGGTCAACTGAGTGAATCTGCACGTCCACCCTGTGTAGTACCTCATGCCATCAGCATCCCCATTTTACGGATCAGGAAGCCAAGGCGCAGGGCTCAGCCTCGTTTATACAGCTGGAAGATGACAGAGCCAGGATTTGGTACCCACGGGTCAGCCCCCATATCTGCTGCTCTTAACCACCAGGCTGTGCCATGTCAGGATGGTCCAAAACCTTCAGCTCTGCTTCCACAAAAACTTTTCAGAGAGAAACTTTCTACCCCCTGGAGCTGCTGAGCCCAGAGCTGTGGGGGTCCAGGCAGGCAGGAAGACTAGTAGGAGTGAAGTAAGATGAGCTGAGTGATGAAAAGAGAGAGCGAGAGCACGTGAGCTCCCCTTGAGAGGAGAAAGAGTGGTTTAGCACCTGGATCCAGCTGGACCTGTAAGAGGAGAATCCCAGATATAACTATCCTCCTTCAACAGTTCAGCTTGGCCCAGTTTGACCTGTGTTTGTGGCTTTTCTACCACACTTTCCTGTTCTAACCTAATAACCCAAGCTCGAAACCGTGGGAGCCATCAGTGTCTCCCTTGAGTTCAGTCCTCGTGTTGATTGCTTGAAAAGACAGTTACGGTTACAAGGATTCATCCCATCTCTGTGCACACCCTTTGAGCGTGAAATTGGCTCCTCCTCTTCTCCGGGATGGGTTTGGCCATGGACTTTCTTTGGCTGATGGGATGTTAGCAAACATGCTGTGAGCCGAGGCCTGGATGCGCCCTTGCATTGGGGTGGCCCTCTTTCACTGTGGTTGGAGCCTGAGACCAGGATGTGAAGGAACCTGGTGGAGAGGAGAACCAGCAGCCCCTGCTGCCCCCAACACACACACAAATACCCTAAGACCTAGTGGATGCATGCCCTGGAGAAACCATATGACTGACACCTTCCCAGGTGACCCCAGGCAAGACTTGCAGAAGAACCATGCAGCTGAACTCCGTCAAAATTGCTGACCCACAGATTTATGAATTTTGGAGGGGGGTAGTTACACAGCCAAAGCTAATGAAGAGCCTGCAGCTTAGTTTTATCTTACCATGTTTCTTTCCCTTTCGCTCCTGTCCCATCTTTCTTATATACTCATCACCTCACTGCTGGCCACTTGCAGATGTGTCCCTCCTCTGGCCTTGTCTTCACTCCAGACGCTGCTCTTGGTGTTTTCTCTTTGCTCTCTGCTGAGGATGCATCTTCCTAACGCATAGCCTTCGTCAAGCTCTACTCTGTTGGCCAGACTTCAGCAGACCCTCCTCACCCCTAGGAAGCAGCATCATCTGCCTAGACCATATCTGAGGTCCCAACACTCACACTTACCACATAATATTTCCCCACCATTACCTCCCCTCAGAACAAAAACTTGCCACCATGCCATGTACATTCCGACTTTTTATTCTTTTGCCCTTTCATCCCCTTCCTGAAATGCAAATATGCGCTCTTGTCTTTTCTGAACTTCTTCCCACCCCAACTCCCACTTTCTCCCTAAAGCCTCTGCAGACAACTGTATTGGGCATTTTTGTTCCTCCAGATTCTCATATCTGCAGTGCCCTCACTGGGCAAGAGCTCCATCGCCGTTTCTCCAGCCTGCCCAGCTCTCCATCAGGCCCATTTATCTTCTGCTAATTTGCCACCTTGGATGCCGAGCAGCCTTACTTGGCTTTGGTTTCCTTTATAACCTGGAGCCAGCACCAGCTTCATGCAGTTGGTCAGGAAGAACGTGGACCACTGTGCTTTGGGTGGCTCACATGTGCTGGGTGTTCGAGGCCTCGTGGGCACTCTGGAGAGAAGGTACCTGCGTGCTCATCGGATCCCTAAGACCAGCCAGTGGGGGAAGAGCTGTCGTGACCCTTCACACCTGAACACAGAGGGCTCAGGGACACGCCCAACAGCCCAGCCGGGATTTGAACCCGCTTCACCACAGTGTTGAACCACCTTATCCAGGACCCCACAGCCCTCTTGAGGCTTAGCTGCAATGACAGGGGCCAAACCGTGTTTCCATCTCATCTATTTGCAAAGCAGATTCAATATGTTCAGAGAATAAAGGTCCCAGTGTTTTCTCCTGGGGCTAGGAAGAAAAGGCTATTGGGATGTACCTGTGAATGTCATATGAAAGGAAAGCATTAATATGGTCACCGGCTGCCTGGTAAGAAATAAGAATTTCATCCCTTTCCAATGGCAGCTTCGTTTCCTGAAATGAATTGGCATGCTGCGCTTCATTTTCATGATTTTGGCAAAGGACTTGGGTTCTTCAAAATTGAAGTCAGCACCCCTGTTCCACTGCGAGATGTGCTTGGCAGCCGTGAGCTTCTAAAGATCTCCCCGATAGAGAATTGTATTCCATTAACTTTCTAATATAATTATAGGGTGACAGGGAGACCTGCCCAACTTTTTGTTATTCCACTCTCCAACACTTGGCTGGATTTGGGGTGGCTATTGTGGATCCCAGCACCACACTCTCTCCAAGAACATTCCCTATTGTGAAAGCATCCCAGCGGAGGAGGCTGCAGTTAGCACACCAGGGCCCTCCTTCCTCTGTGGATCCAAGCATGCACAGAGCCCATCCACTCTGCCAGGGTGGTGTTGGGTCCTGGAGATGCACAGCCGAAGAAGGTCCAGTCCAGGCTCCAAGGGGCAACCCTAGCCGAGGAGAGAGCTCCACAGTGCTCCGCCAGACGAGGCCCAGGTGTGAGCCCAGGGATTGCAGGGTGCTGGTGGGGAGGGTGGCTCGTTGGCCTCTTCTGCAGCCTCAGGGAAGCTGGTTCTCCATGGCGATGATGGAAGATTCTCCTGACTCTTGCACAGAACAGGTCACTGCAGGGTGAATCGGCCCTGGCCAGGTGCCACTGCCCATCTGGTGGGCCAGACAGCTGTCTATGCTGCAGTGCCCAGGCTTGGGCCCTGTTTCTCTCAGCACTCGCCCCATACAGGTTTCCGTCGACATCCAGCTCCTTGGAGCAGCACTGAATTGCTTCATTCGCACGTCTACACTCCGTGTTCCTCTGATCCTCCCTTGATTGGAGAGACTCCCAACACACGCACCCACTAATTACACCGCCCCCTTGAGTCGAGACCAACAATCCGATGAATGCATCAGCTCCAAATTACATTGACTGGATTAGGGTGCCAGAATGCCAGGCTATACCATCTAACGTGAGAGAAGTGGGGAGCGTTGGCCCACGTAGGTGAGCAATGCTTTCTTTAAACTTCCAGGATATCGCCAGCCCAAAAAATTCATAAAACACACAAAAGAAACTCAGCTAAAGGCAGTGTCCAATTCTGCTGCATTCCTTGTTTCATCCCTCCACACCACCATGCTGTAAGCAAAATATACCCCAGAACCCTGCACAGTTACACAAACGGACCTGTGTGCACCGCAGACCTGCGGCCCAGCATCAGGCTTAGGGGCTGGAGAGTGATGGGCCAGTGCCCAGCCCGTGGGTGGGGACTGTGCATGACTGGTGGCATTCACACATGGACATCACAGTCCCAGGACAGGTCCCATGTCCCTGTGGGGCCTTACCCTGTTCCTCTCGCAGTCCGGGAAGCATTATCAGATCCAGGCTGCAGGAGGACAAGACTGGCTGTAGCTCCAAACGCTCACAGCTCAGTAAAGCCAGTGTCTGGCATGTGCTGGCCTTAGGATTTTAACCATCATTGGAAATAAACCACTTGTGTGGTGCCACCTCAGTTAATAATCCACTTTCTAAGATATAAATTTTAGGCCAGGTACAATGGCTTATGCCTGTAATCCCAGAGCTTTGGAAGGCTGAGGTGGGAGGATCGCTTGAGTCTAGGGATTCAAGACTAGCCTGGACAACATAAGGAGATCTCATCTCTACAAAAAAAAAAAATTAAGTAGCCAATTATGGTGGTGTGTGCCTGTAGTCCTAACAACTTAGGAGGCTGAAGTAGGATGATCACTTGGGCCCAGGAGTTCAAGGTTCCAATGAACTATGATTGCATTGCTGTACTCCATCCTGGGTGACAAAAAGAGACTCTGTCTCTAAGAATAATAAAATAGTGATGAGATACAAGTTCCAGTTCCCTGGATATGGTAGACGCTTGAATGGAGGTACTGTTTTATTCTCATGTGTGCCCAGTGGTGCCTGGCTGCTGACGGGCCTGGGAGTCATCAGTCAAGGTCAGCTAGATTTTCTCCTATGTTACCTTCCAGGAGTTTTGTAGTTTTGCACTTTGCATTTAGGTCTGTGATCCACTGTGAGTTAATTTTTGTGAAGGGTGTAAGGTCTATGTCCAGTTTTATTTCTGTGTCTGCGAATGTCCAGTTGTTTCAGCACCATTTGTCAAAAAGACTATCCTTTCTCCATTGAATTGCCTTTGTCTTTTGCCGAAGATCAATTGACTATAGTTACGTGAGTCTGTTTCTGGGTGGGAAGGGGGCTTTGTGGGCTGGAAGAAGTGGGAAGCCTGAGAGTGAAGTTTTCCTGAGGAAGTGAGGGGTGAGGAATGAAGTTTGGGTCAGGATTGTTGGCCTCGGCTCACCATGTGATTGTTAATGAATACTTCTCAGCACAGCTTTTAATTTATGTATTTATTGGTTCTCATAATGGAACCTCCATTCATTCTAACAAGTACCATGAGCTTCAGCCTCTGAATACATGAGAGGAGAATTTTAGGGAAATGGCCACAGGGAGTTTGTGTTTCAGCTTGCCCTTTAAACAACTGGAGTTGCAGTGATTTTCTGATTCTCTGCTATTTCCCCATTCCTCCCTGAACAAGTATCAGAAGGAAACGAAATGCAAGCTGACAAGGCAACCCTTCAGCAGGTTAATTTGTACTAGACCCTCAATTTTCCAGCTAGAAATCTAGCTTGAAACACTACTACTCAAACAACATCTATCAAAGCCCAACATCTGGGTCTCCCAGCTGCCAAGTTCACCCCATGAGGACTTGTCAATATGCCAGTCTGCCTCGTAATTGAAGTACTATTCAAAGTGGCAAAGTCCTGTCCATGGAAACAGTCTGCATATGCAGTCACAACCAACTATGGGTTGGAAAAAATACAAGCTGAGGTCGGCTCTTCCTAATAGGAGCGTCTAAGCAATGCCTGAGTCTTCAAGCCATGGTTGTCAGGATATCTGTTTGTCACCCCCAGAGGCAAATGGAGGTGGTTCAATCGATGATTCTGTGGCAGGAGAAGGGCAGAATAACTTAGGCAAAGACAATCACTCAGTGCCATTTATTTGTCTTGTATGATGCCGATGATCATGGCTAGTCTTGACCTAGTGTTAGCAGCAGTTGTCTGACATCACCGAGGAAGGGACCTGCTGTTGCTGCATTTCCCACGGCCATTGTTCTGACCTCCATAAAAGCAAAGCTGGGAGCAGGGTGACGTGAATGTGAACAGCGGCTACAACAGAGCTTCGTACCTTTTTGGCAGAGCAGAGCCATTTTTAATTTTGTAAAAGATCATTCCACATTAACTCATTTGTTCAGCTCCTCTGTAAACAAACGCTTGGAGTTCACACGAGTCCCCTAGGGAATGATCCTTCTAAGTAGCTTTGGCTCGGAGACATCCCACAGTGATGATTGCTTTAGGATTGTTTCCATTGGAGTGAATTATACTTGAGGTAGAATTTGTACTGGGCTGATTTATCTTAAATTACAGGATAAGTTCTAAAGTACAAGAAGTATGTACTCTATAAAAAATGTCATGGGGCCTGACTGGTAGCAAGAGGACTGAACATGGAGAGATAAAAGAGAGAGAGAAAAAAAGTGGGGCTCTGCAGCTGTCAATGTTTGATGCCCTTGTTATCAAGCCATAAGGTTGAAAATGCTTTTGATAATGTTTTTAGAACTGGGAGACCATGCTCCCATCAGTTGTTCTCTGTATTCCTTGAGTAGTCTCTAAAAAATTGGAAGAATTTGTGGGTGCACCTGAAACAGTCACCATGGACCTTGCCATTCACAGTATGTCCTCAGACTGGCCTCATCATGTTTAAAGATGCAAAGTCAGGAAGTCGGTATGTCTAGCCATCTTAAATCAGTCACTTTTTTTTAAATTCATTCATCAGTTTGGAAAAATAATGTGTTCTGTTACTTTACACTTTAATGCGTTTCTGTGCAATGCACTCATTGATGACTGTGAAACACAAACAGGACTTCCCAGACCTCTGCTTGGAAGCTTCTGGGTATTAAGTTTGGGCAACCCCATCTCCTCCCAGCCTCACTAACACGGGTTCCCTCTCCTCAGGAGAACTGAGAAGAGAGCTTTGCACATGACAGCTCTACCCTTTCCAAGTGGGTCTTCAATTGCTTGACAGCCATTACTCTATCAAGCTCCCGTGCCTCTCCTGTTTGAGCAGATAGAACCAGGTTCAGACCCAGGAATAGCCCAGCGACTATTATTTAACAAGTGCATTGCGTTGGTGCAAAAGTAATTGTGGTTTTTGCCATTACTTGGGTCAGCATTATCTGTGGCCCAGCAGTTTCTTTCCTGGATTTTATCCAAAAGAAGTTAAAGAGATGCAAGAGAATGTTCCAAACCATTTTTTTTTTTTTTTTTTTTTTTTCCCCACAGAGTGAGACGACGGAGTCTTACTCTCTCGTCCAGGCTGGAGTCCAGTGGTGCAATCTCGGCTCACTGAAGCTCCACCTCCCGGGTTCATGCCATTCTCCTGCCTCAGCCTCCCAAATAGCTGGGACTACAGGCACCCGCCACCACGCTCAGCTAATTTTTTTGTATTTTTAGTATAGACGGGGTTTCACTGTGTTAGCCACAATGGTCTCAATCTCCTGACCTCATGATCCGCCCACCTCGGCCTCCCAAAGTGCTGGGATTACAGTCGTGAGCCACCGTGCCTGGCCCAAAGCAGCTTTTAATGGCCAAACCAAAATTACTTTTGCACCAACCTAATAGTTGTGATAAAGTGGCATTTAACTGGAAATCTAACTTGTCACTCCTCCTTCCCCAGGGATCTGAGCCCTGATTGCTAATGACCACAATCGAGGTTGAGTTGAACCCTCAGCCAGAGTTGATTCAGCAGATTGGCCAGTCCTGACATTAATAACTTGCACGGACGCTTTGCACGCGTTAAGCAATTTCATATTCTCAGCAGTCCTAGGAAGAGGTTGCTGCCACGATCCTCAATTCGTAGGTTAAGATACTGATGCACAGCCATGAAGTGACTTGCTTTTTGAACTCAGTTTCAGAGCCTCAGAGTCCACGTTCTAAACCACTGTGCTGGCCCACCAGGGGCTTCCACAAGTACTTCCACATCAGCATTATTTGGGGATGCCTCTGAAACATACAGCTCCTGGGCCCCTCTCAGGGAGAGTCTAAGTCAGTAGGCCATGGGCCCAAGGAGTTGTATTTTTTAAAAAATTTTTCAGATCATTGTGATGATGGGCCAAGTTTGGGGGCTGCTGTTTTAGCTCACAAATTCCCGGCTGATGACCATCACATGGGTGTTTTTTTTGTTTTTGTGTTTGTTTTCCCAAAAAGAAAATCAAACGTACACCTAATCTATGGCCCAACAATTTTTTTCCTGTATTTAATCCAAAAGAAATGAAAGACATTCAAGAGAATCGTCAAAGCAGCTTTATTCACAATAGGTAAAAAACTGGAAACAGCCCAGGTGACCAACAGCATACTGGGGTTCATCCATGTGGTGGAATTCCACCCGGCAATGAGAAGGAGCAGCCTGCTAGGGTGTGCAGCCACATGGCTGAGCCTTGAAAACACACGAAGAGGAAGGGGCCTGGCTCAGCAGTGCAAGTCCACTTGTAGGTGCCTCTGGAAGAAGCCAAACTAACTGGTGGTTTAAAGGTTGTCATGGTGGCCAGGCGCAGTGGCTCATGCCTGTAATCCCAGCACTTTGGGAGGCTGAGGCGGGTGGATCATGAGGTCAGGAGTTCAAGACCAGCCTGGCCAACATGGTGAAACCCTGTCTCTACTAAAAATACAAAAATTAGCTGGACATGGTAGTGGGTGCCTGTAATCCCAGCTACTCAGGAGGCTGAGGCAGGATAATCGTTTGAACCCGGGAGCCAGAGGTTGCAATAAGCCGAGATCACGCCATTGCACTCCAGCCTGGGTGACAGGGTGAGACTCTATCTCAAAAAAAAAAAAAAAAAAAAAAAAAATAGTCATGGTGTTTGCCTCTGGCAGTGGTGGGAGTCGGAGTGACGGGGGGCACTCCTGGCCTGAGCAGGCCCTGCCCACAGCACACGGTAGTGTAATTGTCATGTGATGAATCCAACCGCAGGGCTCTTAAAATACCTCCCAAATCCTTAAAGAAACGTAAAGTTACATTCAGGATAATCAAAGTGCTAACAAGGATGGTTGAGTGTACTTTAGTCATCTGATACAATTTGTGTGAGATTTATGTGGTCACACTCAGGGTATATTTGACTGATTGGAATTCCTCACCCATCCTGGATACCAAACATAGGCTGCCTGAAATCCTTGGGATCAAAGTGCCTTATTCAAGAATAACATAGAACTTTATTACTGACTCCATTGCAATACAACATTTGGCATATGGTATAGCCAACACCTGTTATATTATAGCAGGATTTTGTTTTCTTATGTTGGGTTTTCTAATTACAAGTGTATGCATCGTATGGATAAGCCCAAAGATAGCACACTGGTTTTCAGGAGAGTTTTCTATGTGATAAGTTGGGCCAAGGCAGCTTAGATCCAACATGCCCAGCTCCACACAGGTTACTGTTGGGCTGTACACTTGGTTCTTAAGTTCATCACCTCCAACCAAGGTGGACAGTACAGCGCTCTTGCCCTGAGCATTTGCAGGACAGGTGTTCTGAGCAGGCTGTGTACGACTTGTGATGCTGGTGAACTTCACAACTGAGGGCTAGTGAAAAGGAAAAGATGAAAAAAAGGAAGACAGCACAAAAGGGTGCCTGCAACTGTGCATCATGGAGAGTTTACATAATGGAAAGAATATTAAAGATATGCACAAACTGTGATTTAAGGATACGCAAAAATTGTGATGCAGTCTTGAAGAGAGAAAGTGAAATTTTAAGACAAGTCTGCCATTGTCTTTCTGTTGTTTTGGCCCCATGTACATGTATTTCCTCTGTTTTTGTTGGTGGTATTGATGTTGGTGGTGTTGATGTTGATGCTAGTGGTATTGATGTTCTTGCTATTGATGTTGCTGATGTCGGTGCCATTGTTGTTGATGTTGATGCTGATGTAATGGTGTTGATGTTGGTGGTTCCGATATTGATGGTAGTGGTGCTGATGCTGGTGGTGTTGATGTTGGTGGTATTGATGTTGATGCTGATGTTAGTGGTGGTGATGTTGATGGTATTGATGGTGGTGTTGATATTGTTGATGCTGGTGGTACTGATGTTGCTGATACTGTTAGTGGTGCTGATGTTGGTGGTGCTGATGTAAGTGGTGTCAGTATTGTTAATGTTGGTGGTGTTGATGGTGGTGGTTGGTGTCAATATTGTCGATGTTGGTAGTGTTGATATTGGTGGTATTGATGTTGCTGATGCTGATGTTGGTAGTGTCAATATTGTTGATGTTGGTGGTTTTGATGTTGGTGGTATTAATGTTGCTGATGGTGATGGCGTCAATGTTGTTGATGTTGGTGGTGTTGATGTTGGTGGTGTCAATATTGTTGATGTTGGTGGTGTCGATGTAGGTGGTGTCGATATTGTTGATGTTTGTGATGTTGATGGTGGTGGTGTTGATGTTGATGTAGGTGGTGTCAATATTGTCGATGTTAGTGGTGTTGATGGTGGTGGTATTGATGTTGCTGATGCTGATGTTAGTGGTGTCAATATTGTTGATATTGGTGATGTTGATGTTCTTGATGCTGATGGTGGTGGTGGTGTTGTTGATGTTGATGGTGGTACTGATGTTCCTGATACTGATGGTAGTGATGTTGATGTTGGCTGGGCTCTATGCAAGTTTGTTTTCCTGGTGAAGACTCAGATAGATGGTGACATGCTTTGTGCCAGGCACCATTTGGACTGGCAATGCCATGGTGAAAATATCAGATGAGATGCCTGCTTTCATGGAGTTCACAGTCTGGGGGTGGGGGGCAGGCATATAATGAACAAGTCCATGTACAATGAAAATATCGGGAAGCAAGAACTGCCATGTACAGAATCAAAATATTAAATATTGAAAGATAGTATAGAACGTTTGGGGAAGGGCTACTTTAAATAGTATTGTCAGAGAAGACCACTCCGGGGAGTCCACAGTTAAGCCAAAACCTGGATGGCAACTTGAAGCAGCCATGAAAGATGAGGGATGAGCCAAGTCAGCAGTGGAGGTGGATGGAGAATCCTTCAGCCTGGAATGGTCAACCAGGGCTTGGGATTTGCCCATGGTAGAGACATAGGTGGAACCCAGTAGGTTTGAATGAATTATGTAAATTAGAGTCTAGTAAGTCGCTCAAACCCATTTTAGCTCAGGAATTTTCCTGGAAATTGACCAGAGTGGACTTTTCTATCTCTTGACTGTTTCTAGGAGACGCTGAATACAGGCCTGTGTCAGTGCTGTAGCCCACACTCGCTGTGGGCCTTTCCGGAGTTCCCTCGTCTGTGAAGTATGCTAAGCTCTGCTTAGCCTAGAGATCTGTTTCCATCATTTGCGAAGCATGCTATGCCCTGCTTGGCCTAGAGATCTGTTTGGCTCCTCCTGGATAATGCCCACAAGTGACCTTTTAGTTCTCTGAGTTTTTTGCTTCTGACAGAGCAGTCTTCCCCTCTGCGGGTCATCACCTCTGTTGCCCCATAAAAATAAGTTGTTAGGAAACAAGCCGGAAAGTGGGTGCTGATGAGCTAGCTGCCTTAGGCCATGCCTTCATGGCTACAACCCGTGTACCATTTCGGCTCTTCTCCTTCACAATGGCTGGTGGCTGCCAATGAGATAAAATGGCAAGTGGTCCCTTTGTGCCTCCCTGCAGGAGACAGGTTCCCAGGGGGATATCCGCTGCACACAGGGTAGATCCCCACTCCATCTTGAGGCTGGTGGCCTTGTCTGGTTTAGTCTTCCTTCCTCTCCCCTCCTCTCATGTCTCTCTAGCCAGTCTTCTTGGATGGTAATGCTGGTCAGAGTCATGATAAACTTTCACTCCAAACCCTGTAGGGTGACCCCCCCTCCTTCCAGAAAGAGAGCAGACCCAGTGTGCATTCAGCTACAGGTGGCCCCCACCCCAGTCCTGGGAGAACAGTGGCCCATACAAATGGCCATGGAGGCAGGTAGACGCCCCTCAGATCCTGGTCCGTGGTCCTCAGTGTTCCCCGCAAACCTCCCCCTGAAATAAGACCTGAACACTCTGGAGTGGACTCTCCAGGTCTGTGTTGTGTGACAGCTCAACAGCCGCACTGCCAGACAAAGAGCGGGCTGGGGAGAAAATGGTCATCAAACTGCCGCTCATCGCACACAACTCCAGGAGCAGGTGGAGACAGGAGCGCTCAGTGGGGCGGAGCCAGGCTGGGTGTGAGCCCCTGTAAGTTCTGGAGGCTGGGTCCCAGGTTCTGACTTAAAATCACGGCTGCTGTTCATCCTCAAACTCAAGAGAAGTTTGGTGTCAAATGTTGCTTTCATCCTCCTCCTTTCTTCTAAACTCAATAAGGAGACCCCCACCTCTGCTGGCGCATGGTGTGCAAATCGCTGAAATCTACCAACTTGAATAGACTTAGAAAATCATATGCTGCTATGAAAGAAACCCATAAATGAATCTTTATATTTGAAGTTTTTTCATTTAACAAATGCATTGTTATCCATTATCCTTTCAATACTTAACAAACAACTCATAATGAAATACAGAAGGGCTCAATTGGACGGCTTTTTTTTTTCTTTCCAAAATAGCTATTTCCTTGCAGGTAGTAATTTTGTTTCAAGAAGAGCAATGTTTAGCACCAGACTTTTTAATAAAATATGTGTGAGAGAATAACTCTTCTAAAACATTCTGTATCTACAAAAATCTATATGTGGGAGAACTTGAATTATTCTCTAATAGATTTTATTACATAGCAGTTAAGAATTTCTCTAAGAGACATCTAGTCAAAGGCATCAATTTTGGGTAACAAAGCATTGGAGAGAAAGGGATTTATTGAAAACTGGCGTTATTTGCTATTTTGTGAATTCTTTATCTGTTTCTCTAGCTATCATTTTCTTCTAGAAGGTGGAGCATCTGAGGCGTGATTGAGTGTGGTAGCGCCTCATGCATGCCTAGTGTGATCAGCTGCAAATGACTGAGCTGACGTTCATTCGTCCAACCTGCACTCTTTGGCATGGGCCCTCCGCCAGATGCCATGCCCTGCACTGGGGAAACTGAGGCTGGAAGAGGTCTATTCACAGGGAGCCACCTTGCATGGTGGGAGTAACGGGCTGAGTTCAAGGTTCAGGGGCCGATGGCAGGGGCAGGAGAATCAGGGCAGGGCCCCCAAACAGCTGTTTTGATAAGTTCACATGATCCTGTAGGAGCCAATGCCATTCACTGAGGTATGAGGACCAGAAGGAGAGGGCAGTGGCCTCGTCTGTTTCATTCGGGACTTAATGTTGAGTCTGTGATGTGTCAGGCATGGTTCTGGACCTAGACCTTCAACCAGGAGAAACATGGCCCAGGCACTCCAGGGAGAGCCGAACACGAGGTTTCCCATGTTAACTACAGCACAGCCTAGGAACCTCCAGGAGGAGCTGTGGGAGGAAGACCAGACACATGGAACCTGGAGACCCCCGCTCATCCTGGGAGGTCGCCCAAGGCTCCCTTGATATTAGCAGCTGTGCTGCAGGGCGGCCTGGGACTGCCCAGCGGGGGAGGAGGCAGGAAACAGATGAGACTCTGAGGTGGGAACAGCGACTCAAGAAACTGAGAGATTGCAGCCTGGGCGACAGAGGAAGACCTTGTCTCAGAAAAAGAAAGACAGAAGGTAAGAGAGTCCTGGGCAGGCCGGGCGCTATGGCTCATGCCTGTAATCCCAGCACTTTGGGAAGCAGAGACAGGTGGATCACCTGAGGTCAGGAATTCGAGACCACCCTGGCCAACATGGTGAAACCCCATCTCTACTAAAAATATAAAAATTAGCTGGGCATGATTGCAGGCACTTGTAATCCCAGCTACTCAGGAGGCTGAGACAGGAGAATCACTTGAACCCAGGAGGCGAAGGTTACAGTGAGCCGAGATTGCGCCACAGCACTCCAGCCTAGGCAACAAAGTGAGACTCCATCTCAAAAAAAAAAAAAAAAAAAAAAAAAAAGTCCAGTGCAGCAAGCCAGGGACACACAGGGGGAGAGACGAAGGGAAGGTCCAGGTGCTGTGCCATGGAAGGGAAAGCTCTTCAAACATTTTTTTCTCTAGGTATTTCATTATGAAAATTTTCATACTTACAGAAAATCTGAGTGAATTGAGCAATGGACATCTATATACCCACTGTCTAGATTTTATTATTAGCCAGGCACGGTGGCTCACTCATAATCCCAGCACTTTGGGAGACCGAGGCAGAAGGATCACTTGAGGCCAGGAGTTTGAGACCAGCCTGGGCAACACAGTGAGACCCCGTCTGTATAAAAAAAAAAAAAGTAAAAATTAGCTGGGCATGGTGGTACATGCCTGTATTCCCAGGTATTCAGGATGCTGAGGCAGGAGGATCACTTGAACCAGAAGGAAGTTGAGGCTGCAGTGAGCCGTGATCATGCCACTGCACTCCAGCCTGGGCAACAGAGCAATACCCTGTCTCAAAAAATATATATATAAAATTCACATATTCCTGTGTTTGCTTCATCCCATATCTATCCTCTGCCCATCCCTATATCCATTTTGCTTTTCAATGCATTTCAAGATAAAAGTGCAGATGTCAGTATACTTCACACCTAACACTTCTGTGTGTATCTCAGTAGTGTTCAATATTCATTTACATTCATGAAGCAAAATTTCATGGAGAAAAAGGCATCCATTTTAGGCATGCATTCCCTGAGCTTTGACAAATGCTTACATTTGGGTGACCAAGACTCCAATCAAGATGCAGAACATCATTCTAGAAGGTTCTCGTGTCCTCATGCAGTCAGCACCTCCTCTGGCCCCAGAACAGCCACTGTTGTGGTTTCTTCACTATGGTTTCGCCTGTGCTGTGTTCTTTGGATGTGCTGTAGGCTTGGTTTGATGTTGGCTCTGCCTCTTCCAATGAAAACACTGCATGCAGCTTGGGCTATGATGAGTGAAGCTGCTGGGAACTTTCTTGTGCAAATCTTACTGTGGGCAGGTGTTTTTTTTAATTGTTGTTTTGGGGATTTTTTTTTTCTTTTTGTTTTTTGTTTTTTCCAGGTGAAAGATCTTGCCTTAAGTCTCTCTTATCCAATGTTAGTATCAGCTGTGAGTAAGCCTCTTACACTCACCATTGGCATGGTATTTTTCATCTTTTGACTGTCCACCTGTCTGTGTACTCACAGTTTGTCTCTTATGAACAGCATGTCTTTGAACCTTGATTTTTTCCCCCATCCTTTCTGACAACCCTTGCCTTGTAACAAGATTCCTGATACTTTCTAGTACATTACTGGTGGGGGTGGAGTCGATGTAACACTTGTATTTGCGTCTTTGTTTGCTCCTCTCTGTTTGTGATGTCTCTTTTCCTGCTTCTCTCCTTCCTTGTGTTAATTTGTTTTAGAATTTCTGTTAATTTAGCTCTAGGATTTTTAGCTCGACCTCTCTGCACTATGTTTCAGGGGTTGCTCTAGGGATTACAATATACATCACAGGCTACTGAAAGATTTGGGGTTTTTTGTTGTTGTTAAAAAAAAAAAAAAAGAAAAAAAGAAGTCCGCAGCTTGTGAAGACCAGATCGGATGCGCAAATAAACACATGAGACCAGTGAGGTGTTCCCGCCGGTTGGCCGGTTGATTCTCCCGTTAATTGAAAAAGGAGTTTCAGAGTGTTCTAGCTCAGATGACCACAGTGTACACTGAAACTCTTCCTGCCACGGAACTGTATTGATAGTGTAATCAATAATGCTGTACACACTCAGATCAGAGACACACGGCTCCGGCTTCCAGTGACACCTTTGAGATTGTCTACTCACTGCTGAATTTTTAAAAATCCACTCTTAATATAAAAATAACATTGAATTTGAAGATGAACTCCCAGGACCACATAGTGACCCTCCTTCCCTGTTACAATCTGCAGGTAAGCCTCGCATGGCCACAGGAGGACCTCCCAAAAAACACACATGATTTAAGCAGGATCTCCAGAATCTCTGTCCAGGGTGGTCCAATCTTTTGGCTTCCCTGGGCCACATTGGAAGAGGAATTGTCTTGGGCCACACATAAAATACACCAATGGAATAGCTGATAAGCTAAAAGAAAAACGCAAAAAAGTCTCATAATGTTTTAAGAAAGGCTACAGATTTGTGTTGGGTCATATTCAAAGCCTTCCTGGGCCGCGAGTGCTCTGAGGGCCTTGGGTTGGACGAGTTTGCCCTAGCCCTTTACTCCAGCTGTCTTCTGCAAAGGACGAGGGAACCTGGCGTTTGGCCCCAGCTTCTCTCCTCGGAATGAGTTTCCTTCCAGGAGAGGATAGAGCCCCACGTGTCCTGAGCCTTGAGTAGAAGAGGAGGGCGTATCATGACTTACCGGCAGCACGGCCTCCAGGCTGCATGGTGGGGGTAGGTTTCCATGCTTACGGTGGTCCTTACTGCCCATGAAAAGGAGCTTCAGACACCCAGGTCCCTCCCGAGCTTCCCCGTACTGTGGTTGTGGAGGTCAGGTCAGGCTGCCTGTGGTTGTGTTTTCGTAGCTCCTGGAGCCCTGGTCGGGGAAGCCAGTGGGCACCTTTGCCCACTCTTCTCAGCGTCAGGCAGTCAGGAGCATCTGGGTTGGAGGCACAGCCCCAGATCCTCCCGCTGCTCACTCTGGCCAGGTCCTTTCACCCTCTATACCTCAGTCTCCCCACCTGGAAGGATAGCAGTGCCTCTTGCTCTGACCTGTTGAAGGTTATGTGGGACTGGGGTGCAGGTGTGCCTGGCTCAGGACAAGGAATCCATGAACGGCAGCTGTGACTTCATTCTCAGTGCCTCCTTTCTACCCTGCTTTAAAGAAGGCGAGCATGGGTGTGCTAGGGGGACTTCAGGTTGTTTGTGGGCCACCTCTTTAACTGGGCCCTGATGCTTCACACAGTGTCCCTGAGGTCACAGAGGGAGGAGGGCTCCAAGCCAGAATTTAGACCTCAGCCTGCAGACACATGACAGATCCCGACCCACAAACGCAGGCCGGTGCCACCTGCCATCCCACAAGGGCAGGAATATGGGGGTGTCGACCTTGAGCTCCTCACCTCCGTGCTGAGCAGACACCAGGAACAGGGCTTATGAGCGAGGCTTTGGGGACAATGAGGAGACCCTGAATTCATCTCCCTGAGCCGGATGCCTCTGAGTGCTCCTGCCCGCCCCCACTTGTACCATGGAACCTTGTTTTCTCCTCCCCCAGATGTGGGCGTCGATTCTGTCTGTGACAGGGGTGGCCGGAAGGGTCAGTGGCGCCATCATGCAAAGCGCCCAGGAGGCACGGGCGCAGCTTATGTGTCCCTGAGTTATGGACTCAGCCATGAGAACTATTATTATTAGTTTTATGACGACTCTCATTGCTATGACAACAACCCTGGGTGTGAGGGCTGTCACGTCCCTGTCGGAATCACTCTGGCGTCCTCAACCAGGAGGAGGTGGCCCAGCCAGAGCAGGGCGTTCCCTGGCCTCGGGCTAGTCCTGTGTGTCAGTGACATGTTCACACTACTGTTGTGTTTGTCAAATAATGGAAGTATCATCATAGGCTGTGCTGGGAAATGGAAATTAAATTTTTCGGAGGATACACGGTGGTGATAAAGGATGGGCACCAAGGCAGGCACGTTGCACAACAATCACCAATTAGGATGCCACTGCTCACTCGCGTTCCGAATTGCAGCGTGAATTAAGATGCTTGTTTGGGAACAGAGTCCCCAGTACTTGCTCATTAAATTTTCCACATCACGGACGTGGAGAGGGAGAGAAACGAAACTCAGTGTCTTCCCATCTGGGTGGCTGCCTGTGCTTACTGCGGGTCCTGTCTCAGGCCCTGTAGCTTGCTGCAAAGAGACTTGAGTAACCAGGTATATTTGTTGTGCAGGGGAAACACAGAAGGAAGGGAATGCCTGCGTTCTGCAACATGTGCTCTCTCCTCTCAAGACGTGGAGAGGAGAAGACCTCTGGGAGGCGCAGACACTTGCGTATAAGATGGTATTCGCATGAAGGCAGGGCTGTGAGACTCGCGGGAAGAGGAACTGTCTCTACAGTGTTAGGCAGAGGCATTCTCTGGACATGTTAATATTTAGTCTTTATGAATTCTGTTTCCTTCATATCGTTGGCCTGTCAAGTACTTGACCTATAGCCTCACAGCCCATCCGGAGTGAGCCTTGAGGTCGAACTGGCACTGGGACCTCCAGCCCCCAGTGTAGGCACGCCCTCACCCACACGGCCACTCTTGGTGTGGAGGCAGGAAATGCAAACTCGTCACATTCCTGGGGCACTCAGCTCTCTTTGCAGCAGTGTGCTAAGTGCGTCTCTCCTTGACATCATGTCATTCGTGTCCGCAGCAGGCAGGCCCCTGGGAGTGGCCCTGGCGAAATGGGGAGGAGAGAACTTTCTTGTCCAACAGACGGTTCATGATTTCCAAGGTGTTCTCTGGTTAAGACCAGAAACATGTTTCTGTAGAGCCCAAAACAGGCCACATCCGCTCCTGCTCTGAGCTATGATAGACTTAGGCTGGGGGAGGTGGTGCTGCCATTCACCACCTCCAGTCTCCTTATCTGATGCTTAGAGCTTCATAGTTTAAATGGCAATCATTCCTTGAAGCCTGCAGCTTGCGATAATACAGCTAATACATTATTACATCTGGCTTCCGTGCAGAAGAGCGGCTAGAGACGGGTGGAAAGAGCCCTGAGGTGACTGAGACAAATGGAGTGTGGCCTACTTGGGAAATGCTGAAAAATATTGGTGTTTACCTGGCTACGTACTTGGCCACGGAGAGTCCAGGTGCAAAGAATTTTTTAGGTGAGCGATGCAGCTGGAACGAGGCCTGGCTGAGATTCAGGAGATGGCTGCTGCTATCTCTGCCCCCTCATCCTTGCTGAATCTCAGAACCTTTGGGCCTGCATCTCTGCAGCCCAGAGATGCTGACTCCAGTTGCCCAACAGAGCCGTGGTGAGGCTCAAAGGCCACACAAAAGGAGCGTGTTCTGGAAAGCATGCCACGTCCTGTGAACTAGAAGAAGGCACTAGAATACTAGCCATCTTCACGAGCACCATCCCTGCTGCTGCCTCCACCGTTCATTAGGGAGCCACCCATTATGAGATGGACCACCAGACTCAACTAACGAAACTTTTCTGTTCTCTCCTTTCTAGGTAAGTGATTCCGGTGCTAATGCTGGATACGCATGTGCTTGTACATACCTGTCGCGCCTGCGAGAACATGTTCTCCGCTCCCCCCGCTCCCCTGAGGATGCCTGAGTGAGGACCCCGTGTAAAGTAAGATGAACCGAGTGGGCGCGTCAGCCCAGGCCGTTGTCCTTTAGTGGGCGTGTGAGGGCTGTGGGTCACAGTTTCTAAGACTGATGGCATTGCATGATCTTGCCTGGTCAAACTTGTGCACATGAAGAAGTGGGGTGGGGACGGGAGCAGGATGAGATAGCTAAGCAGTGCGCCAGAAAAAATCAGTTGACGTGGACGATCTAACCTGAGAAACCATCATAGAAAATGACGGAGCTCTGCTCCAACGCAGCATCTGCAAGGCCCAAATGAGATAGAACACAGAGTTTCCACGTGAACTTCAAAACCTGCTCCCACGGTGAGGTGCTTTTCCCATTTTAGCAACCTGGTGGTCTAGTGTGTCTTTTTTCCTGAGTGTAGCTTGGAAGCTTCCATCTCTAAATCTTTAACATTTTCTGGGAATTTGCTTTCTGTTTCCCAGGGTTGTCCTGGGACTGGCCTCCGATGAGGCAAAGGTTGTTCTCTTCGTGTAGCCACTGGTTCAAGAAGTGTTTGGGGTTAAAATGTTAAAAATACATAGCTAGAGATTATTTTTCCAGCTCATTGAAAGAGGAGTTACAGATGCAACATTGTCTGTGGTTGTGTGGTTAAGAAGTGTTCCCTTCGCTCCTGAGTCATATGTGAAAAATCTTCCCTCTGACCCTGATACAGAACAATTTGTCACTGTTGGTGAGACTCATATTTGGCTGTGAGCTTCCTGGCATCCAAAGGATAGAGGAAAATAAGAGCACTCAAAACAGTCACCAACATCATGAAGGAGAAACTACCATTATTTTCTTTTTTGTTACTGGTAGAAATTACTCTTACCAGAACTAGCTTATTCCATAAGAATTATTCTGTACTAGGGCTCCTGTGTTGGAGATATCAAATAATACATTAAACCACATTCTTAACATTTCTGGAGAAAACACAGTGGAGGGTTCCTTGTGGTGGTTTGGGGCAATTTATTTACTGAAACAGTGGGACATGGAAGTGTCGCTCACCGTGAGTATTTCTGCAGGTCAAAGATGATTATGCCTAAATGAATATTCTTTTATTGGCTTGATGGAATCCCAGGGAGAACCTGGAATACCTCAAAAAATAGACGCGTTATAAATACTGTGATCGGTATTCCTCCCAGCCAGACCTTGATGAGAATTAGACAGGAGGCCCCTTGCCTGGGGTCAGGCTGCAGATGTCCTGGGGTGTTGGTGGATGGAACAGCTGGCTCTAAGAAACGGGACATGCATGATCAGGGTGAGATCCTTTGGGGAGAGAAGCAGCTCAACTTGGGCCCACAGGAAATGTGTCCGTTCAGAGTTGCAGGTGAAGCAACAGGTGAGTCAGGCAGGCATTGATTAGATCTTCAGTCAGTTGCTCCACGTTGCAAATATGAAGGACTTGCTTTTAAAAAAGGACAAAGGAAAATAGGAAAAGAGGTCGTAAAAGTAAAGATAATCAGCCAGCATTACTAAAAGTGAATAGAAAATTTCTTCTGAAAAAGCAAGTGAGTGCGGTATTTGGGATCATGAATGCCGAAGAGTGTGTCCTGGATGTTGGCGTCGGGTCATCACTGGCCCTAAATCTCCTCAAGTCTCATAGAAGGGTGTAGGTCGTATGTTAGAGGTCATACGTCATAAGGACATAGGTCGTACTTCAACCTTGAATTCAGGGAATAGCATTTGGCTTTAGGGTAATTGACTCCAATGTGGAATGAGCCACATTCTCTATGCATTGGGATAATACTTATTTATCATGAAATACATTATTATTAACTAGTGATATAAATTACTGTTTATTAAACTTATAATATTTATTTATCATGAAATACATTATTATTAACTAATGATATAAATTACTGTTTATTAAACAATTTGTATTGAATATTATTCAACATTTCAAGCCTGTGGGTACAGTGGACACAATTTTCTTGTGACTTTCATCTGAGTATCGGCATCTGTTCCCACTATGTGAAGGTGTGTTTGCCGTCTGAACTCGGCGTGTCTTTGGCTCACCCAAGCGGGGAGAAGAACATGAGCCAGGTCAGCCAAGGAGGCCTTTGCTTGTGGTCTGGTTTTCTGTAGGGGCCAGAGATATGCCCCCATCCCACTCACCATCCCTGGGCCACAGCGGCCTTCCCCATGTCCTGTTGTTGGACCGAGGCATGCCTGTCTTGGGAACAAGGACCTCACTATTTGCAACTTTCTTGGAGGGCCTTCAGGATCTCAGAGCTCTGTGCCTCAGATCCTGCAGGTAGCACTGAAGACTGGAGGCTGTTCCAATGGGGCTGGCTCCGTGGCCGGCCACGCACTGGGGCCTGAGCCTCCACTGCTGTCTGGGCTGCCCACGTCTTCCTATGACTGAGACTGGCTTAGCCTGAAACTCAGGAGGTTCCTCTCTCAAGGAAGCCTATTAGATACTCAGATGTTCAGATTGTGGTTTTCTTCTCACTGTCTCCAGAGACACATCTGCAACTGAAATGATGCTTGGGATGGCTCCTTAAACATGACCTTTGATAGAGATGGGGTGTTTGTGGTGACATCCTCGGCCTTCCTTTAACTCAGGGGCTCTCGACAGGGAGGCGGGGGGGGGCGTGGCTTTTGAAGTCCATAGAGGTTATGACTGCCCAAGATCCCACCATAGGCAATAGATCCATTTCCTCCTGACTGCATTCCTCCAGGTGCAGACACGTGTGGTGGCTGCTTTGCAGCAGAGCAGAGGATCCAGGCTCCAGCCCCTCGTTAAACACCCGGCCTCACCTGCATGTCAGGCACAATCTGGACATTGCAGTGACAGCGCCTTTGCCACATGCGAATCTGACTAATGGCCTAAATTGGTACCAGAAGAACAATTATGTGGGCTCTTTCCTGAGGGCTGTGCGTGGTGGCGCTACCCTTGATCTCTGCACAGAGTCGGTCAGAAAGCACACGCTCCGCTTCCCTACCCGCACACGCGTCCTTATCACTTTCACCGTTCCCTCCCCAGGGGCTTGATTTTGAAGAAGTATCTGGTTTCATGGAGAAAATAGAAGATGAAACAGCAAAGTCAGGCCACTCAAAGTGCTGCGAATGTGGGGGAAGGGGTTTCTCTTTCGTTACACGGCTCAGCGTTCGTCGTTCGCTCTTTAACATTTTGCTTAAGATGTGGGGCCGGAGGCTGTTTTCCTGATGGAGATTATTTTAAAATCCTCATCTGCTTTCAGTCATGTCTGGGAAGGGAGGTAGGTGACGCGAGCGAGGCTGATCGGGGGGATTCGGTTCAGTGTTGGGTGTTTCACCGTTTACAGCAAAGTGGTGGCTAAAAAGAGTTAAATGAAGACGAGAGCAGGAGAGAGCAGCATCGTCGTCAGCCTGGCCTTCTGCTACCGGCCTGTCTAGAGGGTGGAAATGAACGCTGAACCCTCTGAACGCAGATTCAGTATGTTTCAGAGCATTTCTAGGAGTTAGGCGTAGCTTCAGGACGGCCCACTTTGGAATCCAGTCAGTGGGAGCATAGTGTTAAGTTCAGGAGTGAAAGGTTCTGAGGGTGACTCTCTCTTTTGTCTTTGCAGCCTGCGGTTGTAAGGAGAGAAATTAGCACTGCAGATGAAGGAGGCCGGCACTCGGCTTTGGGACTGTGCAGGGGGCCCCAGTGTCAGCGTGGACCAGGGAAAAAGTGCCCTTCCTAACGCTTGTGCCCCACTCAGCACTTGCTTAGCAAGGTCTGTGCCAGGGCCAAGGGGCATGGGTATGGCCACTTTTATTCTTTCCTGTAGAATCCATGATTGACCCTGTGCTTGGCATCCTGCCTGGCAAGCCACAGACGCTCAGTGCAGGTTGGCACGAAAAAGAAAGATGGAAGGAATTGGTACATGAGAGTCTTTGCTCCCAAGACGCTAATATTATTGTGTGCTTTTAGGGAAATGCAGTCTTCACGTTTGCTTATGTTAAGATGAATGGGTTTATTGATTGCCCCATAGTCTTCATAGTCCATGAAGGTCCACGTGGTGTTTCCATTCTTCCCTATTAATAAAAGTGGAAAATCTCTATTGATGTGTTGAGAAAGGAACTCAGACATGCAGGAATCTGCCAGGTCCATTCAAAGTCTGGAGATGGTACCAAACATGGTGGCTGAATTAGACAACTGCAGTTCAAGTATCATAAATTAACCTCACACTGGATGGGATTTGAGAGTCATTTGCTCCCCATAAGAATTCTGAACGTGGAGAACAACAAAACCAAAGTGACTTTATTATTTGCGTTAAATATTTACACAGAGGGGAGTAAACAGTGTGTGACACCCTATGACAGAAATGAATATTTCCCAAAATGACAAGTTAGGAAACGTATGCGTCCGGTGCAGAGTAAAGACGCTCGTGTATCTTCTTTGCATATGTGGTGCAAGCAAAAAGCAAAACTCTAGACAATTCTCTGTCCTTATTAAAATCCAGTTACAGTAATAGCTCAGCCTTAAACTTGAAACATTATGAATGCAATATAAATGTTTAAACAGTTTGGTTGCATAATTCTTCAGTTCACATTTCCTACCATTGGTGACCTGGTTCTCAATTGTAGCTGGCTTTCTGGGATCTATTTGGTAAAAGAAATTTCAAGACCATGCTACTGAATACATCACATTGTATCCACATTATTATTATTTTCTTTCTCCCTTAAGGATTAAGCTTCCATTTTGGCAACTTTGCCAGTTGGGCAGAATTGTAATCAGAGAATTAATTGTATCAAAGAATTAATTCAGTGGATATTTACGTGGTTCCTACTAGGTGCAGGTCATTTTGCTGTATTTACTTATAGAGATGAGTCTGCCTGCAGGAGCTGGGGAAGAAAAAGTCTGAGCCAACTCTAGCGTTGGGTCGACCTGCGTGTGATGAGAGCAGCAACTCACGAGAGGCTTTCTGGGGGTCTCGAGGGCAGGAATATTCACTGGGACTTGCTGTGTCTAACTCACTCTGGGTGGGACCTGCTGGGAAAAAGGAGAGAGGCTGGAGGGTGGTGCTGTGTAGGGTTTAAACATCTGAGAAAGGAACTATGGACCCTGGAGGTTTGCAGAATACTCAGATTTGAGCAAAGAAACAGCAAGGTCCACCTATTCAGACATGAGACTGTGGATGCCCCAGGCTGCTAGAAGGATTAAAATTACTCGAATCGATGGCTCGTAACCACGCTGGCTTTCCAACAGTGCAGCTTCAGTGAAATATGCTCCATTTTGAGACTTTTGAGTATTTTGTTTTCCTAAGTGAGTCTGCAGCATGTGTGAGATTGTTTAGCAGAATGTAGTTTCTTGAGTCAGATGCAATAACTAAAAATAAATACATATCCACGTATACACAACAGACATTTATAAATATATACATTTTCCCCAAAGGTAGTTTTTCCAAAAGCTAGAATAGCTTTTGGTACCACATCTAATTAGGAGATTGTAGAACAAGGCACAGCCATCTTGATTATAATGACCGTCTTCAGATAATGCAGTGTTAAATTAGCTCACTCAACAGCTACTTTGTAAGTAGATTTGGTTTATTTTTAGTTCTTATTGGAAGCCGGGAATCCAAATGGAGATGGAGGGTTTTCCGGGAGCACGGGAGATTGCTGGCCAGCAGCGCGTGACTGGGCTGCTCTTCTTAGAAGTTTGCTGTGTGTTGCGGGAGGAGATTTTAAGTAAAACCCACAATACAGGTGGAGTTCACTGTGTCTCAGGCACCAGCTTTCACTCTAAGAAAAATCAGATGATTTTTCTAGGAAAAAAAAAAGGTACCTTCTGCAAAATACCTGACCCATACTCCTCAAACCAACCAGGTCACCAAAAACAAGGAAAATCTGAGAAACCGTCACAGCCAAGAGGTGTTTAAGGACGTGTGAGGACTCAATGTCATGTGGGATCCTGGGACAGGAAAGAGGCAATAGGGAAAAGCTGAGGCCATCTGATTGAACTCTGGACTTCATTAATAACAACGTACTGACACTCATTCTAACAAATGTTCCATGCTGAGGTAAGATGTGAACAGCAGGGGAGACAGGGCGGGATCTCTCTGTGCTATCTTTGCAACTTTTCTGTAAATCTAAAACTATTCTGAAACAAAAGGCTCGCTTTAAAATGTATAAACAAGATAATTTAAAACACCCATGACTCCACCATCAGGAAGACATGACTGTCAGGATGGGGTTGTATCCAGCTGTCTCGGTGCACACTGTTGTGCAGAGGGAGACCATACTCGGCATTCAAGTTTACTGCGTGCATTTTCCCTTCATGTTCTGCAAACATGAGCATCGTTCCTGTGTCCCTAAAACTGTGTTTGGTCAATCAGACAGTCAGTGTGTAAATAAACGCCACCTCAGAGAACATTGCCTCCCCCTAAGAGTGGAAGTAAATATGCAAATGATTCTATGTAACAAGACACAGAAGATCCCAGGCAGTGCGTGTGCCCCCCACTGAGCTGGGTCTTAATGCTCGCAGTGGCAGACGGCAGCCTGGAGAAGTCCCCACCAGGTGACAAGCCAGTCCTCGGTGACCGGGGCCACTTCTCGTGCCTGTGCACCCTCAGCCACACGGGTGCCCCCACCCCCAACCCACTGGCGGGCTGAGGACTGTGCGGTCGGCCCTGAGCTCGCTAATGACAAGCTGGGGACTGTGGCTGGGTCACCTGTATTGGGGAGGCCCCCTCGCTGAGCACAGCAGGTGGACGGTGGCAGAGCCCACTGTGATGGGTGACAGACTAGACTGTGGCAGGGTTTGTAATAGAGAACCAAGACAGGGGTGTGTGTTCAGGAGGACCTGGTGGCAGGAGGGGGCATCCAAGTGGCTTCTAAGCGGCAGTGCTGAAGGCAGGGCTGGCCTCAGGACGGGCAGTGAAGCCCAGGCGCTGCCCACCTGGAATGCCTGGCTCAGCCTGGGTGGCCACAGGGATTTGAGCAGTTTCTTCAGCTGCTCTGAAGCAGCACAGAAACCTCTACTGGCAGCTAGGGCTGGACTGAAAGGATGCTAACTTCCTGCCCGCCTGCAGCCCAGAGGGCAAGGAGGGCTTGGGCTGGGTTGGCAAGTGGCTCGGAAATCAGGGAGCTGGGTTCTGCCCCCTCCCCACTCTGCCTCCACAGCACCAGCTGCTGTGTTAACATCCTCAGGGCAGGAGCAGCCTCTCTCCCAGGCCTCTCCCAGTGCCATCGTGGCACATGCTCGCAGCATGGACCTGGACCTGCCTGGGTTCTAAGCCAGTCTTTGGAGGAGGTGTGGGGTTCACTGTGCCTGGTTGGAGCAGCAAACCCCACACCCCTGCAGATGGTAGGGTGGGCCCAGGCACAAAGGCCGTGGCGTCCTGCAGCAGGAGAGCCAGCTGCCTGTCTGTGGTGGGTCCTCTGAGACGGTGGAGGACTTGGGGCATGAATGATGTCGCCTTGTCAGTGTCTAAGCAGAATCCCCAGCTCTCACCATCAGCCAGTGCCCAAACTATGCCTCCTGCCCACAGAGGGACCTGCCCACGGAGGGACTGATGCTGCCCCAGGGAACATTAACACAGGAGAAGTGAGACCTGGACAAGGGCAACCATGATTTGGTGACTCCAGGAGGCGGGTGACTCTGAGCTGTGAGACAGGCATCAGTGCCACTTGCTTTGTTGGGGTATCAAGCCAGGCTTCCTGGAGGAGGAGGAGAAGGAGGCATCCAAGATGGGCCCTAAGGGAAGCTGAGCATGTGAACGCTGAGTGGGAGGAGGGTTCTTCCCAGCCACCCAGCAGCCTGGCAAGAGGAGGGTACCAGGGTGGGGGACAGGACCATCGTGCCGGGGCCAGAGGTGCGCACACAGCCGACCCACACCCCAGGGCTGAAGGCCAAGCCAGGCGGGAGGGAGGAGTCAGGGACAGGAGTGGCAGTCATGGAAGGGGAAGAAGGGGCTGAAATTCTGAGATTTGGCTGAGGCTGCACCAGTCAGCGAACAGGCTCTGGGTATCCAATATCACAGTCCAGAGGCCACTTACCCCACCGAAGTCTCAGGAAAACAGTGGATTTCCACTGGCAGATGCTGGCGGCTGCAAGCGCTCTATGCAGCTGGCATCTCAGGATGTAATGGAGCAGAGCCTCATATTTTAGGGGTAAAAAAGGAGGGAAAGAGAGAAAAGGGGTGGGGATATTTTTCCATATGGCGAAGGTTCTCATTAAAATCAATTGTAAACTTAGCTAATGGCTGGGTTCATGTCATTTGGAGATGGCTGTAAATATCAGCTGCATCTATATTCAGCGTTTGAAATGTTCCTATTGAAAGCCTATATAACTCTGTGAGTGTTTTCCAGTGCAGTGTTATTCATTTAAAGTTGTTTGAAAATCTGATCAGAAAGAGCTTCAACCCAGAAATTTAGCGATTTGCAATATGCCAGCATCTATGCTGTCAGCGCTCCCGCTGCGTGGAGCTCGGGAAAGGACACCCAGGAGATGTGTACTTGGCGTGTGCTGTGTGTTTTTGGGGGGCCAGGAACGTGCATTCAGTGGGGTTTCTATTTGCCCAGGAGGATTGTGATGTAAGGCACGAGGCCTGACTCTGGAGATGTCTGGTGCATGGGAGTTTGTGTGGAAGCTGGAGTTGGCCAGCCCCTGCCTTAGCCTCTGTCAAAGAGTTGGAAGGGCACATTTGCTATCGGAATGCCCACATGCCTGCTGGGCTGATGGCATTCCAAAAAGAAGAGAGATTCATTCCACATAAAATGCCACCACTGTCTACTGCCCCAGGAACGTCCCACGGGTGCCAGGGTTGATGACTGACCTCAGGACTAGGTAGCTCCCATTACTGCTTGGTGGCTGAAGACCCATAGTGGGATTATTTGGGGGATTACATTGCTGGGGAATTACATTGCTTGGGGGATTATGGGGCGGGAAGGTGTGCCCTCCATTATTTAGAGGAGGCGGGTCAAAAATTGTATTAGGCTGTTCTTGCGTTGCTGTGAAGAAATACCTGAGACTGGGTAATTTATAAAGGAAAGAGGTTTAATTGACTCATGGTTCTGCAGACTTTGCAGGAAGCACGGTGCCAGCATCTGCTCAGCTTCAAGGGAGGCCTCAGGAAGCTTCCAATCATGGAGGAAGATGAGGGGGTGGGGCAGACATGTCACATGATGAAAGCAGGAGTGAGAGAGAGAGAGAGAAAGTTGGGGGCTGGTGTCTCACACTTTTCAATAGCCAGATGCCCTGTGAACTCAGAGCAAGAGTCCAATCGTCACCAAGGGGATGGCCCATGCCATTCATGACGGATCCAGATACCTCCCCCCAGGCCTCACCTCCAACACTGGGGATTCCATTTAACACAAGATTTGGTGGGGACAAGTATCCAAACTACATCATAAGTGAATGAGGTAGAATATACCTGCAGGGCGGGACTGTGTCATCCATGGAGTAGCCAGGCCTTGCCTTTTGGAATGTGTGCGCGTCAGAATCACCTGGGGAGCGTCCGCCCCACTCCACACCACCAGAAATCCACACTTGGGGGCCAGGGGACTGGAAGTCATCTTACCTTTTCTGGATCCCTTCCTGCCCCTCTAACTATGGCTTGTGCCGGGAAGACCCTGCTCTGCACCTGCTGCCACACAGACTCGTGTGTTTCACCACAGTGCAGAATTCATTTTAAAAAGTCCTTCCCCTAAAGCAAACTACTGAGGCTAGACGGTAGACTCAGAGATGCCCTCTCTGCAACTACTAAGAAAAGGATCCTCAAAGAAGCTTCTCTCTGCTTTGACCAGCAGCAGGTACTTCCCAACCCTCACTTAAGTCTATTTATAGCATTTTTCAAATATGCTCATGAATCATAAAATATGTGTATGCAATAAGCGACTTTGTGGCCATTTTCTAGATGGAGAAGGAAAGAGGAGAGAGATGTTCATGTCTGGCAAATGTCTAGCAGACGTTCAAGAGACCTCCAAGCTACTTAATCGGAAAGTGAGCTAATCACTTTGCCTAAGATTAAGGCATCCTGGGTGCCTTCCCATATCTTGGTCCTCAGTGTTGATTTCCTGCTCTGAGGGCACTGATACACTAAATTGTGAAACTCATTTTTTTCATGGGTATACTGTAGAATAAATATCTGGAAAATTCTTACATTCCTGATAAGATCCCTACAGAGAAAGAATCCCCTCTATCTGTCCCTGAGAACTGTGAAGCTCGCCTGCTGGGATACTGAGATTTCACAGTAGGCTGAGAACACCCTCCATCCGCATTGATTTATTCTTGTTTCCTCGCCTGCAAGGACTGTGATCAAGCTCGTGTGTTTACTGGGATGTGGGTGAGCTTGCTGGCTCTTAAGTATGCTGAGTAGTAAACTGGGGAGAGGCTCCCCTCCTGCAGCCAGGTTCCTGGGCTGCCCAGTGGTTTGGCCTGTGGATCCTGAATGCTCTCTGATCAAGGCTGTGTGGGCAGTCGCCTCACCAGGTCATCATCTCTCAAGGGTTAACCACGGCAGTGACTGGAGTGTGTGTGTGAGTGTGACCCTCAAAGAAAAGACCCCAAGAGGTCTTATAGCCAGGCCCGGGAAGGGAATTGTCCCGCATGGGAACCAGTGAGACCCAATCATTTCAACCAGCCATACCTCTTCTAGGTTGCCCATTTCCACTTCATAATAAGCTTCCTCTGGCCCAAGGCCTAGAAGAAAGGGAGGTTACGTGGCTGAGTCTATTAAAACATCTGTCGCCAAAGCCCCACTCACATCCTGACCTAGTTCTACAAGTGCCAGCTTATAAAAGACCAAAAGTAGGTCATCGGAGGGAGATGAGTGGGGCGAGGGGAACCACCATTTCATGAGCAGTCACTTAGAAATGTTCCAACGCCGGCATCCGAAGAGTCACGGACACGCCGGGCAGAGTGTCCAGGACCCACTGTCTCGTTTCTCAGTGGTGCCTGGGGACCTACAGCAGGTGGCCCTTGGGGGCGGCCGCTGACGACGAGCACGCACACCCCAGGAGCACGTCCGTTCCTTGCTCTTCGCGGAAGCTCATGCCCGTGGGCACAGGAAGTGAAAATTCCTGAAAGAGGACCAGCCTCTCAGTCTTCACAGGGACATAGATGGATTTGTGATTGAGCTTGTTCAGTTTGTTTGTTTTGACCAATTACAAATTCAGTCCATCAAATTGTGATTGTTAACAGTAGGATCAGAGCCCTCGTAGAGTTTTGGTTTTTTTTCATTTTCAAAGCACACGTGCCCTCCACTTGCAAAATGTATGAAGGAGGCTGTGCCGTCAATGAGCAACGCCTCCCTGGAAACCTCGCGGGCTTTTGTCCTACAGGTAGGGCGTCCATTCCTCCCTTTCCAGGCACACACAGCCAGCAGCCGCCATTGGCCCCCTTCCGTTTGGCCTGGAGCCCTGTCCTCCTGCAGCTGGTCCCAGGGTCTGGCCCTTCCTGCCGCAGGGACTTCCTGTTGCTATTGCTCAGGCCCATGGGCTGTGATGCCACAAGGGTGCTGGGCGCAGGGTGGAAAGGGAACATCCCGGGTCTCTACAAGTTGGCCAGCACGACTGCGGGGGCTAACATCCTTCCAGAACGGACCCTCTGTTGACTTTACACAATGTTGACAAAGGGCCTGGGGCCATCTGAGAACTTCTGTGCTCATTTCATGCCAACCTCACAGCAGCCCCAAAGCCCATGTCTTTGCCGTCCTCTCCAGGCTGCAGGTGGAAACCAAGGCACAGAAGGCACCAGGCCGCCATGGTGCACGGCTGTTGAGGAGGAAGCAGGGCCCAGCATTCCGTGCTCCCTGGTGTTCTAGCAACAAGGCTGCTCTCTGGAGGCCTTAACCCCTGCCACCTTCCCTCTAAGCAGTCTCACCTCTGGAAATTGACCACTTTTCTTTTCTCTGAAAAACAATTTTAAAAAGCATCTGACAGCCACAACCTGTGTCCCAAGGAAGCTGTAACCAGCTGCAGGTGAGAAGCAGCCACACCTTCCCTAGAGTGGAGGCCCCTCTGGCCACCCACTCACTGGACACCTGTCCCAGGCACCACGGGCCTGGCCTCCGAGCCCCACAGCCTCTTTCCTTGCTCCCTGTCACTGTTACTGAACCCATCTGGGGTCCACTTGCCCAGCACAATAAAGCCAAGCGTCCACGCCAAAGTTTCGCAGGGGGAGGAAGGAGGGCATTTATTTGCAGGGCGCCAAGCAGACAGAATGGGGCAACACCACGGGAGATCGGACCTCCTGGCTGGCTCACAAGCAAGAGATTTTAAAGGCAGGGGCACGTCTCAGGAAGGCAGAAGCCACAGGCAAAATCATAAATCAATACATGGCCTAAAAAGGAAATCTCAAAGTGAGGGCTGACAGGCCATAGGTAGATCCAGCAATTCTCTGATTTGCAGTTGGTTAAGGATTTGTCTAAAAGCTTGGGGTCATCAGAAAGGAATGCTAAGGTCTGGCTGGTGGGTATGACTTTCTTCAGGCCCCTCAGAAGAAGGTTGGAACAAAAAACAGTGGTCAGGGTTCAGGCCTCAGTTTCCCCCCCTCTGATGTCTACGTGACAGTGGTTGGCATTTTCCGTCTGGTGGGGGTCCAGGTTTCTGAAAAACAATTCAGGGATGTAGGTCAAGATGTTATCTTTGGTTTCCACAGGGAACCGAACGTCTTGTGGTTCTAACTTCCTTGGGGGCCTATGGTTTTAGGCTATTGTTACCTTCTCACTTTTATCAAGTTGCTCGTTTATTTCTCAGGGTTCGCTGGGTGCCTGGAATTTCCTTTGACAGCACTCAAGATTTTCCTTTATTTCCATGCTGGGGGGCCTAACAGGCCCCTAAGAGGGGTCCCTGCCCTATCTCATCGCTGGCTTGTGAGAGGACCATAGGCAAGTATGCACTGGGGCTGAGGTTTGCTGGTAACAAGTACATGGACATGACCTTTGGCAATGCAGCTGAATTGAAACCAATAGATTATCGTGCCTCTCAAAACACAGATTGAATGTGGGCCTCGATATTCATTGTCTCGAGAACAGCTCTGGAATTGTGGGCAGGAGGATTTAGAAGGTCATCACTGTAATGTTTTCTACGAGAGGCACCTGGGCAGCAGCCATGGGGTAGCAGGAAGGGCCCAAGACCTCCCTGGAGGCTCAGGACACACCTGCCTGCGCCATTGCCTGGCATCGGGGTGGGGGTGGGGGGCACGGCTGGGCCCCCTGCCCTGCACCTGAAAACAAGACTCCAGCTCTTCTCAGGCTCCTGCCAAAGTGCCAGGCACAGAGCCTGTCATTCATGATCGTGTGGTGAGTTGGGAGGAAAGAAAACTGGAATTTTTTGTTTAATGCAAAACGTCCTTGGTTTTACATTTTGGCAAAAACATTGAAAAGCTTTAACATCTCCAGGTGGCCCAGCACCGGCAGGCCCTGCTGCTGTCCATCACCGTTTGGGCTTCTGGTTCTGGGGACTCCGCTGTGTGGTCACCCTCGCAATGTGGCCTGGGAACCTGCAGTGAGCATACAGCAGGAACCTGCAGGTCCTAGATTGTCACAAAGGAGGCCGCAGTCTCCAAAAGCCGCGTGTACGATAGGGAAGCACTGGTGTCCACACCGGCAAAGCCAGTGAGGACCCTCCTGGGCTCATTAGCTTAGATCCTGGTTTCCCAGTGGATGGAAAGGGGGACCCTCCCCATGACGGCTGCAGAAGGACGGTGTGGGGCTTTCTCTTTTCCCCTCTGAGCTACAAAATCTGCCTGTTGGGTTGTCCTTCCCTCCCCTCCTTCCCTCCCAAGTGTCCTTCATAAAGATGTAATTGAGCTGTGGATTCCACCAGTCAGAGGAGTCACTCCACACAGAAATCCCAGGCACAAATATCCAGCTGTTCCTGGGATGAGATTCGGGGCTCTGGTGTAGTCTACCCCACCTAGCCATTGCCTCTCTTTTAGCTACAACTGGGAAGGAAAGCTATGATGCCCAGTTACAAATGAAGCAAAATAATTGCCTCTGACTTTTTTTGTTCTTGTCGGAAATCCACTCTCCTAGCTTGCTCTCTCTCGCTCTGCTCTTGCTCTCCCCATCTCTCTCGTTTGCTTTCTCTGTTTCCTGCGTGGCTTGCCCAGTTCCCCTGCAGTCTATCCCGCCATCCCGGAGTCTATCCCGCCATCCCTCACCCCTCCTGCCTGGTTTCCTGGATGCTCCGGGATAGAATGTGGAACTTCTCCAGCCCCATCTTCCACCGGGCTCTGGAACGCCCCCCAGTGCGATTCCACCACAGGCAGCTCCCTCACCACGGGGGTTCGCCCCGTGCTCTGCATTGTACTGGCAGAGGGGCAGCACAGGACTTAACTCTGCAGCCAGGCCCTAGGGCCGTGGGCTGGAGGGGAAGCTGGCCACCTCTCTCACCCTAGAAGCTGCTGCAGGTGTCTGCCCTGGGGACTGGGCAAAACAGGGACCGGCCCACAGACCCACCGGCTCCACCCTAACCAGAGCAATCCATTCCTGTTCCTCTCCCTCCTCCCTCCTTCTGTCCCCTCTGCTGATGCCGTGGTCCCTGAGCAGTCACAGGGCCAATGTCTGTGACACACGGAGCCCCCATCGGACACTATATGAGCTCATGGGCATCACCTCTGACTCCTTCCTCATCACCAGAGGCCGTTACAGCTTCCATTTTATAGACTGGGAGGCGGAGCCCCAGAGGCCGAGCCGGACGTCCATGTCAGGGAGTCTAACGGCAGGTTCTCACTACCCTGGAAACTACATCTGCCTCAGACCTGCCCCCCTGAGTCACAGCATCACAGGAAACCGTTTACAAGGTCATTTGGCAGAAAGCTCAGTGGCTAAGCTATTTTAAAGCAAAGTATCAGACCCTCAGAGAGGCCGGACTGATTGTAATAGCACAGGGCCACAGCACCGGCTCAGGATGAAATGTCAAACCACGGCCCGAGAGCAGGCGCTAAAAATAACTGGGTGCTGTTCCCAGGTCAGCAAGCGTGGGTTCAGCAATCACACTCGGCTCCTTCTCAGGAACCTGGGCTCGCTGTCCACACAGCCCCTACTCCCCTACTCCCTGGCTCCTCGTCCTGGCGAGGAGCTGCAGGTACCCTCAGCCTGTCAACCTTTCAACTCCTCTGACGAGTCCTGTGTTTGTAACATGGGGTGTTTTCAATGTGTTGGGATGTCATACATGCCCTGAAAAATGCAGGAATGATTCGTGGCCAGCCAGACGGCTCTGCACGGACTGCAGAGCCCAGTGTGGCCAACACCCAGCTCGAGTCACACTCCATCTGCCCTCCCAGAAAGCCCCCCCAGGCCCCTTGCAGCCACCATCCCTTCACCAAAGGGTAACCAGATTCCTGTATTCCAGCTTTCTAGATATTGCCGGACTTTGAACTTCAGGTAAATGGAATCCCTTTTTGATTTTAGAAGTGAGATCTCACTCTGTTGCCCAGGCTGGAAGGCAGTGGCGCAGTCACAGCCCACTGCAGCCTCCAACTCCTGGGCTCAAGTGATCCTCCCACCTCGTGTGGGGCTGTGTAGCTAGGGCCACAGGTGTACAGCACATTGCACAGCTAATTTTTTTACTTTTTGTAGAGACAAGGTCTCACCATGTTTCCCAGGCCGGTCTCAAGCTCCTGGCTTCAAGTGATCCTTCTACCTTGGCCTCCCAAGGTGCTGGAATTACAGGTGTGAGCCACCGTGCCTGGCCTGTGGACTTTTGTGTCTGGCTGCTTTTAAGAGTCAGACTTGTTTATAGTCCCCCCAGTGGAGGATGAATTCGAGCACAATTCCTGCCTTCTTTACTCCTGACCTTGGAACTTGGTGAGTGGCTGAGCCCCTTGAGCTGCAAAGTGAAGAGAATGACAGCAGTATCCCTGTGGGACCTCAGCCTGGAGGGAATGAACGAGGAGGGGCGTGGGACGTTTATTCAGGACAGGAACGGCACACTCAAGGTCACCATTTGTCTTATTCTTGTCAGCTATTACATGTCTCATTTTATGGTTTTCATCCTGAAATACGTGGTCAGTCCAGGGTTTTTCATTTTAGCTGAGTTACCTTTTATTTATTCTCAGTTCTGTCCCATGCAGATGCCTCACAAAACCTATATACCCCTCAGGATCCCTCCCCCAGATGCACAGACACAGCCAGAACAGCTTCTGGGGCTGATTGCCCCTGGATGGGCCTCTCGTGTGTGGGTTTGGGGGCAGGAGCTGCCTGCCTCCCCGCGGAGGGAGGATGCCTCAGCCCAGGTTACCTGATCCCTTCTCAGGTGCTATTTTCCCCGTGCGGATAAGGCCCTCAGTTTTCTAAAGAACTTGCAAGAAATCATGATGCTACTGCAAGGGTTTAGTGCTCATTCTTCACTCACTGTGTCTGGGATACTAGGTGGGTGTTTATTCCACCACCATCCCTTTATCAAATGCCACTAGTTCCTAGGCCAGGAAGCCTGGGCCTCTCCACAGGCTGACTGCATGCTGGTGGTCTAATTCCCACTATAAAGTGGAGGACTCCCAGGTGCAGAGATGGGCTCCTAACCACCACTTCCCTATGATAAGTCTGTGCCACCTAAAGGAAAAGTACCTTATCAGGCTCGAATTTGGCCAAATTCTCTATTATGATGAAGCTGTCCATCATCCATCCATCATCCACTCATCATCCATCATCCATCATCCATCATCCACCCATCATCCATCCATCCATCCATCCATTCATCGCTTCATCATCCATCATCCATCCATCCATCCATCCATCACCCATGCATCCAGCCATCATCCATCCATCCATCATCCATCATCTACCCATCATCCGTCCATCATCTGTCATCCAACCATCATCCACCCATCCATCCATCATTGATTCACCATCCATCTGTCCATCAATCATCCATCTATCATCCATCCATCTATCCATCATTCATCCATCATCCTTCCATTTGTCATCTCTCCATCCATCCATTTATCATCCATCCATCATCATCCACTCATCGACCCATCATTCATCCACCTACCCATTTATCCATCCATTCATCCTTCCATCCATCATCCTTTATTCATCCTTCATCCACCTATCATCTGTCATTCATTCATCCATCCATTCATCCATCCACCCCTCATCCATCCATTAATCCATCATTCATTCATCCATTCATCCATCCACCCATTATCCATTCGTTCATTTATCATTCATTCATCAATCCACACATCATCCATCCATTCATCCATCATTCATTCATCCACCCATCATCCATTCATCCATCATTCATTCATCTATCCATCCATTATTTATTCATCCTTCATCCATCCATCATCCATCTAACCATTATCCATCATTCATCCATCATCCATCCATCCATCCATCCATCCATTCATTCTTCCATCATCCATGCATTCCCAGAATGCACACACATGAAGCCCTATCCACAACCCCCAAATGGGCTTTCAGTAAGTGGTTGAGTATGACCATCTCCCCTCCAGTGACCAAAGCCTAGAAGCCAGGTGCTTTAATGGAAGTTTCCACCACAAAATTCTGGACTCTTGGCATCCCATTCACAGTCCACAAGGAAGAAGAGCTTAAAAAGCTTAATAACATGTGGTACCTTCATAGGATGATGTGTGCCTCTGTCTTTGAAAACTGACTTCAATCACTCTTTTAACACTTAATGACTTCTTAGAAAATGTGATGTCTCCATTCTAGACATGAAGCAGTCATTTCCCAGCGCTCTGTTTCTAGCCTCTGGGCTTTGGTTTCATCCCCCTGGATTCCAGTCTAGAGGCGGCTGCACATGCAGGTGCCAGCAGGAGGTCCTCTGATCATCCTGTGCAAAAGCGTTTTTGACCAAAGAAGCTGTATGTGTTGTCCTTCCATCATCCTTAACTCCTTAAACCTCACGGTCCCTTTTTTATGAAGGCATTGATGTGACGGGTCTGTGCTCAGACCCCCCATGGAGGCTCTCCGGGGCCCCAACTCCGAGGAGGGCTCATAGCACTGGCCAGGCAGCACTGCCTCTCAGGCTGCTGCACCAGCATCACAGGGCAATTACCCTGTGCTGGGCTCTAGATGGGTGTCTATTCTTTCATTGTTCCTTAATCGAATGCCACCAGTTCCTAGGCGCAGGAAGCTAGTGCGTCTTTACAGCAGACTGCGTGGTGGTGTTATAATCCCCAATACAAAGTGGAGGAATCTGAGGTGCAGAGATGGGCTCTTAACCTCCACTTCCTCAGGGCCCTGCCCGCTATCTAGAAGGGCCTCATCATGCCCACCTGAGATGTGACTGCCTAGCATTAGTGGTGCCTGCTGCCTCTGCCTACCAACTGCTGGGCCACATTGGCCCTGTTCCCCAAAAGGCTCAGATCCGTTGTATGAAATTCCCCAAGACCCTGCTAATACAGAGACCTGAGTGTCCATTTCTAGGCTATTGACCATCCATTGATCTGCTTGCGTGTTTCTGCCGAGCATCTTTTTTGGGAATTATTCTGCCCAGTGCTGGTGAGTGGGCGTCACCAGCAGAAATGCCCATGTCCATGGAGACACCAACTTAACCCATCTGGTCTGTCTTCCAGTCTCCAAGAGGGGGGTGATAGTAGTACCTGCATCTGAGATTGTTGCCAGGAGGCCGCCTGTGTGGGACTGTCTGCAGAGCCCAGCACAGGGTGACTGCCTGGCTGTGCTGGTGCCGGAACCTGAGAGGCAGTGCTGCCTAAGAACCAGGGCTCTAGAACCACATCCTTGGGTTCAAATGCCACATCCATCCCTTGATAGCTGTGTGACCTCAGGAAAGTCACTGAGCCTCTCTGTGCCTCAGTGTCCTCCTCTGTGAGGTAGAGATAACCCCGATGCCTTCCTGGAGGAGTGGTGTGGGTGTCAAGGGAGCTGTCTGCGTGGCGTGCTCAGATCAGCGCTTAGCACAGAATGAAGCACTGGCTAAGCAAGTGAGGGCTTCGGCATTGCTGGTTGTCAGGCTGACCAGGCCCTGCCTTTGGGTCAGGCACCAGGCTTGGCATATGGCAAATGGTTTCTTTTTTCATCCTCTGAGCAGCTCAGTGATGGTGATGCAGGTCTTTTACTCCTTCCGAGCATCGTGCGGAGAGCTGTAAATCAGAGTGCACGCCCAGGCTCCCAGGCCCCGGATCCTGAAGACTTAACAACACCCCTGTACTGCTTATTAGAGGCCTTTAACCTGAAGGAGCTTTCGGTCTTGTTGGGAAAACAGGATTATAATCATCCCACTCTGGCAGGAAAGTGAAGGGAATAATTCAGAGTTCAAACAGGCAACTGCATTTAGTGGGCGAAGGGAGCAAACCCAGGTCAGTGCAGCTCTGGAGGGTGCAGCTCCAGGGGCCTTGAAGGGTGAGTAGAATGGAGGTTGTGGTGGGAACACAGGAGGATCTCCCAGGCTGCAGGAGGGCCTGCACCCACCTCATTAAGAATTAATTGTGGTCTGTTCTGATTTGAAGATGGCTGGTGTCTTTTGCAATCATCCCATTAGAAAGGACTTCTGCTTCCCCCTCTGCCAACCCTGAAACATTTGTGACCGTGACTGACTTCCAGCCCGTGTGGACGGCTGCGTATTTCTGCGAGTCCCGCTGCTGCTGAGCTCCTGCCAGACAGGCCCATCGGGAGCAGGTGTGTGCTCGTGGCCTCCTCCAGCAGTGACAGGAACGGCCTCTGAGAGGAGGGGCAGCTGGACAGCAAAACCAGGCACTGTTTTCCAAAGCTCCACCAAAGGCATCGCTTGGGGAGTAGGTTTTAAAAGGAGGAAAGCAAGTTTGTGGGGATTGTAAGAAGATGGGAGGCAGCGTCAGCTCTGTCTCTCCTTTGCTGGAAGGTTTACAAGTTGAGCTCCAGCTCCATGAACAAGCGGCCGTGAGAACCGTGGGAGGGCACACCACAGGCTTCGCTCGCTCACTCTCCAGGGGGCCGCCGAGAAAACCAGTAGTGCCCCCACTTTACAGACGAGAGGCTGACGTGCAGAAACCTGAATTCAACGAGGTCAAGGAGTCACTGGGATTTGAACCCAGGATCTCTGGTTCATGAGCCTGGCTGAAACGAGTCCATTTTCAAATCAGAACAAACCACAATTAATTTGTAATAAGGGGGTGGATGCGGGCCCCCCTGCAGCCTGGAAGAGCCTCCAGGACCTCTGGTGCCTGAGCCCAGCTGTCTGTATCTCTCTGAGCCAGGTTTTGTGATCCGACCCCAGTGTGTTGGCGCCAGGCAGTACAGTGGCCGCCTGCGCTGGTTTTAGTAGCATATCCTCTGAGAGATCCGCAGGCATTTCGGGCTGCCTTACCGTGACTCATGGAGTTTATCTTCCTGCCACAAGTGAGCGCGGATCTTGGTGTAACTGGTTTAAGGTCCGCTTATTAGTTCCCATCCATTTGCCGAGAGAGTGTGGGATCGTTTGTATGTGGTGAGAGTGAAGCTGCGTCCTGTCTGGGGGGGCTCTGGGAGACTCGCAGGCCTTCTCCTGAATTCCCGCCTGGCCTCCCCCATGACAGTGGCATGGGCTTCTGCTTCAGCTTGGCAGCTCCCTGCGTGTCCACCTCCATCCTCTGGGTCCTCAGGGGCCTCCAGCCAAGCCTCACTGTGCTGCCCCCTCACCACCAGCTTAGCCCCCGACCCAGTGAGCACGTGGGCAGAGTGGAGAGGCCGGATCAGGAACCCTCCAAGACAGTGGAGGGGGTGGGGAGGGATGCCAGACCCCAGGGGATGGGGCCAGATTTCCTCCCAAACCCCTCCAAGCCGCTGAAAATTGATGTGTGAGGAATAGCCACTCGTGAACCCGGTAACCATGTGTGAGGTGCTGCACCGTCCCTGATACCAAATGTCGCATTCATTAAAGTTTGATTTGATCTTTTTCAATATCACATTAAAATGTTTCCATCTTGGACTGGAATGGTTATGGTTAACATAAATGTACACAGAGACTGCATTTATAGTAGCTTTTGTTTAACTTAGTAAAAGGTAATTTGTTTTTATTAATGGATTCATTTTCCCCCCAGCCAGGCGAGCGGCCCGACTCGGAACTGCACACACAGCGCGGCCCGGGCGGGAGCCGGCGCTGCCCTCGTTCACCTGGCTGCGGGCTGCTGTCTTCCGCGGAAATTTTAATTGACGGCCCGGTGCCGGTGTGGTCTTATTATCTGCTCCTCTCTCCGTTCAGTTCTTTGTTTTTGAAGTTATGCTGGCCGGTCGATGAGTCTAACACTTACTACCGTGTGGGCTGGAGCCCTCTGCTTTACGTGGAGTGCAGGGAAAGCACAAAGCTGCCCACTCGCAGATGCATCTGGCAGTGCCCTGGCATCAGGACGTGGCCTGCAGACCAGTGGGTGGCTCCATCAGCCACTGGCCTCCAGGAGCTGAGGAAGGAGCAGGAGGGAGGGTGCCAGGGAAGGCAGCCCGCACCAGGTGACAGGCAACATGGATCCCGCTGCCCCGAGCTGGCCAGCACTGTCCGTTCACTGCCCAGCCTCCATCCCTCTCCCTGGCTACAAAGGTGGGAAGGCGGCTCTGTGCCAGAGCTGTGTTTCAGTTTCCTCATTGCTGCAGGAGCTTTCTCACCATCAGGAGGTCCCATCTCAGGCCACGGCCTGCTGATCCCGGACGACTCCGTCTTTGGGTGGAGCTGCGGCACTGCTGGCGGGCCCACACCAGTCTCGGCTCTCTTGTCAGGTGACCATGCGTGTGCCACGTGTGATGATTGTGTGGCACGGGGTGCTCCTTGCACACACAGACACACCCTTCCGGCATTCCTGGACAACACAGAGAAGGCATTTGCCTCCGTCATTCCCCGCCACATGCTCTTCCAAAACCTTCCGTGGCGGCCTCTTGTCAATCTTCCTCCCTCCGGCAGCCTCCACTCAGCAGCCTAACGTTTTACTACGGTTCATTCTATAAACCCCAGGGCAGATCGCAGCTGTCGTGCAGAGCATGCAACAGAAAATGGGCCCGGGACTTCTTCCCAGCTACTTCCCTGGGGGACGGATGGCCACAGCAGGGTCAGGAGAGCACCGCATGTTTCCGCCACCCATTTAGGGAAGAGACACAACCTGTCTGCTTCCCCGATCATCAGTGTGGATAACTTCGTGTTCGTTATTCAGTAAATAATGAGCTCCTTTCATTGCTGGGGAGACCCCTACCCTCTCCAGGTGGAGTTGTAATGCCAAGTTTTTCTTTACCAAAAAAGTCAAATTAAAAATGGCTAAACAGTTTCTAATGACTGTAGCTTAGAACTTTTTGATGGACAAGGTCCGCCACTTTGCTTGGATGGTGTTATATAAAGAAGCAGGATATCTGATGAATTCACCTATATCTACCCGTCCAAAGACCCAGAAGCACTTCTGGCTTGACTTTCGAGACGGGCTGCTTCTAGGGATCGGTGTTCCGCACGTTGCTAAACACTTTGCCGTCTTATAGAGCAGTAACATGTGTAAGTGATGTGTGAATGCCGGCACTTTACACAAAGGCAGGGCCTAGTATTCCTCACCCGTGCAAATGTCGCACAATTATCATTGGGACACATTGTTTTCCGTGGTTTCAGCGATGACACTTTATATGTGTGTAGTCCTTTAAACTCTTTTCAAAGCTTTTTTAATATCCGTTATGTCCTTTAATCCAACTAATTGAACTTGAACTGGAACAGAGAAAAACATTGATAAATTAATTAAATCTACTCCTTTTATAGGGGCCGGCAGGGTGAAAGGCACAGCTGTGTCACAGTTGGTTTGTGAGTGGCTATTACACATGTGACAATAAGGGGGAGAAACAAAAAACACCATCTACACCCTTCTCTGCTTCCGATGACTTCAATGAAAAAAAGTGTGGAAACAGCTTTGTACTTTAATATTACGAAATACTGAAGGGGAAACCCTTGCTAATTGTTTTCTTACTCTTTTTCTGACCCTCCCTCCACTACTACCCAAAAAAAGTATGTCTGAAAGTTTCACAATAGGACGTTTTTATAAGAACATATGGTGATAAGAGATCTTTGCTGATGAGATTCAAAGATGTGAGAGTTTCTCGGCCCCAGCGTGGTGGCCACTGAGGGCCGGCAGGTTCTCCCGCTGCGGCCACCCTGAGCCTGTGGGCTGCATCCCTGGCCCCCTCCCCTGGGTGCCAGTGTCCTCCCCAGCCCACCTGCCCAGGTGTGACAACCAAAAGTGTCTCCGGACGTAGCCCAATGACCTTGGTCAGGGTGAATTGTCCCGGGTTGAAAACTGCTGAAATGGTGGCATCCCTGCAAAGCGTTTGCTGGAGTCTGCAGAGCAGGCCTCCCACGCGGGACGCAGCTCGGCAAAAACCACAGAGCACAGGCTTCCCCGTGGGCCTGAGCCGGGAATCGGGCACAGCGCCGGCCAAAATCAGCCCACGCCGGGGCCCCAGTGCCATCCCTTCGTCTGCCCTCCACTGCAGCTCCTAGGCAAGTAACCATCGCTGCCCTGGTTTGGGCAGAAATTCCGTTTTCAGAAATTCACAACATCTGAGGAAGGAATTCAGAGGAGCAACAACAGAGAAAAGATCTAGAAATAAATGGCGTCTGGGGTCAGATTCTAAGTCCTGCCCCCCAAAACCTCCTTTAATGCAGTGCTGCTGCGTGGACCACCCACGGGGAAGCCCTCAGGACTCCAGGCCCAGCTCAGCCTTCCTCCTGGCATGAGCGCCTTGTAGTGAGGGGAGGCCCAGGAGGGAATGGCTTTCGGTTGTGCCACTTGAATAAGATGGCTTCTGAGCAGCCAGAGGGCCTGTCCCGAGTAAAGCAAAGGCCAAGGGTTCTCCCTTGGTTGGGAGCCTGGGAGGGCAGGAAGAGCCCTCGGGATGCTGTGGCCCGAGTGGGGAGCGTCTGCCCGCACACTCATCCCGAGGATGTCGGTACACATCGGTATAGACACAGCGGTGGAGACGCGGTACCCCTCGACCTGCACGTTCAGCACCTGCAGCCGGGGAGACTGAGAGCTCTGACCTAAGGATGCAGTCCGTTCCACGTGCACCTGACAGGCTTACCTTGAAAAGAGGTGCAAGGGCTTCCCCAGCACTGTGGTGTGAAAGGGTTATGGATCGGCACGCCCTCACACGCACATGTACATGCACAAACGCACACACACCCATGCACACACACTCACACACAGAGTTCTTTCCATGCTGACTCCTTGGTGAATCCTGCAGGGTGTGGGCTCATTTAATTTCAGACGGTGAACAGTGTGAGGAAGCAAAGGGCAAGAGGAGCTCGGGGCTTCTTTCCCTGCAGTGCCCACAAGGCCCCGCAGGACCACCTGTAGTCGCTAAGCCTCGAGAGCTGAGGCTGAGAGCGCCAGCCGGGAAAGGCTCCTATTTGAAACAAGTGAATGGCACATTCTCCTCGTTTCCCAGAGCCCAGTAGCTGAAGTGTTTGAAGCAGCCTTCCCCCTGCAGAATAGGGCAAGATTGCCAGGAATAAGCTCCTTGCCTTAAAAGGGCAGAGCTCTGTGGAAGCAGGGCCTGGGCTCAGGGAAACCATCCTGGCTGTGCCACTGGCCGGGGCTGCGGGAGCTCCAGGCGGAAGCGGAACCCAGGTACTGCTGCCCTGCAGGGGTGGTGAGGGGATGGAAGCTTTCCGCTTGTGAACCGTGGGACTTCCCAAAAGCACAGCAGTGGTGACTCCATCTGTCTCTCAACATTTACCTGGGCTGTCCTGGGGAGTGCCGTTCATTAAAGCTATGGGAAACACACACACACACACACACACACACGCACACAGAGACACACACACACACAACTAAACTAAAATCCTGAGCTAGCTGTGGTCCTTTGGGCTGCTTTGATTTATGCTGCCGGGGTTAGAGGAACATTGCTATGGAAAGGCCCTATTTCTACCTGGAATGCTTCCCTGCTGGAGACACAGTCACACTCAACTCATTTAAAAATACCCATAGGAGGTGACATGAAAACCCAGGGAAAGCTGAAGAAGGCCTGGACCTGCCGAAAGCCCGGACACCTGCATTCAGGCGATTGCGTCGGCATCCTGTTCCCTCATTTGACTGTGGGCTTTGGTCATGATCCATGTTGTCAGCAGAGGAAGCTGCGTGAGAAATGCTCGGGGCTCTCTGCACTAATTTTGCAACTTCTATGAATATTAAACGTTTTTTCTTTTAGACAGAGTCTCACACTGTCTCCCAGGCTGGAGTGCAGTGCCACAATCTCAGCTCACTGCAGCCTCAACCTCCTGGACTCAGGTGATCCTCCCACCTCAGTCCCCTGATAAGCTGGGACCACAGGCACGCGCCACCAAGCCCGGCTAAGTTTTGTATTTTGTGTGGAGATGGGGTTTTCCCGTGTTGCCCAGGCTGGTCTTGAACTCCTGAGGTCAAGTGCTGCCCACCTCGGCCTCCCAAAGTGCTGGGATGACAGGTGTGAGCCACCGCACCTGACCAACTATTTCAAAATTAAAATGTTTAAATGCATTTTTAAATTCCATTCTCATTCATTAGATAATACCATGGTAGACAGAGTTCTTGAACAAATTTTCCATGCCCTTGAACAAAAGCCAGAATCTCACACACAGAAGTGACCACTCCTCACCCTGTCTACCTCTACCATCTTTCATTTCAAAAAACCTTCTTTCCACGGTGAGCATAGAGCTGTGTGGGACCCACCAGCTGGCTTCAATGCCCGCTTTTCATTGCCAAGTCAGAAATTATGTGGGGCAGGTCATCTTCTGAATGACCTCTCTGTTGTCATGAAGCTCAAATGGGGCCTTTGCCAGACGTTGCCAGGCATGATTCCCTGGTTTTATCCTAATGCCCATTTGCTCAGTCATCCCCCCCATAATTTAACTCAGCTGGAAGGTTCTGGTGACTGGAGACCAGGGTGGAAGAGTGGAGGTTTGGACAGAGAATTGAGCTGCCTGTGGTTTTGGAAGAGCTTCCCTGAGAGCTTTAGAGAAGCCCCAGGAGAAAGAGGGTCAGGAGGGGCTGGATTCTGGCACACTTCCTGGGGTTTGCCCAGTGCTGCCCTGGACAGTCTCCACCACTCAGGGCCCCCCAACAGGCTGGGGAAGTGGGCTGTGCTCACCTCCTGCAGGCCCCTCCCGGGATACTGAGGATGCAGTGAACAGGGTCTGTAGGCTGCTCAGCCGTGGCCGTGAACCCAGGAAGGTTGCCTTTCCATCCAGGAGCCTCTCCAGCTAAGCCCCCTCCAGCTGCAGGAGCCGGGACTTGCTGAATTCTGAGAGAGCGGGAGGGGAAACGGATTGATCGGGTAGCTGCCGTGTGCTCGGCTGTGCTGCGGCTGTACCTGATCTCGTTTTCGCCGTACTTACTGTTATGTTCTTATTGATTAGCCACTATGACCGAGAAACTCGGAACTCCCAGGGACTCTGCCGGCTCATGTCACAGACCCCTGCGGCTGACCCTTGCCTATCCTCATTTCAGGGAGGAAGACTCTCTGTCTTAAGTCTCCCAGCTGCTGTGGCCAGGCCGGGCACCATAGTCCTACTCATAGCCCAGAGGCAAGCGGTGCCACCTGAAAGGAAGGGCCATCCCCATTGACCCCGTGGGGGCAGCTCAGTATTGGTGGTCAGCCAATCAGCTTGGCCACAAAGTTAGCCCTTTAATTATCTCCATTTTACAGAAGAGGAAACAGGAGGTCCAAGAAACGAGTTATCTCGCCCAAGAACACATTGTCCCCCAAAACCTCTGCAGTAATGACAGTGTGGCTGGTACATGAGTGGGGACGTGGTCACTGGCTGTTCCTTCCAAGTCTCTACGGGTCCCTCTGTCCCTCTCCTGCTGATGGTCGCCCCCTCCCTGGGTGGTTCTGTCTAGCATTTCAGAAGTGCCCCCTGAGCTCAGGCAGAAGCAGGGGATTCTTCTCTTTGCAGGGATAAACACGACCCACCTGGCCTCTGTATGAGTCAGGCTCCAAGAGACTTAACTGTGTGCGGAAGGAAGCCTTTCTAAAACACGAGTCCCGCGCCTGGCCTTCCGGGCATCCTCGGTGGAGGCAGCCCGCCCAGGTGAGTGCCGGACCCCTCACAGGAGCAGGATGTCTTCTCCAACGATGGACTCGTGTTTTCATAAGTCCCTGGCTTTTTAAAAAAATATTATGGGGCAAATGATTGATTTCGTGATTCTTAGATGTGAGTGATGGGGAGACTGTTTTCAGTTTCATGATTGCAGTTGTCATATTTCCGAACTTCCTAAATAGAGCTTTATTTTTAAAGATCCTACAGTCTTATGTCAAGTTAAAAAGGTTGCTGTCAAAATCAAATGGCATGTCAATTTTAATGAGCCACTGAAAAATTAACAAATGTAACATTCTAATCTAATTATGTTCTTTCAAAAAGCTTTTTGAAAATTGATTCAAGTTTGATTTGTCAGGCATTCTACCGCCAAGGCAGCAGTGACAGTGTGTGGGAGCCCCGCATCGGGACCTTCCCGACGGGGCTCCGCTGGCCTCTGTGGTGTCTCTCTAGCTTTGGGATTACTTGCTAACGCTGTAAAACTTTTCATGAATTACATGCACATACAGAGAAAGTGAACAGATTGTCAGTACACCCCTCTGCACTTTGATGAGAGAATCACAACCAGCAACCGGCACCCAGACGCCCCAGCACCCTCCCTAACCTACTATCTCCCAATAAAGGTAAACACCAGTTTTTAAACATAAGAGCTTTTTTTTTCTGAGGCAGAGTCTCACTCTGTCACCCAGGCTGGAGTGCAGTAGTACAATCTTGGCTCACTGCAGTCTCCACCTCCCGGGTTCAAGCGATTTTCCTGCCTCAGCCTCCTGAGTAGCTGGGATTACAGCTGTGCGCCACCACACCCAGCTAATTTTTGTATTTTTGGTAGAGACAGTGTTTCGCCCTGATGGCCAGGCTGTCCTCGCACTCCTGACCTCAATTGATCCACCTGCCTCAGCCTCCCAGAGTGCTGGGATTACAGACGTGAGCCACCGTGTCCTGCCGCTCCTTTTTAAGCATGGCATCTGTGCTTTTTAAGCAGGGATCCATGCAGTGAGGGAGGAGGACCTCTATCATCTGAAAGTCTGTTCTGTTCAGTGTCCCATGTGGTTTGCGAATCACGCGTGCTGTTTTGTATGCTTCTATTAAAAGGTGGGGAGAGAGTCCTGTCCTGGTGTCCCTAGTGAGTGAGGGCCTTGTGGAGATGTCTCGTGGTTCTGGTTTCCTCCCCTCCCAGAGGCATCTCGGGTGGTGTCCTGCTGCGTGTGTACCACGCCAACATGACAAGACGTTCTGTCTGTCAGGGCAGAGGTGCTGGGGAGGAGAGCTCTGTTCCCAGAACCCGGGGCACCGGCCCTCACCCTTTCCGCATCTCGCTCTGGCTTTGGTTTTGAGAGTGGTGATGTCCCATTAGTGCCCCCTGACACTTTGGACAATCTACGCAGCATTATTCCAGGGTGTAGAGATAGTTAAAGCAGGCCCAGTTCCTTCTCTTAAAGAGTTTACTGATTAGCTGGGAAACAGGTAACTTTAAAAAAGAAGAAAAAACAGGTTGGGTGTGGTGGCTTACGCCTGTAATCCCAGCACTTTGGGAGGCAGCCGAGGTAGGAAGATCACTTGAGGCCAGGAGTTCAAGACCAGCCTGGCCAACATGGCAAAACCCCATTTCTACTAAAAATACAAAAAATTAGCTGGGAGTGGTGGTGCATGCCTGTAATCCCACCTACTCAGTAGGCTGAGGCAGGAGAATCACTTGAACCCAGGAGGCGGATATTGCAGTGAACCAAGATCATGCCATTGCACTCCAGCCTAGGACACAAAGCAAGACTCCCTCTCAAAGAAAAGAGAAGAAAAGAAAAGAGAGGCAGGGGCAGGGCGGGGCGGGGTGAGGTGGGGCGAGGTGAGGCAGGCTGGGCACAGTGGCTCACACCTGTAATCCCAGCATCTGAGACCAGCATTTGACTTGGGAAGTCAAGATGGGAGGATCACTTAAGCCCAGGCATTTGAGATCAACCTGACAACATAGGAAGACCTCATCTCCACAAAAAAGAAAAGGAGAGAAGAGAAGAGAAAAGAAGTTAGATGGAAGGAAATGCAAAGTCCCCAGAGAGCGGGAGAAGAGGAGACCAAAGCTGAGGGAATGGAGGTGAACAGCGATGATTTAGAGAGGCTGGAAACTGCCCTGAGACGAAGCTGGAAGTGTGGTGGGGTCACGTCCTGGGTGGTGCAGGGCCTGGCTGCTCTCCTGCATCTTGCTATCCTTGGAAAGGGAACTCATGATGATCTTGATTTTTCTTTTTTTTTTAACCAATGCACCACCCTCATCCCTAATTATTACAGATTTCATACAGTCCATAGATTACCTTCACTGATGAGGGGAATTAGACATTTTAGAAAGGTTCCCAACAGAGGCCAAAGCAAGAAGTTTTTTCTGGTGAAACGTTCAGTTTTCAGTCAGCCCGAAGTATTCCATTCCTAATAAAGATCTAATCCCAGAGATTTTGGGTTTCAAATCCATAGGAAGGAATGACCATTTTCATGGTGAGACATTGATATTTCATTCCTGAGACCCAAAGCCACCTTTGTAACCTTTCAAGATCCTTTTTGATCGTATAAGCTTCAGAAGTCTGGAGATCTTAGATACCAGGAAGATAAATTTACATAGGTAGGCACCGTAATTCTTGTTCCTCATATATTTTATATTGCATCATTTACATATGCTTTAAATATCCAATGAATTGTAATAAATGGGAACTCATAATAAAACTGGTAATAAAATGGATTATTCAGGTGATGCTGTTTTATTACGGTCTCATTATGATTATATAATCCTTATTAAAATCTGGATCAAAGATGAATTTCTCACTGGAGGTACTTCACAAGTACTTTAATAAATTCTATTTGTTGCACAATCTCAGGGTGAATATTGGCTTTTATAATTTCATACAAATGTGTTGCAACATGCCATGGAATCTGACTATAGGAATCTGTGCATTGAGGGAAGAGAATCTCTATCGTCTGCAGGTCTGTTCAATGCCTTGTGTGGTTTGGGAATCATGTCTGCTGTTTCATATGTTTCTGTTGAGACATGGGGAGAGGCCCTGTCCTGGTGTTCCTGGTGAGTGAGGGCCTCGAGGGAACATCACGTGCTTCTGTCTTCTTCCCTTCCTAGAGGCATCTTGGGTGTTGTCTTCAGAACTTCTCGTTCTTACTCAAGGTTCTTTTATTGAAAGAGCTGTCTGATAGGTGAACACGCTCATCAGCGTTATTTTTCCTTTTTTTTTTTTTTAAACGATGGAGTCTCACTGTGTCGCCCACGCTAGAGTGCAGTGCCACAATCTTGACTCACTGTAACCTCTGCCTCCCAGATTCAAGCTATTCACCTGCCTCAGCCTCCCAAATAGCTGGAATTACAGGTGCCTGCCACCATGCCCAGGCTAATTTATTTGTGTGTGTTTGTTTGTTTTGAGAGGGACTCTCACTCTGTTGGCCAGACCGGAGTGCAGTGGCACAATCTCAGCTCCCTACAACCTCCGCCTCCCAGGTTCAAGCGATTCTCCTGCCTCAGCCTCCTGAGTAGCTGGGATTGTAGGTGCCCACCCCCATGCCCGGCTGACTTTTGTATTTTAGTGGAAATGGGATTTCACCATGTTGGCCAGGCTGGTCTCGAACTCCTGACCTCAAGTGATCCGCACCCTCGGCCTCCCAAAGTGCTGGGATTATAGGTGTGAGCCACTGCACCCGGCCAGCATTATTTTTGATCTTAGCTGTTATGGCTGTTGCCACAGTGGCCCTTCCTTAGAATCCTATTCTGACACAGTCTGGGGCCTTTTGGTCTTGATTGAAGCTGCACATGGCAGAGCAGAGTCACGCTGAGTGACTCTGCCATCACTGTGGTGGGGGGATGCCGTGACAAGGGGACCCTGCATGGCATGTACTGCGAAGTAGCTTGTTCCCCTGGCTCCCCCAGAAAGCTCTATCAGGCTGGATGGGAGCCAGAGCAAACCAGGGAGGCGGTCAAAGGAGAGTCGCAGAGGCCCTCGGAAAACAGAGGGGCAATCAGAATGCTTTGGCTAGAAAGGGGCTACCTCAGAAATGTTTGATGTCACGAAGTAGATGGATCTGTTACCCTAAACCGTGGATGCTGGATCCAGGAGTCGGGGCTCGGGAACAGGTGAGCACAGCAGAAGAACGAATGAGGGCGGTCCTGCCTTCAGCCAGATCCTGCAGTAGAGACAAGTATCTCCAGCCTCTTGCACCTTCTTCACTGTTTTAGCCACAGCTGCAGCCACAGCGCTGTCTGGGGAGGAGGTGCTGAATACATGTTGGAAAGAATGAGCTGCCCCGAGGTCGTGGCTGTCAGGACAACTAACATCCATGCCGATAGTTCATCTCTAGGCCCCCAGATGGGTGCGCCAAGGGAAAAGCAGGGCTCAGCAGCCTTCAGGTTTTGGGAATTCGGTACACAGAGCTGCTGAGTAGAGAGAATGGCACCAGAGGGAGACCTTGGACCTGGCCTGCTGTATCTGAGCTCTCCAGCTGGCTGGCCTCCTCTTGCCTCACTTTTCTTATCATCTGTAAAATGGGTATAGCAGGCCAGGCGCAGTGGCTCATGCCTGTAATTTCAGCACTTTGGGAGGCTGAGACAGGTGGATCACCTGAGGTCAGGAGTTTGAGACCAGCCTGGCCAACATGGTGAAACCCCATCTCTACTAAAAATACAAAAATTACCCAGGCATGGCAGTGGGCACCTGTAATCCCAGGTACTCAGGAGGCTGAGGCAGGGAGAATCTCTTGAACCTCGGGGGCAGAGGTTGCAGTGAGCTGAGATTGTGCCATTGCACTCCAGCCTGGGCGAGAGAGCAAGACTCCCTCTCAAAAAAATAAAAAGGGTATGGCAAAAGGATTTACTTCCATTTGTTGTAAGGCTGGAATTAATTAATATGAAACAGCCGAAATATGTGGCACATGAGGATGTGTGTTGTAAAAAGCTCTGCTAAATTGATTTAAATACATGTTTTTCTGAATGGCATTCATGGACCATCCCTGGGCGTGGCCCAGAGGGCAGTGCCGAGTGCATGCGTGGACGTGGATGCAGCATGGCAGAGCCCCAGCTGGCGGGGGCCGTGGATTGGCTTTGAGATGAGGCCGGGATGAGTCTTCAGCCTGATGTACACCCTGGAGCGAGTGCTCTCGAAATGCAGACTGGAAATTGGATGTGAAAACTCACCTCGACCAACACCGGTTGGGGAGGCACAATTTTAAAAGCAGGATTTAGATAAAATGCTTATTAGTAAAGTGAGGATTATCCGGGATTTTAAAGTTTGTTCTTATCTTCCGTGCTGCTCAAGTGAGGAAATGAGGTGGCTTCAGCCTGCGGTGGAGGATCCTCAGCTGTGGAAAGTGTCAGCCGGTCTCATAGAGGTGGCGTCTGCTGCCGGCCCTCAGGCTCTGCCACCGAGGAGGAGAGGTGGATAAAACACAGGCGTGAGCAAGACCCTAAGAAGCTGCTGCCCTCTGTGTCCTGACTGCATAAGGACACACCGATGACACCATCCCCAATCGCCTGCAGAGCGTGGACCCCACAAAAGGAACCACGCAGGAGGCACCCAAGCCCTGAGCACCGTGAGGTTGCTGGTTTTTCTATCTGTCCCCTGCCTCCAGCAGGACTGCACCTAAACTAATTCACGTCCTGGTTTCTCTGTTCTTCCGTGGTCTTCACACACGAAGGAGGTCCCATCTAAGACGTTCCAACAGACCCTGGCACCCAGTTTAACACAAGGCGGCAAATATGAAAATGAACCTCTTCAGTTTCAGAACTCAGAGACCCTGAAATCTGACCCCACCCCTTACGTCACCTGTGACTCATCTTTAGAAAGACCCGCATCTCCCTACCATTCAGTAGGAACAAGTGCACACAACAGAAAACAGTGGGTAAGTGGCCAAGGAACTTCAGTGCAAAACACACAAGCAATGAGTGGACAAGGGGTATCAGTGAAAAACACACAAGCAATGCAAGCAGCAAGTCTATGAAAATGCTCTCCTGCCCCAGAAATCCATTAAAAGCAAACCAAAGCACCACGTTTCTCATCTGATTAGCCAGTGTTTTAAGGTTTGATGTGAGGTTGAGCAGGCTCTAGGGAGACGAGTTCTCTGGCCAGGTTCTAGGGGAGATCGGGGCAGGTGGTTTGGCGGGATCAGGTGTGAAAGCCACATGGTGAGTTTTCTGTGTCCGGTAACCAATCCCCATGAGCCTAGCAGCTGAAGCAACACTCCTCTGTCTTCTCACAGTTCTGCAGGTCCCGAGGGCAGTGCGGCATTGCTGGGCTCTCTGCTCTGGTCTCCCTGCACTGCAGTCAAGGTGTGGGCCAGGGCTGGGCTGCGGTTCTTATCTCAGGCTCAGGTTTACTCCCAGGCTCACTGGTTCCTTCGCCTGCTTTCCAAATGGCCTCTTCTGCAGGGAGTGCCAGCGGGTGTGGGGCAGGGGGAGAGAGCTTCAAGGTGAGGATCCTGAGAGGGAAAGCCGAGGAGGCTGCCAAGGAGTAGGAAGCTTGGAGCAGGCACAGAGAAGAAGGGGACTCAGGTGGGGGGTGACTCAGGCTGCTGAACTCAAGGCAGGAGCCAGCCTCGAGGAGATGGAGACATCCACAGCAGCCAGCGCCACGGCCCAGCCAAGGAGAGTCAGGACAGGGCAATGGGGGGCAGACCTGGGCGCGGCAGGCAGGCAGGCGAGCAGCACAGGGAAGGAGCAGATACCCGGGTCTGCCAGCCAACTCCGAGCCTGCAGGGGCCCGTGGGCAAGTGGGTGTGGCTGCACCTCGCTGGTTTAAAGCTGCACTGACCAAGCCCTGCTGCAGAGGCAGCCAGAACTGTGCTTGTCTCTCCATCCCTTGTCCTCCCTAAACAGGAAAGACCCACGTGGCCTGAGAGGGCGGGGCATGCCTGACCGGGGCTCTGCCTCTCTGGTGGGGCCCTGGCCGGGGCCACTGGATGCACGGGTGCTGTTCCTTGCCTTCCTCTCCCCAAGAGGGGCCCCTCTGGCTGCCTCACTCTGCAATTAGAGCTGCTTTGGGTACAGGGGCCATTAGCACTGCCGCCTCCTGCTTCATGGTTACACAGGCGCCCCGTGAGACCAGATGGGCCCCCGCTCTTCAAGGGGAATAGATGGGGTGAGGGCGTGGCCATCGGGAACACGGGCTCCTTGCGTATATGGAGCCTAATTACCCGCTACCCTGGTGGGAAGGAGGCAGCCAGGCGGAGGTGTTTAAAGCCTCAGTATGGGACCAAAGATGCTTCTAGAAAAGTAACCCCAGTTCCCACAGAAGCATCTGACTCTGCAGCCCCATCCGAACTGTAGTTGGGAGGTGTTTCTTGCCACTGCTTTTGCTTTCAGACAGGAATCTCCACCTCCTTCTGTTTAGAGAGATAAATGGACTGAATGCTAACAAATTTGTTCCATTAACATATTCAGCAGTAGGCAGGCATGAGATAGCATAACTCAATTTCTATCTTAAATCATTGTTTTAATCTCACACTTGAATATCATCATTTAATTTGTACATCCAGCTGGAAATATTGATTTTTGGAGGCATTTATTCTGTGCATTATGTAAAATTCTATTTGCACTCTGCTATGGAAATATTACTTTGTGGCTTAAAATATGATTGAGACTGTTCCATTTTTTCTTCTCACGTCTCATGCAGATGGGACATTGGGACTTCGCTGTGGATTGGGGAGGGTATCAGGGCACAAACGACCACACAGGGCAGGAGGATGGTTTGCTAGAGGAGGCAAAGAAAAAACACTGTGCTGTTTGCTGGTTTCCAGGACTGTGCAACTCGTTATATGCATTCCATATTTAATACACTTTTTTAAAGCTGGTAAAATAGCAAATCACAGGCTCACCGCCATGACCGGAGGCTGAGAGCCTGGAAGAGGTTCCAGCCAGCTGTCTGCAGGCACCTGCTGTGGGAGGGCACGGGACAGGGTCAGAGGCTGAGGCCTTGCTGTGTTGCTGTCCTCTCCTTCTGTAGGGATCAGATTCTGAGTGGTGGTTTTTCTCTTTTCTTTTTTGAGGTCTTTTCCTAAACTTGTGCCAGCTCTGTGGTCAACCCAACGGCCTCCCTTGCTGGGACGCTCCCTTGGAGCAGCCTCTGGTGGGGCAGTGGCGGAGATGCCTGCTCATCCTGGGTCCATTCAGAAGCCAGCCCTGCTCACTTAAAGGGACAATCAAATAGACGAATTCCCCCCTCCTGGTTAATACAGACCTTTGCAGACTCATGTGGAGGTTCTGCCCTTAAAACCAACCATTCCCTCCAAGGGACATGGATGACCGGCGCTAGTTGAGCCCTCACCATAGTTGATCTACTGGAAACCTATGACTAGGCTGGGCGTTGCCATGATTGATTCCTATTTCACAGGCTGGGCGTTGCCATGATTGATTCCTATTTCACAGGCTGGGCGTTGCCATGATTGATTCCTATTTCACAGGCAAGGAAGCTGAGGCTCACAGGTGTGACCTGATGACCTGTAACTTCAGTGGCAGATCTAGTAGTCTCGCCTGGTTCCCAGCAGCCCTACAGTGGGGTGGGCTGAGTCAGGTGCAGAGGTGTCCTGGCTAAGGGGACAGCCTCGGGGCGGCCCTCAGGCTCGGCCTCATGTGCGCAGATCCCATCCCCAGGCCCGCGGAACAAGGAAGGGCCTGGCTCTTGGAAAACCCAGGTCCATTTGTCGAGGCAGTCGCTAACAGAGAGGAAATAATGGTTGTAATGTCAAGCTTGGGGAAAAAATCAATTTGTAGTTGTCCCAGAAAGCCTTTTAAGTAGAATGTTTTTAGAAATAAATTATATATGGGAAAGTCAGAAGCGGTGACATAATTTGTGGGACCCAGTGCAGAATGAAAACACAGGAGCCTTGTTCAAAAAGCACGGGGACTTCCGAGGGCAGCAGCAGACCATTAACCTGGTGCAGGGCCCTTCTGAGTGGGGCCGGCCACATGCCCCTGAGCCGGCCCTGGGGAGAGTGTGGGTGCCCTTCTGAGAGGGGGCCCGGGCCGCACGCCCCTGAGCCACCATGGGGAGAGTGTGGGTGCCCTTCTGAGAGGGGGCCCGGGCCGCACGCCCCTGAGCCACCATGGGGAGAGTGTGGGTGCCCTTCTGAGTGGGGCCCGGGCCGCACGCCCCTGAGCCACCATGGGGAGAGTGTGGGTGCCCTTCTGAGTGGGGCCCGGGCCGCACGCCCCTGAGCCACCATGGGGAGAGTGTGGGTGCCCTTCTGAGTGGGGCCCGGGCCGCACGCCCCTGAGCCACCATGGGGAGAGTGTGGGTGCCCTTCTGAGTGGGGCCCGGGCCGCACGCCCCTGAGCCACCATGGGGAGAGTGTGGGTGCCCTTCTGAGAGGGGGCCCGGGCCGCACGCCCCTGAGCCGGCCCTGGGGAGAGTGTGGGTGCCCTTCTGAGAGGGGGCCCGGGCTGCACACCCCTGAGCCGGCCCTGGGGAGAGTGTGGGTGCCCTTCTGAGAGGGGACCCGGGCCGCACGCCCCTGAGCCACCATGGGGAGAGTGTGGGTGCCCTTCTGAGAGGGGGCCCGGGCCGCACGCCCCTGAGCCGGCCCTGGGGAGAGTGTGGGCACCCTTCTGAGAGGGGGCCCGGGCCACATGCCCCTGAGCTGGCCCTGGGGAGAGTGTGGGCGCCCTTCTGAGAGGGGGCCCGGGCCACATGCCCCTGAGCTGGCCCTGGGGAGAGTGTGGGCGCCCTTCTGAGAGGGGGCCCGGGCCGCACACCCCTGAGCCACCATGGGGAGAATGTGGGCGCCCTTCTGAGAGGGGGCCCGGGCCGCACACCCCTGAGCCACCATGGGGAGAGTGTGGGCGCCCTTCTGAGAGGGGGCCCGGGCCGCACACCCCTGAGCCACCATGGGGAGAGTATAGGGGCCCTTCAGTGCCAGTCCTTTGGGCATTTGAATCCTCTGTACCCACCCCTGAGCCACCATGGGGAGAGTGTGGGCACCCTTCTGAGAGGGGGCCCGGGCCGCACACCCCTGAGCCACCATGGGGAGAGTGTGGGCGCCCTTCTGAGAGGGGGCCTGGGCCGCACACCCCTGAGCCACCATGGGGAGAGTGTGGGTGCCCTTCTGAGAGGGGGCCTGGGCCGCACACCCCTGAGCCGGCCCTGGGGAGAGTGTGGGCGCCCTTCAGTGCCAGTTCTTTGGGCATTTGAATCCCCTGTACCCACCCCTGAGCCGCCATGGGGAGGGTGCGGAGGCCCTTCGGTGTGGGTCCTTTGGGCATTTGAACCTCCTGTTCCCGCTCCTGCCCCTTTGCACTGTGCTCCTCTAGCTTAGACGCCCTTTGTGTTTCAAGGTGGCAAGCAACACTGTGCCCAGCCGGAAATCTAGCCACATCCTGAAAGACTGGGGTGCGTACCTCCCTCAGTATTTCAACCCAGCAGACCCCACAATGCCTGCTTCCACTCTGCACTTCTTATGGCATCAGGAGATGCCCCTGAGCCCCACTGGAGCCTGGAAGACCACGGGAATGGCCCAGTGAGTGGCCCAGGCTACCTGCAGGCACAGAACCGAGCCAGGCCGGCCAGGGCCCAAACCAGCCACAGGGAAGGGCTCTGCTCAGAGAAGCCTCACTGCCTTCCTCGTGTTTTCTGCGGGTGCCGCAAACACATCTCAGATCCAAAGCCGAGGCTCCCCTCCCTTCCTGCCCCCCACCCCCCACCCCACGAGAAGTGCCTGGACGCTTTGCACGAGAAGTCCCTGGGCACATTGGGGGCTCTGCCGACAGGGCTGAGGGGCACAGACGTGGCTTAACTGAGAAGATGGAGCCACCGGGTGGTGTTGGAAAGGAGGGGGCTCAAACGGAACAACCCATGGAAAATTCGATCATGAGACAAATGATAATGTTCGTGATTACTAAGGAGGGAAAGAGGAAGCGGAGGTAGTGGAGCAGGGAGGGAGGGGGAGGGAGAAAAGGCTCATGGGCATTGACAACCCACAAAACTCAAGCCAGGGCCCTTACCCCTTCCGATGCCCCCCATGTACCCCCATTGCAAGGCCACACCTAAATACGGTTGAGGAAAAACAGGACTCTATGACGCATTCTCTCATGAAATAAAAGAATAATTTTGATTAGCGTGTCTAACCACAGCATTATTTTATGTGCATACATGCGTCTTGGCCTGTATACATACACACACACAGACATACATGCGTCTTGGCCTGTATACATACACATACACAGACACACATGCGTCTTGGCCTGTATACATACACACACACAGACATACATGCGTCTTGGCCTGTATACATACACACACACAGACACACATGCGTCTTGGCCTGTATACATACACATACACAGACATACATGCGTCTTGGCCTGTATACATACACATACACACATGCGTCTTGGCCTGTACACATACACATGCGTACTTGTCTTGGCCTGTACACACATACACATACACAGACATACATGCGTCTTGGCCTGTATACATACACATACACAGACATACATGCGTCTTGGCCTGTACACATACACATACACAGACATACATACGTCTTGGCCTGTATACATACACATACACAGACATACATGCGTCTTGGCCTGTACACATACACATACACAGACATACATGCGTCTTGGCCTGTACACATACACATACACAGACATACATGCGTCTTGGCCTGTATACACACACACACACAGGCATACATGCGTCTTGGCCTGTATACACACACATACACAGACATACATGCGTCTTGGCCTGTATACATACACATACACAGACACACATGCGTCTTGGCCTATATACACACACACACACAGGCATACATGCGTCTTGGCCTGTATACACACACATACACAGACATACATGCGTCTTGGCCTGTACACATACACATACACAGACACACATGCGTCTTGGCCTGTATACATACATATACACAGACACACATACGTCTTGGCCCGTATACATACACACACACAGACATACATGTCTAGAGACAGCTTCGGTTGCCCCGTCTGGGAGCAGTGCCCTGGCATCTGGTGGGGATAGTTCGGGGATGCCACTCCACACCCCACAGTGACAAGAAGAAGGAAGGAGGGCACAGCAGAGAGCTGGCCAGGCCCAGTGTGCTCAACGCAGGGGCTGACCCTCCCCTCCGGAGAAAAGGCTGGTGGGTTCCAGGAAGGCCCTAGCTGCAGGTTCACCCTACACTCCAGTGCCTGGGAGTGTCTGGCTCAAGACGGATGGGTATGGATGAACGAATGACCAAGTGAACAAATGATGCTCTGAGCACCCCCAGGAGCCACTTGGAGACTCAGTGTCCCCTCCCTGCAGGGCTGGGAGACAGGCATTCACTAGGGATGCCAGGCGCGGCGCCATTTCACCTGTTTAAAGGCTGAGGTCTATGTCATTGCTTTTGGCTGTTCACTTTCTTTCCCCCTGAGCCATCTCCTGCTGCCTTTGTCGCATGTACAATGTGTCAGTGGAATTGTTAAAATAATTTTTCTTAGGGCCACTTAGAGGTCTAATGTTTGAAATCCAACATTTACTTATTCTTCATTGCTTGCAATTTTTCTCTCCTCGGTAACCATTGGGTAGAGAAACATCACACGGCCCTAACCAGGTATCCCTGCCCTGAGAAGAGAGGGAGAGGCTGACTGACCGAGCAGGTGGCCAGAGATGTGTCCCAGGTCATCAGGGAGGCCCAGGCCAGCTCAGGAGGGCAGGGAGCTGGGGGCCTCAACCTCACAGCCAGGTGCCCTCAGCACGAGCCCGCTGCCTACCCCTTTCTCCACTGTAAACATGAAAAGAAGACACAAACGTGGAAGGAAACCACCACACCCTGGTCTAGAACTCAAGGAGCCAGGAGTGATTTAGAAGCAGAAGCGTGCTTCGCGGACAGGCACACACTGCCCTCCTCCCCACTCACGAGCTCATGAGGCGTTGTGCAGGGTGTTTTTTAAGCCATTCTCCTCCCTTTCTGTGCAGACTCAAAAGGCAGATGCCTTGTGGGGAGTAACAAGCTGGGCCTTTCAAGGGAGAGCTTGAAAAGCCTCATTGAGTTGGAAGCCGAGGGGCTCTGGAGTTAGACTGGGAGAGAATGGTCCCCTTGAGTGACAGAAACATCACAGCGCCATGAAAGGGGCCTAGCGAGTCGGCCGCGTGGCCTGGTGTCTCTAGTTCCTCTCCGCAGTGTCTGCATCCCCGAGAACTACCACCGGGTCGTGGTGGGGTCAGGCCAACCCGGCCACATTGCTGCGAAGACCAAGTTCTCCCACTTGTTTGTGCAACAGTGAGCCCCTCCAGACCCCTAGGCTGCTTAATTATGCACAGAGCCAGGCCCCCGACCTGTGAGGAGGTGTGTTCGCACAGGAGCTGTCTGAGAGGTCAAGTTCAAGTCCACCCAGAGCCGTGTTTTCCAGGAAAGCCCACACACCCGTTTGTCGGAGATATTTGATGGGGGCCCGTTTTCCATGGAGCTTTCCTTTGAATCTCTTCTGGTTTGAGCAGCGTTTTCTAGGGCTGATCCAGCAATGTCCTTTATCGCTCCAGCTGTGCCTGTCACTCTGGGAGAAGGACACCTGCCATCTCCCCTCCCTGGGGGCTGGTGCACCAGAGATCGGTGGGAGAGGAATCGCATCAAGTCAAGAGGTTTCACTCACAGGCAGATTTGTTCTGCTCTGATGCACAAAGGACAGAACTAATATCCGTGCCCCAACCCAGAGCCCAAAACCCGGGCCCCGCTCCTGACCTCATCCTTCCCTCCCGTGCCCTCCCACTCTGTGTACATTCACCTGGCCTTCCTGGAGCTGACACTCCTGTCCCTGCTGGTGCCTCCTTGGCAGGTGCAGTGAGGACTCCTTCCCAGGATCCAGTACCTCCTGCCCCTTGTGCGTTCATGGGAGGCCATGTGGCTGGGTACGGCTTCCTGTCCTCCTTGTCCCCAGGAGGGTGGATGGGACATTTGCTCCCACTATTCCCACCGGGTGTGACTGTCCCCAGACCTGGGTCACATCATGATTTGGGGGCTGCCCCCATCCAGATATGATACTTCTCATCTAATCAGCACATAGTTGCTGGCTCCCTGCTGTGGGCCAGGCACAGGGCTGGGCTGAAATGCTAATGGGTCAGGCTCTTAGGAGGCTCTGATGCTTGTCCAGGGGGTGGGGAGGTTGCCCCAGGGCACTGTGGCTTCCTGCCTGATGCCAGGAACAGGAGGTGGCTTGGGCCTGGGTTCTGACCATTATGAAACCTGCTTCTGTCCCTGCTGCTGGAGGCAGGGGAAGAGGACTGGAGGAGGATCCCAGGGTTTGGGACCTACAGCAGATCCGCAGCGGGTCAGGTGGATGGGGAAGGGAACTTGAGATACTCCACATACTCTGCCGCCACCACTGTGGCCGGTGCACCCACGGCCCTGGAGGAGTCCCCAGGAGTGCACAGCTGCCTCTGGCCTCCTGTTCTCGGCATCTTCTCCTCGCCTTACTTTGGAGCCTCTGGGGCTCACCCAGCCCCAGCTTACTTCTTACACGGGCCACATCCACAGGGCAGGTCTATTAGTCAGTTAGGACCAACCAGGCACTACGCCTCAGGGGCTTCAACAACAGAGATTTATTTTCTTACAATTGTGGAGCTCCAAACCCAAGACCAAGGTGTGAACACAGCTGGTTTCTCCTGAGGCCTCTCTCCTTGGCTTGTAGATGCCATCTTCTCCCTGTGTCCTCATGGAGCCGTCCCGGTGTGTGTGTGTCTGTATCCTCATCTCCTCTTCTTAGAAGGACACCAGCCAGATTAGATTAGGCCCCACCCTGATGGCCTGATTTTTGCCTTAACCCCATTTTAAAGGTCCAACTCCAAATACAGCCATGTTCTGATGGGATTAGGACTCAGCCTAGGAATCCAAGTTGAAGTTGAGCTCGAGTTGTTCAGCAAGGCAGCCACACAGCACAGTCTGCCCTGGGCAGTGGTTGGCCAAGCATTGGCTCAGGGCTTCTGGTGGTGTCCGCCCCCAGCCCTGCTGTCACAGGACAAGAGGGAGCAGAGCAGGGACACGCCAGCTCTTGACTGCCATGGCTTCTGTGCATATCCCCTTGGCCAGAGTTGAGCACATGATCGCGCCTCGCCCAGGGGTCTTGCCGGGCGGATCTCTGTGCACACAGCGTGAAAGAGGGTATTTGGAGAACTGTGTGGACTCTATGTGCTCACAATGTTCCCCTCCCAATTCCCTCCCAGCTTCCCACCTCTCTCCTCCCCTGATGCCCACAGCATTCACAGCCGTCTCACCTGGGAGGCGATTTGATCCGATTGGTTGGTGGTCAGGCGTAGACCTGAGGCTGGAGGGGGAGCCAACATGAAGAGGGCTGAATAGGGTGCATGCGCCGTGCCTCTCCCAGGCCCTCCTAGAGCAGGGCCTGGCACCACATGGATGCTCGACAAACCTGATGGGTGGATAAATGCACGGCAACCTCGTCTTGATCCAATTTTAGAAACTGCTGTTTGGAAGACCTCATATCACAATGGAGGAATTTCCTTTATTGAAAGGAAAAAAAAAAGTTACATATGAAATCCAGCCAAAAATGTATCAGTTGACATGGTTCTTGTGCTCTAGATGTTGGAACAGTCTTGAAAACTGTTCATGACAGCACCGGAAGCCATGTTTGAAAGGGATGACCGGCCGGGCGTGGTGGCTCAAGCCTGTAATCCCAGCACTTTGGGAGGCCGAGACGGGCGGATCACGAGGTCAGGAGATCGAGACCATCCTGGCTAACACGGTGAAACCCCGTCTCTACTAAAATATACAAAATCTAGCCGGGTGAGGTGGCGGGCGCCTGTGGTCCCAGCTACTCGGGAGGCTGAGGCAGGAGAATGGCATAAACCCGGGAGGCGGAGCTTGCAAGTGAGCTGAGATCCGGCCATTGCACTCCAGCCTGGGCGACAGAGCAAGACTCCGTCTCAAAAAAAAAAAAAAGAAAGGGATGACCTCACAGGATAGGAGGGAACTGCCCCAAATGTTGACATCTGATTCCTGGAAAATTCGCTCTCCTGTCATCACTGAGACAAGCTGGTGCCTTCTGTCACGTAACTTCAGCGGCTGCTCTCGGGGTTAGGGATCAGCTCATAAAATCTTACCTGGTGGGTTCCACGTGCCGTGCAAAATGCCGGCAGGAAGAACCGGGGAGGCTGGTGATCTCCTGTCCCAAGGAAGATCTTATAAAGCCACACGAAGGAGTGGTGACGATTCAAAATAATGTCACTTTCAACAGATTTTTCTAATATCTGACTTTAGGATGAAGTTCTCTAGAATCCAAGCAGTAAGACTGGATGCCAGTTTCTTCTATGTAGCTTCAAGGCCAGAGGCAATGTCAGGAATTTTTCCTCTTTCTGCAGCCTGACGGGCCCTGTGGGGGAATTTGGTGGCTTCCCAGGGATGAGGCGACCCTGAGAACTTCCAATAAGGCAGGGAGCAAACAAAAGGGCCATTTGGTTACCAACTCCCACCACGACCCCACAGACTGTTCAAGCCCGTGCCATCCTTGAATTTCTTTCTCAAATGTTCCATCATAAACTGTCAGAGACGGAGGAGTGGGTGGGAGGAAAAATTTGACGATTCCCCATTGCTAACTAAAATTGCTTATTAGCTGCCATTTTACCCGCGTGCCTGGAGACTTCCAGAAGGGAGCTGTTCATGTCTCTTCGGCCCCTCTCCAGAAAATAATTAACCACCCCAGTCGTCATTCATTCCAGATCTATCTGCCCAGGTTATTAATAAAAATGTAGAATCCCAGATCCCGCACTGCCCTCCCACTGGCGTCAATCGTTGGGCACGTGCATTAACTTGCAGAGAATGCCCGGAGGAAACGGGAGGAGGAGAGGCTACATCTCCAAGCAAGGACGAGGCTTCTCCTGGGGTTCACCACGACGGTTTTACCCTGGCGGTCAGCACTCTCTGCTGATGTTTTATTTGTGTGTTTTCCATGTAGGGTGTGTTTCTGTTTTCGTTAATAGCAAGCACACTGGGTAATTTTATACCTTAAAAAAATTGAACAGAGCTCTGAAAAGGACACATGGTGTAGCCAGCACTGGGGTGTCCACCATCTAGAATTAGCAGGTGTTACTACTTTACCACATGAGCTGCAGGTTTGTAAAAGCAATAAGACCGGTGTAGAAAATGTCATGTTCCCGTGATCTCCTGCCTTCTCTAGAAGCATCCCTATGGAAGGCAGCATCTCTTCCTCATGGGTTTGTGGCTTTGCTCTTTTGTGCATAGACAGAAATTATGCTAGAATTTTATGGCTTTTTCTTTTCACTTAAAGCTATCTGTGAGTCTCTCCTCATGGGTCCATGTTACTGTAGCTCATTTCAGCGACTGTCCAGCCGGCGAGTGTGCCAGGATCCCTCTCTCTCCTAAGGACTCGGGGTTGTGTGTGACCCTTGCTACTTCTTGGCCATGTTCCCACCTCCACCCTCCCTCAGGGCACCTGGCAGGATTGCTCTGTTTGCCCCTTTAAGCTGGGTATGGCTGTGTGGCCTGGTTTGGGCAATGAAAGGTGAGTGGAAATGGTGCCTGCCACCACATGCTGAACCATTTAGCTGCCCTTGAGCCTGCTCTAGGCCCTGTTTCTCATGTGAAAATCCAAAAATCAAAGGAGCCAGGAATGCTGAGCCCACATCCAGAGGGCAGCTGGTCCAGAGACCACACTCCACCTGCTCTGAAAATCAACTCATACTGGGTTAAGCTACTGAGATTTGGGGGCTGGTTGTTAGTTCAGCAAAACCCACCCTATCCTGACTGATAGAGGCTGCTTCCGATTTTCTGTTGTTATAGACAGTGTGCAGTGCTGACCTTCACATGTGGCCAGGTTTCTAAGGTGGGTTCCTGGACTTGCTGAGTCAGGGTACCTGCTTTTTCAACTTTCCTGGGGTTGCAACGTGTTCTCAGTCACTCCCACAGCCCATGAGAGAGGCCTTCTCACATTCTCTCTGGCACATTAGTTTAGATCCTGCACCCTTCTGATCTGAGGAGTGTGAGGTTATTTCATTGCTTTAATCTGCAATGGGTACAACTCTTCACAGATGCAGTCTCAGTTATGAGGCTTTCAAATCCTAGGGTTTTCCATGATAATGAGAGCAACGACCTTTTTAATGAACCAATATCATATTTTCCACTATATTGGGGAATTTTTTTAAGTTAGCATAAGAAAACAAAAACTCCTAGCAGCCAGGTAAACTTTTGGAAACACGAGGGAATATTTATAATCAGATCCTAGAAAGGGTCTCCTTTTCCTCTTAATAAATAGCTCTGGCCTTATTAGAAATCGGTATTAGGGTTCTCTAACGGGACAGAACTAATAGGAGAGATGAATATATGAAGGGGAGTTTATTAGGAGAATTGACTCTCAGGATCATAAGGTGAAGTCCCACAATAGGCTGTGAGCACGCTGAGGAGTCAGGAAGCCAGTCCGAGTCCCCAGATCTCAAAAGTAGGGAAGCCGACAGTGCAGCCTTCGGTCTGTGGCCAAAGGCCGGAGAACCCCTGGCAAACCACTGGTGTAAGGCCAAGAGTCTAAAAGCCAAAGAACTTGGAGTCTGATGTTCCAGGGCAGGAGGCATCTGCTCGGGAGAAAGATGGAGACTGGAAGACTCAGCCAGTCCAGTCCTTCCACGTTCCTCTGCCTGCTTTTGTCCCAGCCACGCTGGGAGCTGATTCAATGGTACCCAGCCACATTGACGGTGGGTCCGTCTCTCCCAGTCCACTGACTCAAATGTTAACCTTCTTTGGCAGCACCCTCACAGACACACCCAGGAGCAGTACTTTGCATCCTTCAATCCCTTCAAGCTGACACTCCATATTAGCCGTCACAGGCCCTCAGCAATGTCTACACTTGTTGTCTCTAGATGGAGGTTGGAACGGAGCAATGGAAACACTGAAGTGTTTGACGTGACTCTGTAAATGATGTTTGAAGTTCCCATGACTTAGAAAAGTAGCAGTTTCTTTTGTTAGTAAAAGTTTGGATGGCAGTACTTGGTCGAGTGACAAAAATGTCGCTAAATTCACTAATGTCACTTAACTCTGCTAATTTCACAACCTTAATAGGATTCATTTGTTACTTATGACGTGGCCAAACCAAGCATTATCTTTCTATAGTCAGTTATAAAATTAAAAAATAATAATAGCAACAAAGCTGATGGCACCTTTATGATCTGTCCCTGCTGAGACAAGGGCTGAGGTTTCAGTGAGGGGAGTGGTGTGACCAGGTAACCCCCAGGAGGCTGCACATAAAGACTCATGAATGGCAGCTGTAAAGTGCTGTTCTCTTAAAGTAATCTCACAAGTGTAAATTGGCCTCCTGCACGGTTCATTTCTCTGAGATGGCACCTTCCTTGCCCTCAGGCCACTGAGGCGAAGGTGGACCAAGGCTGCTGACCTGATGGATGGAGCTGGCAGCCAGCTCTCCTCCCAGGACCCTGGGCTCCCCTGGGATTCTAGAAACAGCTCAGATTCTGACTGGGGATTTTTCTGTCATCCGCAAAGATAGGCTGTCCACGGAGCTGAGAGGATATGGTGGTATGGCTTTCTGTCGTCACAGCCGGGGTCCTCGGAGGTTGTCCCATGCACCCGGCCCCACACCTGGCTCTTGGCACTACACTGCGTGGTCCCATGGCCATGTGGTCTCTTTAGATTTGTGGTTCTCACTCAGAGATGATGCTGCCCCGTCTCCCCAGGGGACCTCGGCAATGCCAGAGACCACAGTTGTGTGTGTATGTGGCAGGGGTGCTGCTGACATCGAGTAGGTGGAGGCTGGGTGTGGCTAAACACCCCACGGCCCAGGGCAGCCTCGCAGCGGAAGCGTCCAGCTCCATGTGTCACTCGTGCTCAGACCGAGAAACCCGCTGTAGAAGTCCAGCTGGCCCAGGAGAGAGGGGTGGGATTCCTGGTGTTCACTTCGTAGCTGTTCTGTGGTGGGAGCCGTAGGGCATCAGGGTCTTTGAAGGAAAACCTGTGGATTACGCATCCAGGAATTAAAGCAGTCCCCGCGATGGCAGCCGCCAAGCAGAGACGGTGACGCAATCCCTGTGTTGATGGTAGCATGACCGCGTGTGTGATGGGATGCGCCGGGGGCAGACAGGGCCCACCAGACCCCACACTGCTCTACTCCGCCCTGGCCCCCCTCCCTGTACTTGACCACACTTCCGCCTCCTGCCACAGGGGCAGTTTGGGATAATTTTGGTGGAGAAAGTTGTGGAACCACCTGAATGAATTGGCTGGGTCTGTGGACTGGAAGCCTGACTCCCCTGACAGCCCTCCCTGCCTCTGAGGAAGGAGCCTTGTTCCTCAGTTATAAAACTTGAGCTTTAAATGGAGGGGAGGGACGCACTAGGGGGTCTCGGAACTTGGCACATACACGTGCTTGTTAAAATCAAATGTATGTGATAAGTAATTCGATATGCAGGTAGACAAGTGGGGTGACTAGCACATGACTCTTGAGCAGCCCTACTGGGGCTCCAGGTGGACAAACCACAGGCCCCTATCCTTGGGCCATCTCAGATGGCAGGAGCACCCTCGCTTCTGTGTGTCTGACGCGGAGGCGGTGTCTCCAGGCTGCTGTCCGAGCCCAAAGTGGTTCAGCAAACAGAAGATTCCAGAGAACAGCAAGTTCTGCCACACAGCATCGGGATAACATGGCCATTTACTGCTCCCATGTGGGAGCAACCACAGCTTTTTAAAAAGACCGAGCAGTTTTCTATGTTAAAAATTACCTTTAAAATGCTAAAGCTGTGGCCACGTCCAACATGTGTACGTTTGGGAAGTGGCCGTAAATTCCCTTCAACGCCAATTAACATTTCACAGTTCTGCCAGCTGTGGGCTGGAACTTTGGCCAGCCTGTCGGAGTGAAGGATGCTTTTCCTTCAGGTCACGGTGATCAGTCTGTCACGGGAAGGACGCCGACCCCGGCGTCCCCCAGGCTGCACGGCGTCCCTCATTGCTGGCGTCTGGCATTCGGTCACTGTCTGGGCACCCGCATCTTCCCCACTCTGTCCCGTCCTTTTTCTTGGAAAAGCTACTGCTGAACTGGACTGTCTTTTCATGATCACCCTACAAATTCATTTCTCTTTTCGTCTTTCACTGTCCAGCACTGGAGCTGCTGGCAGAGCCATCAAGAGAGCTGGAGGCTTTGGCAACTGGAGCTGCTCATGCTTGGCACCAGCGGGCAGGAGGTGGCTTTGTCCTGCACACCAAGACAGTGTGCTTGTGTGTGTGTGGCAGGGGGGTTGGGGTGTGTGTGCATGTGTTTGGGGGGGTATGTGGGATACGGTATGTGTTCACATGCGTGTGTGTGTGTGTAGGGGTGTGTCTGCATGTGTGGAGGGGGTATGTGGGATATGGTATATGTTCACATGTGTGTGAGAAGCGTGTGTGTGCATGTGTGTAGAGGGTATGTGGGATATGGTATATGTTGCATGTGTGTGTGGAGGGGTGTATGCATGTGTGTGGGGGTATGTGGGATATGGTATGTGTTCACATGTGTGTGTGGAGGGGTGTGTGCATGTGTGTGGGGGTATGTGGGATATGGTGTGTGTTCACGTGTGTGTGTGGAGGGGTGTGTGTGCATGTGTGTAGGGGGTATGTGGGATATGCTATGTGTTCACGTGTGTGTGTGGAGGGGTGTGTGTGCATGTGTGTAGAGGGTATGTGGGATATGGTGTGTGTTCACGTGTGTGTGTGTGGAGGGGTGTGTGCATGTGTGTAGGGGGTATGTGGGACATGGTATGTGTTGCGTGTGTGTGGTATGTGCACTTGAGTGTGCGTGTGTGCGGAGGTGTGTGTGTGAAGTGTGTATGTGCGTGTGTGGTATGCATGTGGGTGTGGGGGTGAGGTATGTGTGCACACAGGCGTGTGTGTGTGTGTTAGATGCCCACATGTTGTGTCAGTAACATTCTAGGGACTCAGTGCTTCTAGGATCAGTGCAGTCCAGTGATTTGCAACATTTTGTAAAGGCCTCACCGCAAGCACTTGCTTAACTCAACTGCTCTGAGGTCCTTAAAGTTTCTCAGGCAATTTTGTGCCCAGAAATCAAGGTAGGGAGGGGTGTGTGTGTGTTTCCCTCTCTTCTACAATAGACAAGCAGATATGAAATGAGAGAACAGGGCTGCTGTGTGATTTATATGCTACCTGGAGATCCAGGTTTGAATGTAATGAGCTGGCCTTGGTCTGAAAGATTGATACACAGAGGAGAAATTCACCGGGACCCAGGGCAACTTTCCTTTCAGAAGGATAGGAATCTGATTGGGAGTGTAGGCAGGATTGGGCTGGCTGGGCACCAATGCAGTAGCCCCGGGGCATCCTTTAGTGAGCCACTGATTGACTGGGGGGCTGTACCAGGGACGCACAGGTAGTTTTGGAGGCAGGCATCTCTTCTTCAACCTCAGTACCCACACTCCAGGACAGGTAATGGCTCAGAAAGCAGACAGCAGTGATGGGCAGTGCCTCTTAGGATGCTGCTGGGTAAAGGTGACTTAGGAAACCAACAGATCACTGCCTCCCTCCCTTCTACATCCTTTCCACATTGATGGTGTCCTCACTTCCCATAGTGGGCCACGCACTCTATCACTGAGTCCATCAAATTCCCCAAGACCCCCAAGTGTAAGTAGCTTTTCTTGGATTCCGTCTCTCACATGCTCAATTAGCCCCAGAGCACTTTCTGCTCTGGCCTGTGATTCTCTGTAGTGCGTCTCCTGCCGCTGTTGACCGTGGGGTGGGGGTGGAGGGTTACTGCCAAATACAAGCCTGACCTCTCCCAGGGCTTCCACACTCCTTGGCCAATGATGACACAAGGAACCTTTGAAGTCAGAATGTTCCTGAGCTCCTGCCCCTGCAGACAGAGCAGGAGCAGCCTTTTCCCACCCGAGGCTGCCTTTCTACGCGTGGCCTGTGCCACGTAGGCATTCACTTGAGCATCTGAAATCATTTCCCATGCATGGACAAGTGTGCGTGCCTGCACATATATGCACGTATGTGTAAAGCGGCACTGCATGGGGCCAGTAGAGCGACTGTATCTGTATGTGTGTGTAAAGCGGCACTGCACAGGGCTGGTAGAGCGACTGTATCTGTGTGTGTGTGTAAAGCGGCGCTGCATGGGGCTGGTAGAGCGACTGTATCCATGTGTGTGTAAAGCGTCACTGTACAGGGCTGGTAGAGCGACTGTATCCGTATGTGTGTGTAAAGCAGCGCTGCGTGGGGCTGGTAGAGCGACTGTATCCGTGTGTGTGTAAAGCGGCACTGCATGGGGCCGGTAGAGCAACTGTATCCATATGTGTGTGTGTAAAGCAGCGCTGCATGGGGCCGGTAGAGCGACTGTATCCATATGTGTGTGTAAAGCAGCGCTGCATGGGGCCGGTAGAGCGACTGTATCCGTGTGTGTGTGTGTAAAGTGGCACTGCATGGGGCCAGTAGAGCAACTGTATCCATGTGTGTAAAGCGGCACTGCATGGGGACAGTAGAGCGACTGTATCTGTGTGTGTAAAGCAGCACTGCATGGGGCTGGGGCTGGTAGAGCGACTGTATCCGTGTGTGTAAAGTGGTGCTGCATGGGGCTGGTAGAGCGACTGTATCCGTGTGTGTAAAGTGGTGCTGCATGGGGCTGGTAGAGCGACTGTCTCCGTGTGTGTAAAGCGGCACTGCATGGGGCCAGTAGAGCAACTGTATCCATGTGTGTAAAGCGGCACTGCATGGGGCTGGGGCTGGTAGAGCGACTGTATCCGTGTGTGTAAAGTGGTGCTGCATGGGGCTGGTAGAGCGACTGTATCCGTGTGTGTAAAGTGGTGCTGCATGGGGCTGGTAGAGTGACTGTCTCCATGTGTGTGTAAAGCGGCACTGCATGGGGCCAGTAGAGCAACTGTATCCATGTGTGTAAAACGGCACTGCATGGGGCTGGGGCTGGTAGAGCGACTGTATCCGTGTGTGTAAAGTGGTGCTGCATGGGGCTGGTAGAGCGACTGTATCCGTGTGTGTAAAGTGGTGCTGCATGGGGCTGGTAGAGCGACTGTATCCGTGTGTGTGTAAAGCGGCATTGCATGGGGCCGGTAGAGTGACTGTATCTGTGTGTGTGTGTAAAGCGGCACTGCATGGGGCCAGTAGAGTGACTGTATCCGTGTGTGTATAAAGCGGAGCTGCATAGGGCTGGTAGAGCGACTGTATCCGTGTGTGTGTAAAGCAGCGCTGCGTGGGGCTGGTGGGGCTGGTAGAACGACTATCCGTGTGTGTGTGTAAAGCGGCACTGCACAGGGCCGGTAGAACGACTGTATCCATGTGTGCATATCTATGTCAAACAGTCTGCTGGCATGGAGTAAGCTTTAGACAAACGTGCAAAATAAATAAAAACGAAGTAACACATGCCCTTGGCCTTGAGGGGAGGGAGGCCTTTGCTTCCTGTGATTCCTCCTGGCCCCTCACTGCAGCATCCGACCCTCAGGACGGGGCTCCTAGTCTGTGTCTGGGCCCAGCCCTACTCCAGTGCCCCATGCTGGAGAGTGGAGCTGGAGGTCCAGTCAGGCCCAGTCCCCAGGGCCCCTTTAAAGTTAGAAAACAATATCAGAGGTTTCTGTGCATGGGTACGTAGTGGGAGAAATGCCCAAAACCCTGTACAGTTATGAGCAGAGGAGTGGTTTCACTCTAAGACTCCAGGCAATTCAGAACTGGACCAAGGGGAGCTGGGGAGGGCTCTAGGCTGAGGCTAGGGTGGGCAGGTGGAAGGAGGGAAAAGGGCCCGACTTGTCTGCCTTCTGACGTGGAAGTAAGGAGCCAGGGTCACTCTGAGAAGAGAAGGTAAACAGAGCACGAAGAGGAGAAGGAGAGCAGTGGTGTGTTTGTTTCAGATGTTGAGATCAGTTCCCCCTCATTGCAGCCCTCGAATATTTTAAAATTTAATATGGAACTATCAAGCAGAATTCTTGGGGGCAATATTTTATTCAGATTGGTTGCATTTTAGTGGCTTAAAATGGAATTAAAAAATTAAAACATGTTTACAGAAACTTAAATTCTCAGGGTGTAGCAACTAAATTGCCTCTAAAAGCACCCATTTTTAAGTAATTCAAAGAGAAGAGTGAGAAATTAGGAGTGTCGGATGGCACAGCACAACCTTGGAAGGTTTTAAAGAACAGTTAACAGGTACACCGTGATGGTTATTCTTCTAAAAAGAAGTGTCACAGATGAGTAGATGGAGACAGGAAGCACAGGAATATTACAAGAATTGGCAGGTGATTGGAACATTATCATTAAAAACTAGTGGGTAAAGGCGGCTCGTTCAGGGAATTGAATTAGGAAGATTACAGAGCTGAAGCCTTCAGAGAGTGCAAGCCATGTATCTTGTTATATAAAACTACAAATGGCTTCGTGTCTCAGGGGAGAGGCGGGTGGAGGCCTCCATCGGGATGGAGGGAATGGGGGCTCCACAGGGGCACGCAGACGTTATTTAAGCAGTGTCGTTCTGTGTCTTGCCCCATCTCCACTTCGCAAACGTGTCTCACCTCAGAAGATGAACAGCAATGTCATTCCCTGCTTCGTAATGTTACAATGAGAAGTCCTTTTCCCGCAGTCTTGAGAAATGGTCCTTCTGACCCCAAGGTTGAACCAATAGCAACTGGCATGAAATACGCAGTGACAGTCACTGGTTAAAGTGGTTGGAGTTTCATGGGCGTGGACGTAGTTAAGGAACGGGGCACCTCACCCCCTCCCCTGTCACCCCCTCTCATCATCCCAAACGCCTGATGAGGAATGGCCTGGAGCCTTTCGTGGCTGAGAAGGAGCCTACAAAGGCTCTTCAGACCCACACCATCCTGCTGGTGTCTGTTCAAGAACCAGATCGAAAGCAACAGTGCTAAACTGGGCGTGTCTCTTTTTTTTTTTTTTTTTTTTGAGACGGAGTCTCACTCTGTCACCCAGGCTGGAGAGCAGTGGCCGGATCTCAGCTCACTGCAAACTCCACCTCCTGGGTTCACGCCATTTTCCTGCCTCAGCCTCCAGAGTAGCTGGGACTACAGGAGCCCACCACCACGCCCAGCTAGTTTTTTGTATTTTTTTAGTAGAGACGGGGTTTCACCATGTTAGCCAGGATGGTCTCGATCTCCTGACCTCGTGATCCGCCCATCTCGGCCTCCCAAAGTGCTGGGATTACAGGCTTGAGCCACTGCACTTGGCCCTGGGCGTGTCTTTTTAAAAATTACTAGAAGTCTTCAAAGGGAGGTTTGGGGGGCAGGATGCTAAGGGAGAGGTCTGGCAATGGTTTGCTTGCTTTGTGGACAAACTTTTCAGTCCAGACACTCCTTGCGTGTTCCGTGGATGTGTGTCCATGCGGGCTGGCAGCCTCTTTATCCCTCATCCATTTCGGGAAAGGACATCGAGTATGTGCTAGGAGATGAAACAGCGGAACCTCCAGGATGTTATGGGCACCACTGGGGGCCAGGCAGTGTCAGAGATGCTGAGGTTGCAGAGTTAGATAGAGGTGCTGCCTTCGTGGTTCTCAGAGTCCAGATACATGAGCACTGAGTGCATGGGAAATATTCCCCAAATTACAAAGAGGATGCCAGGACTGCGGAACAGCCCAGGACTGGGGCAGCAGGTGTGCTGCGCAGAGTGGGCTCTTCTCAGCTCCCACCACCCTCAGTGAAGCTGCCAGCTGATCCTGGAGGCCTGGCCACTCCCTGGAGAAGGTCTTCCTCCCCACTGGCACCCATCCTCCCCTCCACTCACTGCAGCCCTGGTCTCCTTGTCCTGGCCTCCCTGCCCCAGCCTCCCTGGCCTCCCTGGCTGCTCTCAGCCACTGCCTCCTTTGCTTCCCCTCTCAGGCCATTGGGAAGCCTCCCTGACTCTCCACTTGGCACCACGGGAAATCTCTTCCCTCTGCCAGCTTCCAGGGCTCCCTGAGACTGGTCCCACCGTATCTACCCACCCCTCCAGTATATCTGCAGGACCCTAACTTTGTGTTCATCCTTCTCATGGGGGACGACCTCTGTCCTCCTCCATGACAGTTCACATCCTATGGGACCCCTAGACCTTCCTTCCACACCCACCGGAGGCCCTTCTTGGTTGCCACATCCCTGCACCGGAGCCCTCCTCATCTTTGGGCTCCTTGCAGTACAGAGAGCCTCGTGGTGGTGTCTGTGCTCCTGTGTTGCCTTCTGGATTAGGACCTGGCCTCCTGGTGGAAGATGGAACAGCAACACTCCCAGAGCCTGCAGTACCCAGGGGCAGGCAGGGCTGAGCAGGAGCGGAATCATTGAACAGAAGGCAGTCACTTGGCCAGATGTGTGCGGGCCAGTGTGCATACAGAATCTCCTCTTGCAGCTGATGGGGAGAGTGGGAGGAGTGAATTCTTCAGTCGGTCAGTCGGACAGTTGGTTGAAATCCCAACTCTGCCACCCATTAGTCTTGTGATTTAGAACAAACCACTTAATCTTTAAATTCAGTTTCCTCAAATGCAAAAGGCAGGTAATAGGCCTTCTCCCAGGGATCGATAAAGGTATAATGAAAGGATGTCTGTGAAGCACTTAGATTTGCACATGGCACGTCATGGGCATTCAATAATCAGTAGCTAATAAATATGTAGTTATTATTTTGTGTGTTTCAGTCTACAGCATATATAATGCTAGATGATGTGTCAGATGAGTAAGTGATGCCTTCTCCTCACTGTCTTGTCTCTGCCTTGGTCACTCAACTTGATCTTGTTCTTTTATGTGGTAAATTTTATTGGAGTATAAAGTCATACAGAAAATTTCACAAATCACTGGTGTACTGCTCACTGGATTTTCATAAAATGAGTCCAATGTGTAACCAGCACCCAGATAAAGGAACAGAACCTCCCCCAGCATCCAAAGTCCCTCATCTCTCTCATTCAATTGCCCTCTTCCCATCCCAGGGGCGGCCACTCTCCTGGCCTCTCACAGCTCAGAGAACCTTTGCCACTGGGGAACTTCCTATGCAGGGAACCACATGACTTCCCCCACCCACCCTTATGCTTGTGAGATTCATCCAACTGGTGGGAGTGTCATCCATTCATTCCCATCTGCACAATAGTGTCCTGTTGCAGATGAAAACTCACTATTGTGAAGAATCTTCCAGACCCTGATTCCAAAATTTACTAGAAAGCTACTGTGATCAAGACAGCATGGTACTGGCATAAAGATAGACATATAGACCAATTGAAGTGAATTAAGAGTCTAGAAGTGAACCCATACTTCCATGGTCAGTTGATTTTTTGACAAAGGTGCCAAAACCATTCAATGGGGAAAAGACAGCCTTTTCAACAAATTGTGCTGGAACAACTCGACAGCTGCATGCAAAGAATGAAGTTGGACCCCTACCTCACACCATATACAAAAGTTAACTCAAAATGGATCAAACACCAAAATGTAAGACCTAAAACTATAAAACTCTTAGAAGAAAACATAAGTGTAAATCTTTGTGACCTTGGATTAGGCAGTGATTTCTTAGATATGACTCCTAAAATGCAAGCAAAGCAAAAAATAAATAAACAAAGTGGACTTCCTCACAATTAAAAATATCTGTGTTTTAAAGGATATCATCAAAAAAGTGAAAAGGCAATTCATACTATGACAGAAAATATTTGTTAATTGTATATATAAGGGTCTAGTATCAAGAATATATAAAGAACTCTTACAACTTAATAAAAACCACAAATAGCTCAATTTCAAATGAGCAAAAGTCTTGAATAGATATTTTTTCCAAAGAAGACATACAAATGTCCAATAAACACATACAAGCTATGTAACGTCATTAGTAACTAGGAAAATGCAAATCAAAACAACAGTGAGAGGCCAAGCACAGTGACTCAACACCTGTAATCCCAGCACTCTGGGAGTCCGAGGTGGGCGGATCACCTGAGGTCAGGAGTTCGAGACCAGCCTGGCCAACATAGTGAAACCCCATCTTTACTAAAATCACAAAAATTAGCTGGGCATGGTAGCACACGCCTGTAATCCCAGCTACTCAGGAGGCTGAGGGAGGAGAATCACTTGAACATGGGAGGTGAAGGTTGCAGTGAGCCAAGATCATGCCACGGCACTCCAGCCTGTGTGACAGAGCGAGACTCCATCTCAAAAACAAAAAAAAAAAAAAAATGAAAGAAAAACAGAAGAAGACAGTGAGAGTACACACACACTAGGATGGCTGTAATTAAAAAGACAATAACAAATCTTGACAAGGATGTGGAGACATTGGAACCCTCATGCATTACTGGTGGGAATGTAAAATGGTGCAGCCACTGTAAAAAACAAACAAATAACTTGTCAGCTCCTTCAAAAAGTTTTTTTTTAAAGTTAGCATTAGTATATGACCCCGAAATTTCATTCCTAGGGATCTGCCCAAGATAGTGTGTCCACACAATAATTTGTACATGGATGTTTACAGCAGTACCATTCATAGTAGTCAAAAAGTGGCAACACCTCAAATGTCCATCACCTGAAGAGTAGATAACCAAAGGTGGTGCATCCAGACAGTGGAATATTCAGCCATATAAAGGAATGAAGTCCGTATGCAAGCTACAACATAGGTAAGTCTTGGAAACATTATGCCAAGTGAATGAAGGCAGACAAAAACCCATGTACTGTATGATTCCATTCATCTTAAATCCCCAGAATAGGCAAATCCATAGAAACAGAAAGTATCTCATTGGTTTCCAGAGGATAAGGAGAAGGGGAAAATGGACAGAGACCACTAATGGGTGCAGGGTTTCTTTTGGGGTGATGAAAATGTACTGGATTAAAAGTGAAGATGGTTGTACGACCTTGTGACTCTACTAAAAAACACTGAATTATACACCTAAATGTGTGGATTTGCAGTATGTGAAGTGTATCTTCATTCCACAAAGAGTGAAAACCAGCCTTTGAGTTGTTTCCATTTGGGGCTATTGCAGATAAAGGTGTGTGGACATCTTTGTGCATGTCTTTTGATGAGCATGTGTATGCATCTCTCTTGCAGGTCAGATTGTTGGGTCATGAGGAATGCCTGCACCCTGCTTTATAGATGCAGTGCAGTAGATTTCCAAATGGTGGCACAGATATTATCCCACCATCATTGCATGAGCATCTTGGTTGCTCCACAGTCTTGCCAGCACTTGAGAGTATCTATCTTTTCCATTTTAATTATTCTCCTGGGAACTGTAACTTTTTCCAATTCTATCTCCCTATCCCCTGTCCCATGAGGTTCCCAAAGCTGTGTTGTTGCTGGATCTCACTCGGTAGACATGTGCATCAAATATGGACAGCCAGGAGGCAAGTTCCCTCCAAAATGAGTCATGACTCCAGAACTGTGAGCTTCAAGGTGAGCCTCGGATGCAGCTAATAATTCACAGCGTTGTGGTGAGCTCTGTGCCTGCATGGTCCAGGTCTCTGTCCTAGGAGCTGGTCAGTGATTTCCATCTGCTCTGAGGAGCACCCATGGTTCACAGCAGGACTCCCCAGGGCAGGGGCAGGTTCTCCCCCACCCCATCGGCCAGGACAGCCTGGCCTGGCTCTGCTTTCTGTTTCAGGAATCTTCTGTAGAGGGTTTCATTTGAAGACAGAGCTATGATATATTTGCACAGCACCAGGTCCATTTCTTTCTGTTGTTCTTAAGTGGTTTTGTTAGGATCAGAGCCCTGATTTCCATTTCCTTCTGGTTCACATTGTCCTTGGACTCCCAGCTCCAGTAGGCGAATCGACTCTCAGCTGATGAAAGGTGAATTGCTTCTGTGATATGGGTGAGGCAGGAGGCAGTGGAGGATGCACAGACTCTGGTGGGCAAAGACCCAGAGCCACATGGCTGCCCTCAAAGCATTATGTCGCCACTAACCAGGACCCAAGAGTCCAAGCCCTATTTTCTCTTAAAGTTAATTGTTCAAAGTCACATGTACATCAGAGTGCACTGAGTGCTGGGAGAGCCATAAGGAGCCTTTCCATGTAGGACTCAGCAGTCTGGAGAGGGCCCCAGCCATGGAACTGGGGTTTGTTGCGGAAACCCAGCCAGGCTGACAACAGGTCACCACAGACTCTCAAAGCGGCTGCCTGGGAGCTGCAGCCAGTGCTGAGCCCGCAGCAGGTGGGTCAGCTGGCAAAGCAAGAGAAACACTGTGGATCTGTTGTGGGGCGTTCCTGTGTGTACACACATGCATGTGTGTATGGTGTGAACATGTTTTCACACATGCACATGTATGCATATGTATTGTGCATATTTGTACATGTATGTGAGTTCACGTTTGTATGTGTGTGAAAATAAGCTCACATGTTGTATGTGTGCACAGACATGTACATGTGTGCTCATGTGTGGCATGCATTGTTGTGCATGTATTTAGGTGTGCAAATGTGTTTACCTGGCAAATATATGTGAAGGTTCCCTCCCAGTATTGCCTGTGTGTGTGTGCGCCTGTGTGCATGTATGAGCATATGTGTGTGTATCTGTATGTGATGTCTGCCCATGGAGGTGCTCTTCCAGTGTGGACCATGTGTGCACATGTGTGTGTATGTGTGTGTGTGCATGTGAACATATGCGTGTACACAGGGCACATGCGTGGGGTTGCCCTTACAATACAAGTTGTAGCTGCTGCTTCATTTGCTTGTTTCTGAGACCCAGGCAGCCTCTTGGTGAGTGGTTTCTATGAGTATGTGCAGAGATCATTTTAAGAGTGAAGATGTATTTATCTTTAATTTTGGCGAGGATGTGGGGTGAAGCAGTAAGGGCAGTGGGGCCTGCTGGCATCAGCCTTGCTTTCTCACCTCACAGCTAAGTGTGGTACATGGAACTGGGAGGGACCCACCACGGTGACCTTTTGCAGGATGTGCAGGCTGTCCTGCTACCTGAAGCAGGACCCTCTGAAGACCAGGTCTCGTCCTCCCAGTACCTCCCTCACTCTCCAGCCCAGGCCATTTGCCATGATGATCATGCCCCACACCTGGGGGAAAAGCAGTCCCTTTCTGTCTTTCTGGTTATGTTCACCTCTGCAGCCATTTGTGCAGAGACTAAAACGGATTTGATGTGATGAATCACAAAATCACACCCTTTATTCAACAACTCCACATAAATAGCAATTCTGTTTGGAATGAATTGGACCCATGTGGTGAGTTATGGGCTCATTAGAGTAGCAGAGCACATTCCTTTATCATACTAAGTTTATTTAAATCACACAGAATGTTCATTTTTAGAAACAATTCATACCTACCTTAAGGAATCATCAGTATTGCTCCAGGAAACATGATACAATCCCGTTTTTAACAGGATTCACACGGTTTGCAGTCGTGTGACAATGTGATTCCATTATGCCTTCCCTATGGGGACAGCCCATAAAGATTGATTATACATTAAAAATGGTATTAAAGAAAGACAGCACATTGTATATGTACCGCCCTGTGGCTCTGAGCACAGAGCCGCCCTCTCTCTGCTCGAGTGCACCCCACGGTGGGCTCACCTCGGTGTACCCCACAGTGCGCTCGCCTCGGTGTACCCCACGGTGGGCTCGCCTCGGTGTACCCACCCATGTGGGAGACACAGGCGTTCTCCTGCCTTTCTTGGTCAGAGCAGCCGTGACCACAGAAGTTTGCCAGGGATGCCTTGAACTTTGGCAACAAGAATGCATTTGGGCATTGGCATTTTCAAAGTTTAGATCTGTTCTAGAAAATCTATCCAGCCAGGGCCAGGATGATCTGGGCAGATGCAGGCTTTGTCCTCTTGTGAATTCCCACTGTGTGTGTCACCAGAATTCAGAACATAGTGGAGAATCTCTCGGGCGTTTTTATGATTCAGAAGAAAGAAGTCATGGAGAGAGAGGCTCCAGGGGGCAGGGATGGAGACGGGGATGACACAGTCCTCCAGGCGGAGGAACTGTGTTATAATCACCACCGGTGTATCTGGGTGTTCTGTACACAGACTTTTATTAAACAGCAGAAGGATCTTTTAAGAGAAACAATGAGAGTCCAGTCAGAAGCTTGAGTATTTTCTTAACTGAGCCACAATTGAGAACAAATGGAACAAGGGAGCCTCTTGGCCATCACACGGCAAAGACTCTCTGGTCCAAAATTCCCATTTTCACAGCATCCCACCTGATGACATGCAGTCTGCAACTTATGCATCGAGATCATGCTTTCTAGAGGCCACCCATGTAAACCCGCGTGCTTCTCCAGTGCCCCCGATGGAGGTCCCCCAGTCTTGGTGCCCCCACCTTGGTGCTCTGCCCCGAGGCAGGTGGCCAGTGGCTCTTCTCTGCACAGCTGCTGTCAGACAAGGAGGGTGAAAGGCTGGAAAGCTGTGATCGGCCCGTCCTCTGGGCAGCAACACCAAGTACACATGGGGCACCACCGTCCTCCTCACACCAGGGCTGGTCCCCGCCTCAGTTTGGGGCCTGATGAATAGAAATGTCACTGGAGATGGATTTTCAATTTAATTGAAAGAAAAGCTTCTCTCTGGGGCTTTCCAAATGTAAGGTCATCCCTTGATGAGTCGGGGAGAATGCTTTTAAGTTTCAGCCTTCCTCTTGGGTGTGTGGGTGTTGTGTTCATGGGTGAGCGGGCGTCCTGCAAGCCATAAGCTGATATTAAAAAGGTCGGGATTAACTCTGGAGTGGACAAGTTCTGTGATTGAAGACAGGAGTCTTTTCTCTAAAGGGCCAAGGAGTACATATTTTAGGCGGCATCACCAAGCAGCCTCTGTCCCAATGACAACACACTGCCTTTGTAGCACAAAAGCAGCTGTAGGCAACACCCAAGCAATGGAAGAGCCTGCCCTTCTGCAGAAATATTCACACAACCCGGCGCAGGTCCCCTGCAGCTGAGAGCCAGAGTTCGCTGACCGTTGGCTGATCCAAGGGACTGTGTGACTTTCACTAAGACCACACAAGAACGGGCAAAAGCCAACTCTATTCCACAGTTGCCTTCGAGTGGGAAGAAAATTTTACGCCCCCCAGGACCTTGATCTGCTCACTGCAGACTTCTGGTGTAGATTAATTGAGTTTCTTCTTGTGATAGCTGTTGTTTGGATAGCTTAGAGGAATGAGAAGAGATAAAACTCACGAGTGAAAATGCCGCTCTTTTACATTCTTGTTTCCAAATCACATCGTTTTAGTGGAAGGGCCACACTTTGGGGATATGCTTGGATTTCGGGGGGAGAGGGAACCACGGTGCCCCTCTTGAGAAGGCTCGTTAAGGGCGTGAACGTGCAGCTACCTGCATTTTAATCACTCAAAGACAAACTCGGGCTATTGTGTGCTGGTGGAGCATCACTAATTCTAGTTACATGATAATGCCGCAGTGCTAGGTTTTAGGAATTAGGCCTCTGAGATCCATTAGCTGTGTGGTGTGCCGTTGCTGGATGAATGGCCGTAGTATTATCAAGGTAATTCAAAACAAATTTCAAGCTGTGACAATAAAATGCTTCTTGTAGTAGGTTGGGGTTTGTGCTGAAATTGCCAGTTGGAATGAGAACAGTTATGTTTTCAAGCTGGAGTTTTGGTGGACTCATTTTACTGACTCATTTTCATTGAATTCTGAACACATTTTTTATTAATGTGATAATATCAGACTTGGGCAAACTGTGATTATTGGTTAATAATGAAGGGGTATCTCTTTCACTCCATTTAGCTGCTGGGTGGTTTTTGGTCTAAGATGACACTGTTCTTATCCATGTCCAAGACAGAGAATACTCAAGCATTCACACCAAGAACCCTGTCCCTGGCCAGAGCTGTTCCCAAATCTAGGACCATCCTTTCAAAATCCTCATGTTAGTGGCACCTGCCCCCCAAGTCCCATTTCCATCCCCCTTACTCATGCTCAATGCCATCAGTACCCATGAAGAAATTCTTTTCAATGGCAAAAGTATAGGTAACCTCTTAAATCCTTTACCTTATTTCTAATGTGAAGAGGATAGAAGAGGATTTCGTAGCTCTCTGGGGCTACCTGGCCATCCCCAGAGCCCACACTGGCTTGCAGCCCCTGGACCTGCCCCCATCTCACCAGTATTGCCTCACAGTGCAGGAGACGCTCAGGAAACGCATGTCAGACAAAAGAATGAAGGTCGTGGTAGTGATCATGTTTTGAGAAACCCTGCAGGCTCCGTCACAGGAGCACAAGAAAATGGTCCCAGGAGAGCCACGAATAGCATCCCATGCACCCCATCTTTGCCCACTTCCCTTGACACATGTCAATACTCATTGTAGTAACAAGAAGTCATTGCCTGCATTTACCAAAACGTCCCTGCAACACACACAGCAGCCTCCTGAGAGGGTCTCACCTCTCGCGTGGCCAGCATGCCGTGGTCCCCGTGGCGAGCGCCGTGGGGCCGCTGGATGGCTTTGCTGCCTGCCAGCTGGCCCCAGCTTCGCGATCCCTCACTGATGAATCACCAGCTGTGCTAAGTGGCTTTAAAGACTAAATTATTTTCTTCCTGTCAGGCAGACCTGGGAGAAACCTGACAGGGAAACAAAAGCACTGCTGGGCCGGGCACAGTGGCTCACACCTGTAATCTCAACACTTTGGGAGGCCGAGGTGGGCGGAGCATGAGGTCAGGAGTTCGAGACCAGCCAGGCCAATGCGGTGAAACCCTGTCTCTACTAAAAATACAAAAAATTAGCTGGGTATGGTGGCTAATGCTTATAATCTCAGCTTCTCAGGAGGCTGAGGCAGGAGAATTGCTTGAACTTGGGAAACAGAGGTTTCAGTAAGCCAAGATTGTGCCACTGCACTCCAGCCTGGGTGACAGAGTGAGACTCCATCTCAAAAAAAAGGAAAAATTTTTTTAAAAGTACTGCTGCTTGTTGGAATGCCGATGGCCATCACTGGGGCCGGACTGAAGGTGAGGACCTCCAGGAGCCACCTGCAAGAGATGGCGCACCGTTGGGAGGGAGGCAGTTTCACTGGTCTGATCCAGCACTTAAAGATCACCCAGTTAGAGTCTCCTTTTATTTATTTATTTATTTATTTTATTATTATTATTATTGTGACACAGAGTCTCACTCTGTGTGTGGCCCAGGCTGGAGTGCAACCGTGTAATCCCAGCTCACTGCAACCTCCCAGGTTCAAGAGATTCTCCTGCCTCAGCCTCCCGAGTAGCTGGGACTACAGGCGTGTGCTGCTACACCTGGTTAATTTTTGTATTTTTAGTAGAGACAAGGTCTAACCATGTTGGCCAAGCTGGTCTCGAACTCCTGACCTCAAGTGATCCACCCACCTCGGCCTCCCAAAGTGCTGGGATTACAGATGTGAGCCACCAAACCCAGCCAGATTCTTCTTTCTCCCTGCGTGTCCCACCTGGCCATGCCACTAGCTTCCCGGGGCCTCTTGCTTGCCAGTGCGGTGCGCACCAGCTGACCTGACCCTCCTTAGAAGAGTGGAAGCCCTCGGCTGCATGCACTGCAAACCTCAGAGCACCACTTCTGAACCATGCACCCTCCATCCATTGGCATCCAACCTATTCTGCCATTAGGCATTAGGTAGCCTGAGTTCCCAGCAATGTGTGCATAGAGGAGATCGACCCTGCCATGCGAACTTCAGAGTCGCTTGTTTGCTCTGCTTATCTGGTCGTGGAGACAAAGAAAGACCCCCTGTGGCAGAAAACCCTGGGAACCCATGTCGTCAGCATCACAGACAGCAACTCCCCTCGCTTGCGGGTGCTCCCCGCTTTTATCAAGGCCTGGGTAGCAGCTTTAATGAGCACGTGACTTTTTAATTGCTATTTTAGTTTTGGGGGTACATGTGCAAGTTTGTTTATTGCCTGATGTCTAAATGTAAAACCTCAAACTCTAAAGATCCTAGAGCCAAACCTAGCAAATATTCTTCTGGGCGTGTGACTTGCAACCATTGTGTTTGAGGAGTTTTGCATTGATTTAAGCTCATTGGAAACATCAAAGCTCCCTAAAGGGTTACTCACCCCACCCTGCATTCCAGCGCCATCATGTGGAAGACTAAGGTCACAGCAGCCCCACCCGCGGGGCTCTGGCGAGGGCTGAGTGCAGGAGTCCACAGAGGCCTTGGGGGGCCACCCAGCTGGGCTTAGCTCCCAGGAACGTGAGCCATCTCCAGGTCCCGGTGACCACCTCGCCATGAAGGCAATGTCCCGGAAGGAGCCCGGATCTCAGCCTGGGGGCCCTCAGTCTGTCCATCCAGGGATAGTCCCGGCCTTCACAGCAGGAGCTCTGGACATCCGTACTGGGCCCTGCAGCCAGCGGACATGGAACCAGCCAGCCTCTTACTCTCTCCAGCCCGAGTGGGAGGGACAGGCCGGGGGTCACCCCTGTGACCAGCCATTTGTACCAAGATGAGCAGATGACCAGGCAGGGGATACAGTTTTGTGATCTTGGTGATCAGGCCATTGGTTATGCCCCAGGCCCCTGTCCCTACCCACAGGCAAAGCCTCTGAAGTGCCCAAGCACTCCAGGAATCACCTGTCACCATGCTTTCCACATAGCTGCCCCCACCCCACCACCCCCAAGACCTGGGTGCACAGACTCAGGAATTCAGAATTATCTCTTTTCGCCGTTATGGTAAATATGGGGAATCCAGTATCGCCTCTGTTCACATCCTCTGCATCTGGTGACCACACAAGCCACTCCTGTAGGAGGGGAACCGAGCCAGAGGCCTTGCCAGGAGCACCACAGGGCCTGGCCCATGTGTTTTCACCACAGCCCTAAGGGGAAGCACAGTCTTCATCCCCATTTCTCAGATGAGAAGCTAGAGCACGAGCAGTCCCAGCCACAGGCGGGTGCAGGCCAAGCCAGGGCTGGAGGCTCGGGGCCGTCCCTCTTCCCATCTCCTCGGAGTAGCCTGTGTGTGTCCAATGCGCTTACAAAAGGAATGACGCTTTAGGAGAGTCCCATAGAAAACACAATGGCAGGTGGGTTTCCGCCTTTATCCCAGTGGGTGCCACTAGGGGTAGACTGCGGCCCGTGAGCCCAATCTGGCCTGCTGCCTGTTTTTACAAATAAAGTTTTATTGGAACTCAGCCATGCCTGTTTGTTGGCATCCTATTCTGCTTTTGTGCTATGAAGGCAGAGTTGCCAGAGACTAATTTAGCCACAAATTGAACATATTTACTATCTAGCCCTTTACAGAAAACATTTCTGACCCCTGCTTTGGAACATGGAGAAGAAGAGAAAAACAACCCACAAAGGTTTATAGCTCATTTCCTGTGCTGAAGAGCTGGCCCTTCTCTGGGCCCCAGTGGCTGCATGCGCTGTGTTTCTGGGCAATGACCATGACTACGATGGCAGTAATGCCGTGTCTGGAAATCCTGACCCTGGGGCTCCTGGAGAGGTGGTTTGTAGCTTCTTTCATCTCCAGGACAGTCATTGCCTGGGAAACTGGGGGGACTGGTCCAAACCCATCTTGTACACCCCAGACTTGGTGCACCCCTGCAGGATCTGAGCCCAGACCGGCCTGCTTCAGCCCGACTGCCAGGCCTGCAGAACAGGGAGAGTCCCCACAGGATGCCACCACTCAGACCTCTTGTGGTTGAACAGAGCAGTACAGGAGTCTGTTCCAGCTGCTCCCACCTTGCCATGGGAATGGTTCTCTGATTTACTATTTTAATTAAGGGCTTTTAAGCTTTAATTTAAAAAGTTAAATAAGCTCTCTTTATATGTAAATCGTGGTTCAGTGAATTATCACACACTGCAGATGCACACTGTCATCGGATGGCCGGGACCCCGTCCCTGAGTCTTCACGGCTCCTGAAGCAGTAGCAGGACCCCCTGGGATCTCAGCCCAGGGACGCTGACTGAAGCCCTCCCAGGAACCCGGCTCGGTCCAGGGGCACCAGTGGCTCTGCACTGTGCTCACAGCTGTGTCCAGCACCACCCAGAGCAACCTCTCTTGACCTGTGAAGTCTACACAAGGACCCGCGGGGAGCCCAGGCTCGGCACTGCCCAGCAGCAGCTCTGCTCTTAGCTCCGGAGTCCTCTTGCCAGCTCCAGGAAAGAAATGTGAAAGTAGCCGTTTTCACAAAGCAGGCACTCACCATGTTAGCAATCAGCTTCCGTTTCTGCTCCCTGAAACGCCTTGGGAAGAAGGACCGTTATAGCTGCAGAGTGCCAAGGGTGCGGAGAGCCGGCCGGCCCAGGAATCCAGCCCGTGTCTCCCTCCTTCCCCCTCACTCACTTCAGGTGCTTGGTACCAGCCTGTAGAAAACATTGGTCCTAATTTTTCTCTTTCTTTTGGGCCGGCACATCCGCACTCAGCAGGGGTGTGCAGGGTGGTGGGTGCTACTCCAGGGGCTGCCCCCTCACCAGCTTCCCATGAAATAGTTCCTTCCACTACCCATGGAGTCCAGCAACTGGGGCCAGGTCACTCTGCCAGGCAGCAGATTCTCCATGGGTCCCCGCCAGGCCACCCTGCCCCACATGCTGCAAATGCAGCTCCCTTCCATCTGAAGCATCTGGCACCCCTCACTGGGAACACAGGGACGGCTCACCTTTGCTGGGCCCCCTCTGTGTGGTTCTGCGGAGCTGTGTCCTTTCGCCCAGTAGTGGGTGTAGGGTGCATTGTATTCTCACTGCTTGGTAGATACGAAGCTGAAACCCAGGCAACAGTTCTGCATCTGTTGTATTAATAGGTGATGCGTGCAGTAGTGGGGCCTGGATTTCAACCTGCCTTCTTGACAGCAAAGCTCTGCCTCCTTCCATTGGCCTCTCGACCTACCCAGAAATGAGACTAATTCTGCCCTCTCCTTCCCTCGTTCACTTCTCCCTTCTCTGTCCGTCCCTCAATGCCCCTCCTCTCTGTTATCACTGTCCTCAGTCTCCTGTGAGGACAGAGTTTGTGTTTCTCTCAATCTCCCTCTCCTTTCTCTTGCAAGGACACCAGTCGTTGGGTTTAGGGCCTACCCTAAGTCCAGGACGACCTCATCCTGAGACTCTGAGTTACATCTGCAAAGACCTTTATTCACAATGAGGTCATGTCTGAGGTTCCTGGTGGACGTGAATTTGGGAGGGGGGTGGCACAGTTCACCCCACTCTGCCCATTAAGCACAGTATGTGTGGTTTTATGTGTGATCTGGGCAGGATGCTTGTCTCTTCCTGATCTCATGTTGAGATGTGATCCCCAGTGTTGGAGGCGGGCCTGGCGGAGGGGATTGGATCATAGGGGTGGATCCCTCATGAATGGTTTAGCACCTTCCCCTGGGTGCTGAGTAAGTTCTTGCTCGTGAGCTCACAGGAGAGCTGGTCATTTAAAAGACTGTGGCACGTCCCCCTCCCTCTTGCTCCCGCTCTCACCGTGTGATGCTCTGGCTTCACCGTCCCCCACAATTGAAGCTTCCTGAGGCCCCCCCCCCCAGGAGCAGATGCCAGCACCATGCATCCTGCGCAGCCTGCAGAACCGCAAGCCAAAATAAAACCCCTTTCTTTATAAATTACCCAGCCTCAGATATTTCTTTATAGTAATGCAAAAACGGAGTCACACATGTAGATAACCCCACCCTGCAATTCCAGTGGGCAGGAGCTGGGATCGGGAAGGAACAGAAGGTGGGTCTGAGAGTGGACGCAGCCCTCCCTCAGGGACCCAAACAAGCAGCCCTTCCCGTAGCGGTGAGGTCCGTGGGGGAAATGCGGGTGCATGGGGAGTTGTAAATCCACAGCGTTCACGCCACTTGGTTTTCATACTGAGCCTCTGAAATGTGAACATGTTACCATTTGTTTTCATGAGGATTAAAAAATACCACAGGAAAGCAGGCACCTGCTGGACAGTGGGTACCCTACAGACTGCTGCTGGGTTTGTTTCTTTGCTGCCGCTGGTGGTGCTCTTGGTGATGGTCGTGGTGGTCCTCTTGGTGATGGGGGTGGTGGTGGTGCTCTTGGTGGTGGTGGGGGTGGTGGTGGTGGTGGTCCTCTTGGTGATGGGGTGGTGGTTGTACTCTTGGTGGTGGCGGTGGTCCTCTTGGTGATGGGGGTTGTGATGGTGGTGGTGCTGTTTGTGGTGGTGGTTGTACTGTTGGTGGTGGTGGTGGTCCTCTTGGTGATGGGGGTGGTGATGGTGGTGGTGCTGTTTGTGGTGGTGGTTGTACTGTTGGTGGTAGTGGTGGTCCTCTTGGTGATGGGGGTTGTGATGGTGGTGGTGCTGTTGGTGGTGGTGGTTGTGCTGTTGGTGGTGGTGGTTGTACTGTTGGTGGTAGTGGTGGTCCTCTTGGTGATGGGAGTGGTGATGGTGGTGGTGCTGTTGGTGGTGGTGGTTGTACTGTTGGTGGTGGTGGTGGTCCTCTTGGTGATGGGGGTGGTGATGGTGGTGGTGCTGTTTGTGGTGGTGGTTGTACTGTTGGTGGTGGTGGTGGTCCTCTTGGTGATGGGGGTGGTGATGGTGGTGGTGCTGTTGGTGGTGGTGGTTGTACTGTTGGTGGTGGTGGTGGTCCTCTTGGTGATGGGAGTGGTGATGGTGGTGGTGCTGTTGGTGGTGGTGGTTGTACTGTTGATGGTGGTGTTGGTCCTCTTGGTGATGGGGTGGTGATGGTGGTGATGCTCTTGGTGGTGGTGGTAGTGGTGGTACTCTTGGTGCGGTTGCTATTGTTGCTTCTGTTCTCTGTGAGGCCTGATCAGACCATGTAACAACCCTAGAAAGGATGTGAGGAAGAGCTCAGCCACCTCCTCGGGGCTGTTTCAGGCATTTTCTCCCTGGCGTCTAGGTGTCCCACTCGCACACCTGAGCCTCATGGGGTCCCATGCCATGCAGAGGTTAAGCTCCATGGGTGGTAGATAAATTACCCAAACAGGTGATACAATGTCTGCATGCAGGTGCAGCTGGGGCCACAGACCCCTCCCCAAAACAGAGGAAGGCAGTGCCAAGATACACAATGCAGGGAAAGGCTCCAGCAGACCCTGGCAGAGGGGAAGCCTCCTTCCACGTAGGGCACAGCATCTGCCTGCAGAGGGCCGCTGCCAGAAGCCAGCTGAGGCTCCATCCCTGCCTGGACGCTGTCACAAGGGTGCTGCTGGGGGTGCTCAGCTGCCTGGGGCGAGGGTCTCTGGATCCCCCGCTCCGTCTTCATGAGGTTCTCCAGCCCCATGTACGCTGTGGCCTCCCACCTGATGGGAGGACCCTCGCCTTGTCCCTGTCGCCCATCAAGTGCCTGCCACCGACAGTGGCCCCAGCGCTTTCTCGAGTGCACAGTGCCACAGCCGGTGGGTCGCTGGTCCTCTGCTTCCCTGATGCCTCGGGCTGAGTGTCCTGCTGGGGCATCACTGGGCTGCTCTCGTCCCTGACAGACTCACCCACTTCTTTTACCCCTGCATAGTCCCAGGGCTTTGTGCCCTTGCCGGGCCCACGTGGCTGACTCCTCTGCTGTCCTGCTGTTTCCCACCATGTCTGACCATGAGCCGCCTCTTTAGGGAAAGTCCATTGGACCGAGTGTTTTTCATCCTTCCGTTGCTTTTGGTTCTTCCAGAGGTTTGGAAAGCGGTTGGAAAACACTTTTATTTTCTTAGGGACCATTTTTCAGCTTCTCTCCCAAGGATGAAGAGTTGGAATAAAAATTAATTACAAACTGGCAGAGTCAATATCCACCTATTTACCACGAGCCGGAGAGTTTCGGTGGTTGCCAGCATAGAACCCTCATTTTTATTAACCCCATTTGCTTCAAGTGTCTCCTTCAATGGAGGTTGACAGGCCCCGCACGTGGACGTGGGGAGAGAGGAGGGCTCTGTGTCTGCAGCGCTCTGATATCCTGCAGGACGGGACAAGGTGGCCCCGAGGACCCGTCAGCACCCACGGGGTGCCCATAAAACTTTAGCAGTGGTACATATTTACCCAAACTTCACTAAATCACTTTCTAATTTACCAGTCATTGCTTGAGAGGCCAGAAAGATTGAAAGCCCAAATGACTGAGCAGGGAGAAAGGGTCACCGAGACACTCAACAGCTCGCTTATCGGTAACTCTCCGGGCTGCGCCACGTCGGGGAGTGCTGGGTTTGCGCAGGAGGCTGCTGGTGGCGCGCGGCTTACAGATAATGCGGGAATGCACTGTGTGTCTTCCTCCCAGTGTCTTCAGCACACGGCTGTTGCCAGCGGCAGTGACGGGTTTGATGCCCATGTCTGTTAGCATGGGACTCAACCTGTCACCCTAAATCCCACCAAGCTCCCATCCGAAAATCACTGTTTAGTGTATCTGCTAAAAGTGGCATGTTTCAAATGCACAGAAAATTCCGAAAGCCGGCAGCACGCAGCCGGGCACCCGTCTCTGAGCTCCCCAGGAACAGCCTTTGTAAGCTCTTCTAGGTGGAGATGGTGGCCGTTATCTGTCTGTTTAGGCTGCTACAACTGCAGACAGACTGGGTGGCTTAGAAATAACAGAAATGTACTTCTCGCAGTTCTGGAGGCCAGAGTCCAAGGTCAGCGGACCAGCAGATTCAGTGTGGGGTGAGGTCCTGCTTCCTCATTCATAGCTGGCGCCCGCTCATTGTGTCCTGGCACAGCAAGGGGAGAGGGATCTCTCTGGGGCCTCTTTTATAATGTAATTAACCCCATTCAGGAGGGCTCCACCCTGGTCCCCTTCCAAAAGCTCCACCTCCTGACACCATCACCTTGGGGCTGAGGTCTCAATGCATGAACTTCGGGGACACAAACATTTAGCCATAGCATCAACAGACTTTTGCAAACCATGCCGGGTCCTCCCCCGGAAGGAGCAGGGCAGAGGGGAAATGAGCTGGAGGCATATGGAAATAGGCCGTGTGTGGTGACTCATGCCAGAATCCCAACACTTTGGGAGACTAAAGCAAGAGGATTGCTCAAGGCTAGAAGTTCAAGACCAGCCTGGGCAGCACAGCAAGACCCCGTACGTTAAAAAGTTAGCCAGGCGTGGTGGCACACGCCTGTGGTCGCAGCTGTTTGGAAGCCTGAGGAAGGAAGATCCCTTGAGCCCGGGAGTTCAAGGCTACAGTGAGCTGTGATTGCACCACTGCACTCCAGCCTGGATGACAGAGTGAAACCCTATCTCTAATAAAAAGAAAAGAAGATATATTTTAAAATTTTAGGTAGTCATAGAGGACATCCAAATAACAGAATTAATGCTTATTGTTAACTACTTCTTTATGGAAACCTAAGGAAAGAAAAGCAAAGGTCTAGAGGCAGCCGTGGCAGAGACCCTTTAAAACAGATGAACATTTCTCGTGAGAATATAGTGTTGCGGATACGGTGACAGGGTTCGGCTGTGTCCCCACCCAAATCTCACCTCGAATTGTGGTTCCCATAATCCCCGCATGTGGTGGGAGGGACCCGGTGAGGGGTTATTGAATTTTGGGGGTGGTGTCCCCATGCTGTTCTCATGATAGTAAGTTCTCACAAGATCTGATGGTTTTATAAGGGGCTTTTTCTCTTCATTCCACACTCATTCTCCTTGCTGCCACCACGTGAAGAAGGATGTGTTTGCTTCTCCTTCCGCCACGATTGTAAGTTTCCTGAGGCCTCCCCAGCCATGGTGAACTGTGAGTGCATTAAACCTCTTTCCTTTATAAATTACCCAGTCTCAGGTATGTATTAGCAGCGTGGGGACGGACTAGCACATGTGGCCAGACATGTGGATCTTTTTGATGATGTCTGCAGGATACTACAACAAATTCATGCATTCTTCCTGGTCTTCCCACCTTCCTGCTACGCTCCAGTCTTGGGACCTTGGCACTTGCTATTCCTTGTGCCCAGAACGTGCTTCCCCATGCAGCTCCATCCTGTGTCTCCTTTGGGTTCTGGCTCAGACACCGCCTTTTAATGGTGCTCTCCTGACTCCCAGCCTTAGGCTTGAGCTGTCCTCTTCCCTCCGAGATGCTGGGTCTCCTGGCAGCCACGGTCCTTCCTGGGAGGCTGCAGCTCACGCACCTGCGTTGCATGCCTGGGTTTTCTTCACTGCTTTCTCCCCCGATGACAGCAGAAAAGGCTGGCGACTTTTCTGCTTAGTCAAGGGCGCACCTCCAGTGCCTGGCACACAGTAGGTCCTCGCTCAAGACTCAACAGATGAATGCCCAAACCTGAAATCTGAAATCAGTGGCCCAGTTGAGGGACCGTTGGACTGCATGGGTCATGGGGACAGCAAGCCAGTTTGTACTCTCTAGAGCCTCAGAGACCCCGGGGTTCAAATCCTGGCCCCACCACTTGTCCTGCTGTGGGTGAGCAACTGACCTTCCCCGAACCTTGATTTTCTCATCTGAAAAATGGGCCTCATATCTCTTGCCTTCTGGGGTGGTCATGACGATTAACTGAGACGAGAGGTGTGGAGTTTCCAGAACACCACCTTGCACATAGTAAGTGCTCAGTTAATGCTAGCTCTGATTTTCATCTCCTGTAATTCTCATTTTAACTCTTATTTGGAGATAATTGTAAACTTAGAGGAGCTGCAAGAATAAGACAAAGACGTCTCTGCTTTTCTTCACCGACTCATCACCGGTTATTTCCGTGGGTCCTATACGCGATGTCTGCTCTAGTCTCTCTGTCTCCTCTTTCTCTCGCTCACATCTATCTCAGAATACACATACAGTATTTTCCCTGAATCATTTGGGAATTAGTTATGAATATCACACCTTTTGCCCCTAGATACTTCAGGGTGTATTTCCTAAGAATGGGATATACTTTAACTACAATGCAATTACTAAATTCAGGAAATGTATCAATGATACGAGATTCATATCTAATCTAGACATTCCAGTTTTGCCAGCTGCCCCCAAAACGGTTGTTTTTGAGGCGGTGACCTCCCGCTAATCAAGATGCCATCCCCGAGCGGTCATTGCATTTGCTGTCACGCCCTTTCATCTCTTTAGTCTGGAACATTCCTGGGCCTTTCTTTGTCCTGCCTAACACTGATGTTCCTGCAGAGCCCAGGCTAGTTGTTTTGTAGAATGCCTTCAGTTGAGGCGCGGCTGATGTTTCCTGATGATGCTTTTATTATTTTCATCAGTGTTACCATCACAGAATTGAGGGTGTCATTCGAAAAGTACAAGGCCGGTTTTCTGAGTAAAACACTCCTGACTTCAACTGGCTGGTCACTGTCTCGGCACTGGTTTTACGTGGCCCATTGCTTGCTGGAATGACATGAATGGTTACTATGGCACCGTTACGCATGGGGAGTTCTGGGGAAAATGAGCTGCTCGCCTAAAACAAGTGCAGGAAAATATTGAGAACTATCTCGGGCCTGTCACTCAGGGAGCATTGTAGAAGGTTCTGGAGAAGGCATTGAGACCATAATTCTACTTTAATGAGCTGGGCTACCCAGAATCTGTGGTACAGCAAGAGGGGCTGTTTGTCTGCACCTGTGTGTACGTGCCTTACTTAAAATTCAGAAAGAGAATCTTCAGGTGCCGGAATTACTTTTGAGGCTGTTGAAGAGTGAAAAGCCACTTCCCAGGCCAGACAGGAAATAGTGCCCTGGTTGGGACCAGGGCCCAGCTGCAGATGTCCACTTTGGGCTTCAGCAGCCCTGGTGCTGCCTTGGGCTTCAGCAGCCCTGGTGCTGCCTTGAGCTTGACCCGTGTTGCTTCTTCCAAGAGGCCGCATCTCCCACACAGCCCCTGCTCTTGAGGGTGGGAATGAGAAGGTAGATGACAAGGCACATCTGCTTTGCATCCAAGCATTGACTTTTGTGGCTTTCTTTACCCCGTTGCTCTGCCCTCTAAAGGGTCCTGGTGTGTGTGGGAATGGGATGGACAATTTTGTTTTTAACAACGGTGTTGGGCTGTGGATCCAGAACTCAAGTTCCCGAGGAAAGCGATGCCAAAGTCAACGGGGATGCTTCACGAAGGCGGGGAAATGCAGGAGGTGAGATCCTCGAGCCACAGCTTGTGATGATGCCACTGTAATAAATGCTAATTACCTTCTCTGCCGCGCCAGGGGGCTGCTGCTGTTTTCTTCCTCTTCCAAGTGTGTTGCGTTTGGATGTGTAGTGGCTGTTAAGAAGTTTGACAGCTTCTCCTAAGAAAACGTCAGCGTGGAGGCACTTAAGTGGGTCTGTGAGGGTGCAGGGCTGCAGGGAGGCGGTACGTTTTGTAGCTGGAAGATTCGCCGCATGTGTGTAGGAATGCAGAGAGTGTGGCGGACACCTAGCTGCTGCCTGGCTCATCTCCGAGGGGGCGAGGCCTGTGCAGGATGGTGGGGTCCAACAGGGGTTTCTCCCCTACATCCCCGGCGTGGCTGTGTGAATAACCCGCCTGCAGGGTTATTCACGCCTGTGTCCAGACTCTTCCTCCAGGAACACAGGCTCTGAGGATGCATTGGTCATTTGTTCTCTGTGGTGTTTCCCTTAGGGGTGGTCTGAAATGGAATTTGGACCCTGGTCCTTCCACAGCCTTTTGATGTCCGGGAGGATCCTGGCATCCTCAGGCACACTCAGGTGCATGGCTGCTATTGGCTCAGAAGGACTTGCTGTGAGCCAAAGCTAGACAGTGCTGGCCTTGACATTGGGTGAGCCTCTCCTTGATGCCCAGAAGGTATCTGGGCCATAGGTTTCCAGGCACCAGGGCAGGGAGTGACTGCAGGACCCAGCTCCATGGGCCACGTGATCAGGGCTCAGAGACACACGGCAGATGCCCCACTTTACAAGCAGGCCCTGTCCCCAAAACCCGCCTGTGAAGGACCAGTACAGGAACTGACACAGGTCTTTCTGCAGCAACAGGGTCCCCACTGCCCCTGCATTCTGTGCCAGCTTCCAGAAGCCTGGCAAGCCCCAGCTCCTACTGAAGGAACTTCTATAGGAGCTGAAAATGAAATAAGACCACATGGCAGGCCGGGCGCGGTGGCTCAAGCCTGTAATCCCAGCACTTTGGGAGGCCGAGACGGGTGGATCACGAGGTCAGGAGATCGAGACCATCCTGGCTAACATGGTGAAACCCCGTCTCTACTAAAAAATACAAAAAACTAGCCGGGCGATGTGGCGGACGCCTGTAGTCCCAGCTACTCCGGAGGCTGAGGCAGGAGAATGGCGTGAACCCGGGAGGCGGAGCTTGCAGTGAGCTGAGATCCGGCCACTGCACTCCAGCCTGGGCAACAGAGCGAGACTCCGTCTAAAAAAAAAAAAAAAAAAAAAAAAAAAAAAAAAAAAAGACCACATGGCTGTGGTGGACAGGAAGGACCTGTCTGTCCTCCTCCCCCTCCCCTCCCTTTCCCACCTTTCCCCTCCCCTTCCTACCTTTCCCCTCCCCTTCCTGCCCCTCTCCTCCCTGCCCCCAGATCCTCAGGGACTCTCAGAACAATGCTGCATGCCAGGCACCGCACCATGCAGTGTCACCGAATCACACATGGTGTCCCTACCTCGGCTCTGCAGTGCATGCTCATGTTTTGTTCCCATGTTTCAGAGGAGGAAACTGAGGCACAGAGACTTCAGTTCCCCAGAGTCTCACAGACAAAAGGTCAGGAGCTGGGATTCAAACCCGGGGACCTCTGCCTTAGAGCCAAAGCCCTTCCCGTGTGAGTGAGACAGAAGCAGTCAGCTTGAGCCAGCCAGAGTTTTCATCCTGAGGGCTGCTGCCTCCAGAATGCTGGCTTCGCTTACAAAGGAACTGGCAGCCATGGGGATTTGGGGGCCTCTCGGGCTTGGGGTCAGTCACATCAGCTCCATGTTAAGTCCGATTTCACTGTAAAATGGATTTTCCTATTTCCTTGAAGTGTGTGTGTCCCTTAGACTAATCATAGATAGGTAGTACATGATGTTATACGTGTTATATCTAAATATACAAATATTTAATTCATGAGAATGAAGGCTAAAGTTTCCCAAGTGACAGAGCAAAAGCTGAAGTGGGAGAGGCAAGGGAAGGGACAGAGGATGTTTGCCTGGATTCGAAGAAGGGCTGGCCTGGGGTGCAGTCAGCACGTCTTGAAGGACTGAGGGAAACAGGCAGCTGGGGTGAGCCCCTACCCTCTCTCCTGGAGGAGGGGGAACTGCAGGTCCTCCGAACTCCTGCCCTACCATTCTTAGGAAGCATCCCCTCTCAGGACCCACATAGTCTATGAGCAGATCCACTCTGCATGGTGGGGATGCCCAGTCCTGAGCAAGGCCCCCAGGACAGCGTGTCTTTTTATGAAAGGCTCCATATTTCCACCATCTGGATCAGTTTGCGTCACACACAAGAGGAGTCCTTCTGAGCTTAGTATTGAAGGCTGACCTCAGAGAAGACAGCCCCTCGAGGAACATGCAGCCCCAGGGGTCAATCTTGTACAGATGATCCCTCTTTCAGAACACAATGGATGGATGGATGGATGGATGGATGAATGGATGAATGGATGGACAGACAGAGAGATGGATGGACAGACAGACAGAAGGACGGACGGAAGGACAGACGGATGGATGGATGGATGGATGGATGGATGGATGGATGGATGGATAGATGGATAGATGGTTGGTTGGATGGACGGACGGATGGACAGATGGATGGATGGATGGATGGATGGATGGATAGATGGATAGATGGTTGGTTGGATGGACGGACGGATGGACAGATGGATGGATGGATGGATGAATAGATGGTTGGATGGATGATTGGATGGATGGATGGATGGATGGATGGATGGATGGATGGATGATGGATGGATGGATAGACGGATGGTTGGATGGTTGGATGGATGATTGGATGGATGGATGGATGATGGATGGATGGTTGGATGGATGATTGAATGGATGGATGGATGATGGATGGATGGATGGATGGATGGATAGATGGATGGATGGATGGATGGATGGATAGATGGATGGATGGATGGATGGATGGATGGATGGATGGATGGATGGATGGATGGATGGATGGATAGATGGATGGGGTGGCATGTGTGTTTCCCTTTGCAGGTCATATCCCTGCACAGTCCTTTCTTCAGAGAGAGTGAGCTGATGGGGTGGGAGCGTCCTATTTCAGCTGAGTGTTAAAGCCCAGGGAATAGAACCCCACCCAGCAGGGAACTGAAGCAAAGGGAACACCAGCCTCTTCGCGTCTGGGAAGGAGGGTCAAAGTCCATACAACTGCACAGTCCCTGGCCTGCTGGATGCCCATGGCTCTTATTGGCATTTGCCTTGAGATTTGCTCATTTCAGAAACACAAATTGAGGATTTTGAGGTTTTTGTAGAAATGTCACCTGTTTTGGCATCTCTAGAAGCAAAAGGAGTGTTGCTATAATTAGACCACCTGCCAGGGTGGCACCCAGAAGTGGGGCATGGAGAGTGTGCCATCATGCCTGAGGGTCCTTGGGTCCCTGTTGCATGTTTGATGGAGGGCGTCATGTGCCACAGTCCTGACCAGCATGGGCACCCCCAGGGCCATCCCAGGAGCCTCTGGGCCTCCTGCCTCGCAGCACAGTAGCCCTGATGTTCCACTGAGCAGCATGAGCCTGAAACCAGAGCTGACCCCCCACCAACACGGGGTTCATGCTATTCCCAGCAAGAGGAAGTGGCAACAGCCGATGTGCTCTGGACCCTCCCATGGCAGAAATCCCATCACATGGCAGATATGTATGTAAACTGCATATAAACACAATTTTGATAAACTCAAATGCAGGACAGATGGAAGGGAAAGCTGTGTGCTGATAACATCTTGAGGCCTGCCAGGAGCTCCCCTCGCTCCCCACCCTGTGGCCCCATCCTCCCTCCCATGGGAGAAACAGCAGGCTCTGGCTTGTAGCTGCTACAGCTCCTGAGTCCAGCTGATGGATCTGAATGCCCGTGAGGGCCCCAGAAGCCCCACGGGCCTGCAAGTGGACCTTCTGGTCAGTGAGTACCCACAGCCCCAGGGTGGCTCCAAGAACCCGTTCACCAGCTGGCCCCAGCTGGCTTCGTGGCCTGGGCCCCTCGCCTGGTGCTTGCTGGGTGTGGTGACCACAAAGGTGCCTTCCCTCCCCGTCTCCACACCTTGCACTCACATAGATTCAAAAGAATAAGCAGCGCCACGCTGTAGCCCGGCCAAGGCTCATATTTTCACTGGGGCCTGCTCTCTCCGGCCCAGCCAGCAAACACCCGCGTGTCTCGCCATGTGGGGATGTGCTTGGTAGAGGCCTCGTGGGCCCCGTGTGCAACGGGAAATGAAGTGGACGCAGGCATCTCACTGCAGTGGGAGTCATGGAGTACCTCAGGGTTAGAGAAGGCACAGCCTTTAAATTGCTGCCAGAGACAGAGTTTACACAGTTCACACGCACAGGTTCAACCTGCCCCCCGCCCCCCTTTCTCCTTCCTGCCTTCTCCCCCATTTGTGAATGCCATTGCAAGCTTGTGGATCTTATTTAACTACAGAGAAAAAAAATGGTCTCAGTGTAAGTGTAAAAGTATTGCAGAGGACCCAATGTGAGAAATACTCCATCCAACCATCCAACCATCCATCATCCATCCATCTATCCATCCATCCATCCATCCAACCATCCAACCATCCATCATCCATCCATCCATCCAACCATCCAACCATCCAACCATCCATCCAACCATCCAACCATCCAACCATCCATCCATCCATCCATCCATCCATCTATCCATCCATCCATCCATCCATCCATCCATCCATCCATCCATCCATCCATCCATCCATGCAGTCATCCATCCAACCATCCAACCATCCATCCATCCATCCATCCATCTATCCATCCATCATCCATCCATCCATCCATCCATCATCCATCCATCCATCCAACCATCCAACCATCCAACCATCCATCCAACCATCCATCCATCCATCCATCCATCCATCTATCCATCCATCCATCCATCATCCATCCATCCATCCATCCATCCATCCATGCAGTCATCCATCCAACCATCCAACCATCCATCCATCCATCCATCCATCCATCTATCCATCCATCATCCATCCATCCATCCATCCATCCATCATCCATCCATCCAACCATCCAACCATCCAACCATCCATCCAACAATCCATCCATCCATCCATCCATCATCCATCCATCCATCCAATCATCCATCCAACCATCCAACCATCCAATCATCCAACCATCCATCCATCTGGCCACTGAGAAGGTGCCCCCCTCCCCACAAAGCCCTTGTTCCAGGATAAGCTGCCTGGATGGAAGCACCCCAGCCTCTCCACAGGTTGGGGGAGTCACATCTTTACAAGGGCTCTGGACCCCTTATAAAGCTTTGGACCAAGTCCAGGGTTCTCACAGAAGTGCCAGCTGCCATATGCCTGTGCCATAGTGAGTTAAATGCCCACAAGCAGTGTTCCAGTGAGCGGAACTCCACCTTTACTGGGGAGGATTCTCTCGGGACAGAGCAGAGCTAACCCAAGCAGTTTGCACACCTGATGATAAACTCATGAAGAGTGCTGCCACGTGAAGAAGCAACACTCTGGGAAGGTGCAGCACAGGGTCAGAGCTCGGGGTTTTATTAATGAGGTTCTAGCAGGTGGAGCTCTTTCATCTGCAAGTGGTAACACTGAATTCAAAGTGGTCAACACAAAAAAGCTAAGTGCCAGAGAAATCCAGGGTCCAGCTTCAGGAGCAGCTTGATCCAGAGGCTGAAGCCGTTACCAGGGCCTTGTTTCTCTCTATGTCCACTGCCTCTAGGTTGACTCTTCAGTCAGGCTCTTCTCTCATGATGGCAGCAAGCTGGCAAGGACAGGTCCAAGCCTATGTGTTCCCAAGTTTAAGTTGAGGAGAAAGGAGAGAGAAGGTTTTTCCTGCTATTGTTAACACAAATCCCAGGGTATATACTTATGGGTTACACACAGCTCCAGTTTTATGGCAGATACCATAAAACAAAGGTTCTGCCTGTCAGACTCAGTGGCACATTTCACAAATATTTGCTGGGTAGTCTATAATGGTGGTAGAAAGACACAAACCTGTACTCATGGAGTTTAAATCTCTTCATGACAGTTATTAGTAAAATCTTGGAATGAAGAAAAGGCAATGGAGAAAAGGGATCATGATTCTATAGAACAGGGCTTAGCAGCCTGGCACACACACAATATCTGGCCCTCTGCCTGTATTTGTAAATAAAGTTTTATTGGAACACAACAACACCCATTCATTTACATATTGTCTGCAACTGCTTTCACTCTGTGACAGCAGAGTTGAGTAATTGTAGTAGTGACCTTACCCAAACTGAGAGATTTGTTATCTGGCCTTTTACAGAACATGTTTGCCAACTCCTGCTGAACAGCATATGATGAAGGAAATTGACCCAGATGGGAGGTGGGCACAGCTTCCCTGGGAACATGTGAACCACCCAGATCTCAGGAATAAATAGGATTCAACTCTGCTAGTAGGGGAGAGGCTGATGACATGGGATGGGGCTGGAAGGACTGGAAAGGTGGCTACCTCAAGGACCTTGTCCTTGGGTTTTGGTCTAAGACATGGTCTAAGGATGGACTCTGAGTGGGAGGAGAAGGGAGGGAAGGAGAAGGGACAAGTGGAGGGGAAGATGAAAGAGGGAGTCCAGAGGGTGTGCTCCCGCTTTGGAGGCAGGCAGTGTGGGCTCTGAATCAAAGCTGCCAGAAGGAACTGGAGCACAACTCCTGGTGGCACGGCTTCTCAGTGTGGGCTTTATTTTGACTTTTATTTTTTGTGTGTGAACATAAAACGTTCTTCCTGCAGCAAGACAGCGACTCATCAGATTCATCCTCGCCGGGTCACCCGCCAGCAGAGCCATTAGCCTTCTCTGTCATGATGTTTCCCCAGCTGATCATGTTTACAGCTGGCAGGTCAGGGTTAGAAGAGAATAAAGGTTCCTTGTGCTGAGAAACCCACCCAGGCTGATACAGATTAACTGACCACCCTAACCCCTGGTCTTGGCTTCACTAATTCCTGGTTTAGTGGATGGTTTGTGTGACAAACCAAGCTGATTGCCCATCTCACCAGGATCTAGGACAGCACCTGGCTTGGAGCAGGAGTAGGCTGGCAACAATATGTCTGTACCACTGCATCCCCTCCCTGACCCAAGGCAGACATCACTAATCGATCCCACTCTCTTCCATCCCTCACCTGAGGCAGATATCACTTATCAACCCTGCTGTTCTCTCCTCTGGGCCAGATGGAGCCTTATGAGTTGTCTCAGCTCTGAGCTCTTAGTGGCCACTGCTGCCACTCGGCACCCAGGAGAAGCCTGTTCACCCCTGTAGTGCTGGGTGCTCAGAAATGTCAGGCAAATGAAGTAAGAGGGCCTGTAGGAGTGCATGGATTTCTCCGTGGCAAAATGTGTACCTCTCCACAGTTTGTTTAGAAGACTGAAAACACCAATCCACAGTTAGCCCCATTAATCTTTGGGACTCCAGGGTCTTGGGAGATTTCATTATTTTTAATGCAAGAGAAGAATGTCATTGCAAGAGCCATAAAGTTCAGTTGGAAATTTAAAAAGCAACAAGGGAACCCCAGCTGATGGCTGTAGGAGTGCATGGAAACATTTACTTGTGTCACCACATAAATGTTTTTTGTGTTAAAAAATGCATGGATGTTTTGTGTATTGAAGGATGAGTGGATGTTTTGTGTATTGAAGGATGAGTGGATGTTTTGTGTGTTGAAGGTTAAATGGATGTTTAGTGTGTTAAAAGATGAGTGGATATTTTGCATATTGAAGGATGAGTGTATGTTTTGTGTGTTGAAGCATGAGGAGATGTTTTCTATGTTGAAGAATAAGTGGATGTTTTGTGTATTTGAAGGATGAGTGTGTGTTTTGTGTATTGAAGGATGTGCATTGAAGGATGAGTGGATGTTTTGTGTGTTGAAGGATAAGTGGATATTTTGTGTGTTGAAGGATGAGTGAATATTTTGTGTATTGAAGGATGAGTGGAAGTTTTGCATGTTGAAGGATGAGTGAATGTTTTGTGTGTTGAAGCATGAGTGAATGTTTTCCGTGTTAAAGGATAAGTGGATGTTTAGTGTGTTGAAAGATGAGTGGATGTTTTGTGTGTTGAAGAATGAGTGGATGTTTTGTGTGTTGAAGGATAAGTGGATGTTTAGTGTGTTGAAGGATGAGTGGATATTTTGTGTGTTGAAGGATGAGTGGATGTTTTGTGTGTTGAAGGATGAGTGTGTGTTTTGTGTATTTAAGGATGAGTGGATGTTTTGTGTGTTGAAGGATGAGTGGATATTTTGTGTGTTGAAGGATGAGTGGATGTTTTGTGTGTTGAAGGATGAGTGTGTGTTTTGTGTATTTAAGGATGAGTGGATGTTTTGTGTGTTGAAGGATGAGTGGATGTTTGTGTGTTGAAGGATGAGTGGATGTTTGTGTGTTGAAGGATGCATAGATGTGTGTTGAAGGATGAGTGTATGTTTGTGTATTGAAGGATCAGTGTATGTGTGTGTGTTGAAGGATGAGTGGATGTTTTGTGTGTTAAAGGATGAGTGGATGTTTTGTGTATTGAAGGATGCATGGATGTTTTGTGTGTTGAAGGATGCATGGATGTTTTGTGTGTGGAAGGATGCATGGATGTTTTTTGTGTTGAAGGATGAGTGAATGTTTTGTGTGTTGAAGGATGAGTAGATGTTTTGTGTGTTGAAGAATGTGTAGATGTTTTCTGTGTTGAAGGATGAGTGGATGTTTTGTGTACTGAAGGATGTGTGGGTTTTGTGTGTTGAAGGATGTGTGGATGTTTTGTGTGTTGAAGGATGAGTGGATGTTTGTGTGTTGAAGGATGTATGGATGTTTATGTATTGAAGGATGAGTGGCTGTTTTGTGTATTGAAGGATGAGTGGATGTTTTGCATGTTGAAAGATGATTGTATGTTTTGTGTATCAAACGATGCATAGATGTTTTGCATGTTGAAGGATGCATGGATGTTTTTCATGTTGAAGAGTCTGCATGGGGAAAAGACTCAATCATTGTCCATGGGAACTGAGCTGAATCTCTGATTTTCTTGGGCACAACCATGGGTCTGGGTTCTCTGGGGTCCCAGGAAGGATGGGTGGGTTGGTGGGTGGACTGTGTGGGGCTACACACTTGAAATGCAGCCTGTGGTTCTAATGTGTTCTAGATGCTTGCAGTGGATGGGGAAGGTGCTTCTCCTTGGTTGATTAAATCCCTGGGCAGCCCTGGGCGGCCCCAGGAGAACATGCTGATGCTCAATACCAACAGTATGTCTTGACATAATGAACATTTCTGATCCCTGGCTCCCTGCCTGTGGATCATCTAAGAAGCAAACTAGCCTGAGGCAAAGCTGTGCATAGGGAAAGCTTGTCTTCATTTCTCTTTAATGTCTCCTTCCCTCCTTCAAGCCCCACTCCTTCCCTGAGGCCTCCTATCCCCAGACAGCCTCCCCACCATGCAGGACTACCAAGCTTTCCTGCCCATCCAGGAAACCTCTGTCCCTCCTTGGCAAATCTCTCTGTATCCCGACCCTCAGCTCTAATCACATTAAGGTGTTGTCCCCCATACGCCCTCTCTGCCACCTGTCACCTGGGAAGGGCCAGAGCAATTCCCGGGGGGACCTGTTACCTGTATGATCCACCCCTCTTGGTGAAGACAGAGGTCCTTTTACCCACCAAAGAGAACAGCTACTCAGAATGTGTCGGGCACCAGGGAGAGGCTAGGGCACTATGGGGGAATGACGCACTGCCATTGGGAGTTATGCAGACCTGGGTATTCTAAGGGTCTTTAATTTTTTGCTTTTGTCAGAAGGTTGTCATACCATAGCATTATGTGATTTCACCAGATGTAGCTGTTGACTTTCTCTACAAATTAATGCAAAATAACTGGGGATGTTCTCACGTTCCACTGGTTGAACTCTGAGCAATGTGTGAAAATTACAGAATCATCATTTACAGTTCATCAAAGAGGACAACATCTCTACAGCTCATGATTTTCCACACGTACCAGTAACCACAGGAAGACGGTTCCCTGCCAGTACTTGGAGCTACTCACACAGCCAACTCAATGGACGGTCGGCCAGGATTCTCACCGAGGACCTGGCCACCTCTCCTCCGTCTCATCTCAGCCTTGCACTTGCTGTCCATGGAAAGTCTGGGCTGTGAGTGGCACCAAACAAAACCGCCAATCCAACTGATGTGAGCTAATGTCACGAAAAATATCGCTTCTCTCATCCGGTCCATTCTGCCTTACATCATGTTTTTAGTCTTTAGTTTCAGATCCACATACGTGGCCCAGGACAAATCTAGATCCTCCAGTCAAACAGTAAGACAATAGACACTCTGCCCCATCCAAGGGAAGAGAGGGCTTCTCACTCATCCATTCAGTCTTGTGGGAAGGAAAGGATGCTTTTCTTTCCAGTACCCCTGGGCTGGGATTGAGTTCCATGCCCGGCCCGGACCATGTGCTGAGGGATGAGCAGCTGTGATCATCCTCAGTCCTGCAGGACCATGCATGGCACAGATGGGCATCCTCCCACTCAAACCCCATGCCTGAGGCTGGAGGGTGGGGGCTTCCCAAAGGAAATTCAGGGTCCCAAGTAGACAAATAGGTACTCACACTCTCACAATTCTCCCAGGACTCCTCAAAATTCACTTTACCCCACTCGAGCAGGGGAGACTCTACTCGCGGCCAGCCAGGTAGTCGGTGAGTTGCCTCTAAATCTCCCTCAATGGAGATTTTTTTTTTTTTTTTTGAGACGGAGTCTCGCTATGTTACCCAGGCTGGAGTGCAATGGTGTGATCTTGGCTCACTGCAACCTCCTCCTCCCGGGTTCAAGTGATTCTCTTGCCTCAACCTCCCGAGTAGCTGGGATTACAGGCAGGCACCACCATGCCTGGCTAAATTTTGTATTTTTAGTAGAGACAGGGTTTCACCATGTTGGCCAGGCTGGTCTCAAACTCCTGGCCTCAAATGATCCTCCTGCCTCAGCCTCCCAAAGTACTGGAATTACAGGTGTGAGCCACTGCGCCCGGCCCAGATGGAGATCTTAAAGTCTACCCTTTCCCCAGCCCCAGGTTGTGTTTCCTGAAAACAGAGGCCACATCTGGCTTATCTCCCACAACCCCCCTCCGCCCCTGATGCAGAGCATGGTGTAGGCACCCAATAAATACTTGTGGAGTTGGATTGACCTGCGAATCTCCATGCAAAGCTAGATGGCATTTGTCTCCCCATTGTAACTTCAGTGAAATTGAAGTATAAGGCTGAGTATGAATTATGAATGCAAACGTCCCTCTATATTATAGTTATTCAGAAGCTCCTGAAGCCAAAATGTACTGCCTTTTTTTTTGTAAAATAAGATGGCTAATTAAGTTGCATACACTTTCTGAACTAAAAAAAAAAAAAAGCTGTAAAATAAACATCTGTGCACTTGAGGCGCATCCAGCACCTTCCCCGCAAGTGGCATGTTTATCAGCCGGGAAGCAGCTGACTTGCGGTACGTAGCATGCCCCCTTTGTTTACAGTGCAACGCAGGTGAAGGCCTGGATTTACAGACTCTTAGGCTGTTACAAAAAAAAAAAAAAAAAGGAATCTATATAAAGTCAAAGCAAACTCCGCTTTTTTGGCCAGGTGCAGTGACTCACACCTCTAATCCTAGCGCTTTGGGAGGCCAAGGTGGGTGGATCAACTGAGGTCATGAGTTTGAGACCAGCCTGGTCAACATGGTGAAACCCCATCTGTACTAAAAATACAAAAATTAGCCAGGTGTGGTGGCGCATGCCTGCAACCCCAGCTACTAGGGAGGCTGAGGCGGAAGAATTGCTGGAACCCGGGAGACGGAGGCTGCAGTGAGCCAAGCTATTGTCATTGCACTCTAGCCTGGGTGACAGAGCAAGACTCCATCTCAAAACGTCTACTTAAAAAAAAAAAAATTGCACGTGTTTTTTGACACCTTCGTAAGTCTCTGGTTGATGCATGTAGACCTCTCACACCTTAATTAGCAGCATGCACGGCCCTTCTCAGCTGCCTTGCTGTGCACTGAAGGCAGCCCGTTGGTTTTTCAGGTTGACGCTCTAGGGGGGAAATTAGGACTCCCGCTGGCAAAAGCGGGGATCCGTGTTATGGAAGGGGCTCTGGCATCTTTGTTTCCAGACCACCGCTGGTGACAAGAGGTGGGCGCACGAAATGAGCCATTAGCAGTGGGAGGCGCCTAATGGGGGCTTGCAAAGTGGGCCACCCCCGGCCCCGACTGTTCGTGTGGATGATGAAGCACTAGGACCGTGACTCCTCGAGGAGTAGACATGAGCCCAAGGCCTCGCAAGTCCTACACCCCAACAAACGACAGGACCTGAGGACCTGAGGATAAATCAGGGTCCGCTGAAGAGAGTCCGTCTTGGCATGGATTCCAGACCTCATGAGCATTAGGGCATCTCCCAAATTAATGGACAAGGGCACTATCCAGAAGGGAACCGGCGCCAGGGTTCTGGCCTCTGTGTGCTGCAGACGGGAGGGAGCAGGTAGGCTCTTCCTCCCAGGAGCTGCCTTGCTTCCCGCTGGCCTGGTCTGCAGAGGAGGCAGCAGGCTCGCCCGGGCGGCGGACCAGTGGGATCTACTTGCCAGGGCCTGGCTCCAGGGATCCGTGCATGATATCTCGCCATGTGTATTAGTTTCCTGTGGCTGCTGTTACAGATGAGCACAAACCAGGTGGCTTCAAACAACGCTGGTTTGTTCTCTTGCAGTTCTAGGGATCAGAAGTCCAGAATCAGCTTCACTGGGCTAGAGTGGAGAGTCAGGAGGGCGGACTCCTCCTGGAGGGCCCAGGAGAATTCATTTCCTCACCTTTTCCAGCTTCTGTTCCTTGGCTCCTGGCCCCTCCTCCATCCTCACGGCCAGTGAGGCAGCCTCCTTCGGACCCTCTCTACTCCAGCATCACCCCTTCTCCTGGGACGGTCCCTCCTCCACCCTCATGGCCAGTGAGGCAGCCTCCTCCAGTCCCTCTGTGCTCCAAAGTCACACCTCCTCCTTGGACCCGCCCTGCTGCCTCCCTCCTGTAAGGACCTGTGACGATGCCCTGTGCTTGGGCTTCCTCCATGACCCAGGGGAATCTCTCATCCCAAGGCCGTGACTGCATCCGCTCTGCCAGGGTCTTTGGCTGTCTGAGCTGTGTTCCTAAGTCCTGGGGATCAGAATATGGACACCTTTAGGGGCCACTCTTCAGCCCCACACCATCCATGTCTGGAATGCTTGGAGCCGCTACCGTGAGGTGGAATCGGGAATGTCGTGGCTCAGCCCTTTCTGCTGAGCTCCCGCCATCTCCCCAGCCTGGTAGACCCAAGCTACAGGCATCTCCTCAGCCCTGGCTGGCCTGCCTGAGGGTCCCAGCCTCTCCCTCAAGTCTCAGCCATCATGTGGACACCTCCTCAGGGAGGCCTGTTGGTAGAGGGTGCTCCCAGCCCTCCAGCCCGGCCGTGGGTGACCCGCTCCCTGTTTCACTTTGCTGGTGGCCGTCGTCACCATTGGCAGCATGCTGCCCGTGCCTCGTGCATGCACCGATAGATTCCTGTCCACCTGCCCCTCCTGGTCATCCAGGCCTGGCCTCTGCAGCTTCTTCCTAATGCCGCCTCCCCACCTCCAACCACAGAGGCACACGAGGCTTCGCTCTTGATTTTTCAGACGTTTGCCTCCTTATCTATTTCCATGAGCCAAGCGCCCTGCATGGATCTGCTCTCCTCCTTATTGTTCGAGCACAGTGAAAAAAGCAGCGTGAGCCCTGGGGCTTTCCCGGGACCATCCCCCTGCCTGGGGCCCTCTCCCCAAGTCCTTCTCAGACCTGTCCCAGGTACCTGTCCCTGTGCCCCCGGGCTCCAGGCCAGTTCTCTGGAATGTTCCATCCTGGCTTCTGGGCACCAGCAGTTCCCTTTGGCCTGTAGACTTCCCTCACAGTGCTTCCCAGGAGAGTGTCCCGAGTTGCACCCAACGCCCCGAGAGCTGCACCTGGAGCTTCTTCCATCCCCTGTGGGACCTGGTGCGGTGGAGCCCGGGCAGTGCTCCCTGCACCTGTCGGGAGCCTGTCTTCCAAGGCTGGGGACACAAGCCAGCCCTGCAGGCTCCACTTCTCCCCAGATGTCCTGATGATACCCAGCACGCCTGCCCTTTGTTTCTTTAACAGTTTTATTAAGGTATAATTTACACACCCTGCACTCCACTCATCTAAGCCATGCAAATCAACAATGTCTACATTCAGAGTTGTGCAGCTATCACCCCAGTTCACTTTAGAATGTTTTCATCACCTCACAAAGAAACTCCAAACCCTTGGCTGTCCCCCTTCTGCACCCTCATGGCCCCCAGCCCTAGGCAGCCACTAATCTACTTTCTGTCTCTGTCGACTTCCCCGTCTGGGCACTGCGCCTGAGGGAATTGTACCATGTGTGGTCCTACCCTTAGTTTTCCAGATGTTCTTGGTGTTTGTGGTGGAGGTCAGAGGGGAGGTGAAAGTGGGGGAGAAGAGGGTACCATGTATCACAAGGCTCTGTGGAGGGACAGAGGGCTGGACACGAGAGGCGGCTGGGTGGCCAGATGGTGCTGGCCTCATGGTCATGTCTGGGCACTTGCCTGGCCCTGTGCAGAGAGCAGTGAGGAGCATCAGATGTTTAAGGGGAGACAGGGGCTGTCACGTACACGTTCTGTGCAGACCATTCCCTGGGTCCCATGGAAGGCATCCAGGAGCAGAGACAGAGGCAGCCGCGAGGTGGGGCTGAACTGGCATCCAGTGGGAGCAGACGAGACTGGGGTGAGGGGTTGTCCCTGGTAGCCCGTGCCCTAGAGGGATCACCCCACACATGGTTGGGTGCCTGGCCTGGTCTCTCTCCACTTTCCTCGTTGACATCACGTTACCATCCTTCGTTCCCTCCTCTTTTAACATGTAGGGGTTATCAACTTTGATATCTTATTATTAGTGTCTGTGAGACCCCTCTCCTGCTCGCCCACCTGTGTCTGCAGCTGCACTGAAGTGTGGCCAGCATGTCGCTGGATGGACCGGCCCATACAGCCACACAGGCCTTCAAGATGACAGTAACTTTTAAAATATTCATCAGGACAGGGCACGGTGGCTTACACCTGTAATCCCAGCCCTTGGGGAGGCCGAGGCGGGTGGATTGCTTGAGGCCAGGAGTTTGAGACCAGCCTGGCTGACATGGTGAAACCCTGTCTCTACAAAAAATACAAAAATCAGCCAGGTGTGGTGTTGCACGCCTGTAGTCTCAGCTACTTGGGAGGCTGAGGCATGAGACTCCCTTGAACTCGGGAAGCAGAGGTTGCAGTGAACCAAGATCATGCCACGGCACTTCAGCCTGGATGAAAGAGCAAGACCCTGTCTTAAAAATTTATGTGCATCAGTAGAGAGGTTCCCTGCTGAACTCCTTCTGGTGGCTTTCCTACCCATCAAGGCTCTAAATGGTGCAGCCTCAGCCAGCTCTTGCACTTGCTTTCCTGAATCTGGAATGTTCGTCCTGGCTCCTGGGTACTGACAGACAGCATCATCGGCCCAGCAGATCAATACTGAGTAGCTTTTCCTCAGAGAGGCTGCTCAGACAACCTCACAGATTAGAATCCCTGCCCTTTCCACCCATCCTACACCCCATGCGTTTCCTTCCCAGCTCTTCCTCGCTCTAACAGTCCTGCCTGTTTGACAATTGGCCTGGGGCCGCTTTCTCCCACTAGAAAGCCCACTCCATGGAGTGGGAGGGCCCCTCTCCCGTCCGCTGCTGTCTCCAGTGGACAGCAGGGTACCCGGCCACAGCCTGGAAGTATTGGGGGCTGGGAGCCCCTCAGTTGAATAAATGCATGAATAGATTTTTGCTAAAACAATGATAAAATATAACAGGAGCTCAGCAGATACCCTGTGAGAATGTGTGCTTAGTGAGGGTGGGGCATGTGGCTTAGAGGAAGCTACAGGACCAAGTTTGGGGGGAAAAATAACCCTAAGGGGAAGGAAGCAGGACCCAGAGCCTGCAGGGGCTGACAGCTGCGAGGCGAATGCACAAGGCGCGCTGTCTGGGCCAGCAGCTCTCTCGCAGGGGACACTAGCCCACCGTTCACAGTGAGACCCAGTGAGATGAACAGGTGCCTGGATGGAGCCTGCTCCTAGGAGCAGGGGCATTTCCCTGGGAAGCCATCGCGGATATGAGGCCCCTCCTTCCACTGCCTTTGCAGGCCTACGGGCAACCACTGCTGCCTCTGAGGGCTCGCTAGGCCTGGCTCCCCTCCGCTTTTCCACCTGCACATTGCAGATAAGGAAAACCAGGCTCGAGAGTGAGGGAATCTTGGCTCAGGGTGAACAAGACTGTAAGTGGCAGAGCTGGATCCCAGCCACAGGTCTGCTCTGAAATGTTCCAATAAAATGATCCTGCTGAAAAGCACCATCGGCACAGACAGGTGCTGTGCAGAGCAGCAGGCTCACTCGAGCCGAGGGTCTATTGATCATTTCCAGCATTTCCCTTTGACCTTGGGGAAGCCCTCCCCGCCCTCAGTCTGTCTTGCCGCGCCATCCCTCTTACGATCTTCTCCTCCTGTCCTTCAATTCTGAACCCACCAGCAAGATTACTTTCATTTGTTAGGTCCTGTTTTAGGGCAGGCCTGTATTACTTGATGTATAGATATTTGTGTTTTATAAAATGTCTATGATATTGTGCCATTTCTCTCTTGATTTTCAATCTTCATGTTTAGAGGAAGCTTTATCTTTCTGATTATTTGGTCAAATTCAATTTAATAGGAATTTATTAAGGATCTGTTGTTGGATACTCTCCAAACTTGGTGGAGCCATTTGAGTTGATGATGGTGATGGTGATGATGGTGGTGATGGGGGGATGATGGTGATGATGATGATGGTGATAAAGATGATTGTGGTGATGGGGAGGATGATGGTGATGATGGTGATTGTAGTGATGGGGAGGAGGATGATGGTGATGATGGTGATTGTAGTGATGGGGAGGATGATGGTGATGATGGTGATTGTAATGATGGGGAGGATGATGATGGTGATGATGGTGATTGTGGTGATGGGGAGGATGATGGTGATGACGGTGATTGTGGTGATGGGGAGGATGATGGTGATGATGGTGATTGTGGTGATGGGGGGGATGATAGTGATGACAGTGATTGTGGTGATGGGGAGGATGATGGTGATGACGGTGATTGTAGTGATGGGGAGGATGATGGTGATGATGGTGATTGTAGTGATGGGGAGGAGGATGATGGTGATGATGGTGATTGTGGTGATGGGGAGGATGATGGTGATGATGGTGATTGTAGTGATGGGGATGATGATGGTGATTGTGGTGATGGGGAGGAGGATGATGGTGATGATGGTGATTGTGGTGATGGGGAGGATGATGGTGATGTTTATGATGATCATAGTGATGATCATGATGGTGATGATAATGATATTAATCATGATCATGGTCATGATGATGGCGATTATGATGGTGATGGTGGTGATGGTGATAGTGGGGATACGGATGTCAGTGACAATAACAGTGACAACTGCACCTAACACTCTCCAGCACTGATAGGTTTCCCAGCACAGTTCCAAGCCCTTTATGTGCATTAACTTCATTTGATCCTCCATTTCTTTTCCCAGCTGACCCCATAACCAGCTAGGGCACCACTTCTTCCATAGCTATTGTGTTTCTGTGGCCTCCAGCCAGGGAGTGCCTGAGGGGGTATTAAGGTATGGGAGACCCTGGCCGTGGAGTAACTCAAAGGCAGATGCTCTTACAGTAGCCCACCCAGGTCTTAGCACATTTTCTGAAGGAAAATTAAGCAGCATTTGATCCTTCATTTGATCCTTTTGTAGGCAAAGAACTTGAGGCACAGGAAGTTGACCAGTGTGACTTTACCAGGGCTGCCCAGCCAGTGAGTGGCAGAGCTGGTATTTAAACCCAGATCACCTGGGACTATAGATCATACTCTCAATCACCATCCTGTTTACCCTTGGAAAACTCACCAGGTTATGGAGAGACAACACACACACATACAGAGAGAGAGTGAGAGAGTAATTAAATAATGTTCAAAAAATAATCTGCTGAGGCTCATTAATTTATCATTCAATAAACATCCGAATAACTACTTCGTACTAAGCCTGGGGATAAAATCACAGATAAGCAGCTGTGCCTTCACAGAGCTGGGGAGCAGAAGGGAGAGGCTGCTCTCCCAGCACCCCCTGGGGCGAGCCGTGCTGAGGAAGGAGGTATGGCTGGGAATATCTGCAGGTCAGGGGAGGGATGTCAGCAGAGGCTGGAAATGGTGGGCATGGCTTCTCAGCATCAGTATTGTTGATCCAACTGCTGAAGAAAGGCTGAGAATCCGAGAGAACCAGTGGGGAGGAGAAGGAGGAATCCTCCAGGCTCAGGACAGGGGAGAGTAGGAAACCCATGGGGAAGGTGAGGAACTCTGGGTGCCTTAAGGGGGGCCACTGAGTGACTGGACAGGGCCGGGGAGGTGGACACTCTCAAGGGGGACGCTCTTTCTTCCTCCACCTCTGCCCTCTGGTTTCTGCCATCTTCCTCATTCCCAGAGCTCCTGGGACGCCTGCCCATACTGAGTGAGGGGTAGCAGGGGCACAGCAGCTGCCCTACTGGATTTTAAAATTAGTTTCCAAATCAGTTTGACCAAGGTAACATTGAATCTAAGGCCTGGGTCTTCCTGTAGGGCCCTCAGTCCTGGGTCATCCAGTCGAAAACTGCAGACCTGCTTCCTGAGGCAGGGTTCCAGGCAGAGCTCGGGGAGGTCAGGGCCCAGGGACAAAATGACTCCGTTTTCACGCCGCTTCCTTCCCCAGCTGACCCCATAACCAGCTGGGGCACCATGTCTGCCACAGCTATTGTGTTTCTGTGGCCTCCAGAGGGACCCTGGCCATGGAGTAACTCAAAGGCAGACGGCCTTACAGTCATCCACCCTGTTCTCAGCATCTTTTCTGAAGGAAAATTAAGCATCAGAAAGCAGCCACTTTCACTATTATTTATTGTTTTTTTAATTGCACAAGCAACACATGAGTGATTTCTCATCACTGAAAACTCAGAGTGTACAGTTCAAGCAATAATCCCCCGCTCCACCCCCGCCCAGGCCCCACGTTAAATTGATTCTCACCTCGGAGTCAACTGGTGTTTTCTGCTTCATGTGTTTACTTTCCTGTGCGGCTAAAAATGTCTGTAAAAGTGTACAGATTTGCTTTCCGTGGCATTTTACAAACATAAATGATGTCCTGGTGTGGCTGGTGCAGAACTTGCTGTTCTCACTGAATAACGTGCCTTCGAGGGCCTTCTGAGAAGCCAGCGTGCACTTAGCCAAGCGCTTAGCCTGCCATGACCCTTCTGGAATTGTTACCTGTTATTATTATTAATTGTAGCAAGCCAAAACTGGGAAAGAGACTGAACTGGGATTTGTAATCTGGGGAAAACTCCAGATTTTTAAATTGGTTTCCAAGATAGTTAAACCAAGATAACAGTGAATCTAAGAACTAGGAAGGCTTAGGTCTCGCAACCTCCATCAGTCACGTGATCTGCAACGCTGGTCCTGCTTCCAGGAGGCCTGGGCACAGCAGGAGGGAGGCACGAGGCCGATTCCTTCTCTATTCTGTTCAGCTCGTACCAAGGACCAGCTCTAGGCCCTTTGCAGGGAAAGAAAGAAAAAAAGAAAGATTGTGAATTCTGAGGGGGGTGACCAGTTCCAGACACAAGTACCTGTGTTTTATACACTTAGCCAATGACTCGTTCCCCTAAGAGGAAACAGAGTCATGCTGAGAACTGTGGAGCCTGTGGCTTTTGGCTTTCTTACCCCAGGGCCCTGCCCCTCCCCAGACCACTCTAGCCCACTGCTCACCATCCCTCTTTCTCCTCCGTCTCCAGTGTGTTTATCTTTCATTCATCGTTCCCCCGAAGCGCCACCAGCCCAAGATGGTTCTCAGCCATTTGGCCTCCCATTCCGTTCTGTCTTTCCCAAGAAAAGCCAACGAAACCTTGCACCTCATAAATTCCAACAGCCTTTCCAACTGATGTATTTCATGTCTGAATTGTTTTATCTGTCCTACTTTGATTGTAAGCCTCGAGGGCTGAGACCTCGTCCTGTTTCATCTTCTGTGCTGCTCTGAGCACACTGTTGGCATTCTGTTCTTAAAAACACACGCGGAGATAAATATATGCAAACATTGATAATTGTTTTAGTTGGAGCCATTTGACGACAGATCAGAGCTGCGTGTGGACCCCTACATCTGAGGCTGGAGCGTGATTTCAGTGCACCTCTTAATCTGTTCCTTGGGTATTAGTAATTTGTAAAACATGATTTATATGCTTAGAATTTTTCCTCATAATTTTAAATGTGTGCATAATATTAAATATCTGATCTCTGATTAACTTTTGCCAAATAGGCTTCCCAGAGTGATGGATGCTTGCATGGTGACTCATAAACAAGACTCTAAGCATTAGTCTTAAAAAACACAAGGCTTCCTTCTGTCTAAGCATGAAGTGATGTTAAAACAAAAAGATTAAACTTAGACTTAAGACAGACACAAATTAATCAGGAATGATTTCTTCTTGGTCTGAATTTTAAATTGTTTGTGAAAAGGTAATGATTGAGCTGGCTTTGTTTTATTCCATTTATTTAACTTTGTTTCTCATAAGTAAATTTTCAGATGCTTTTCTGCTAGAAAATTCCTCTTGGTGAATGTTAGGTGCCTATCCTCACATAATTCAACAAGTGGCATGCAGAAAAACACAGTGAGCCCCACAAGAATCCTCCAAAACTCTTTCCTTCACTCTGTGTTTGCTGAACACCCACTCTGTGCCAAGTAATGTGCTAGATGGCAAGAATTCATGGATGACATTGAAAGACAAGGTTCAGCCCCGGGGAGCTCCCAGACATTGTGGGGACAAACAGAGAACAGATAACCAACAGAATTAACAGGAGTGGTGGGAATGGTGCTCCCTGAGAGTGGCCAGGAGGCCAGGGTGGGGGAGCAGCCATGCCCAGCTGGGAGAGGGAGTCTCAGGCAGGGTGAGCTCACAGGTCCTGGTGGGGGAGGACTTGGTGGGCTCCCCAGACAGAGGGGAGTTGAGCCTCTCCCTGTTATTTCAGGAGCAACAGGAAGCAGTAGAGCACCTCCAAGGGCTTAAATGATTGTGGTTCCTCTGGATGCTGTAGGGAGATGGACATGGAGGGATGGGTCGGGGGAGGGAGACAGAGAAGTCTCCTTCAAGGAGATTCCCAGAGACAGGAAGGGATGGGGATGGTGCCAGTGGCCTAGAGTTGGCAACATAGGAGGAAACTACTAGAATACAGGCCTGAGCCGAGTCCTCTGATGGGAGATTTAAATTTACTTTTGCTCGTGGTCACAGGGAGCTGCGATGGCCCAGTGGGTCGGGGGAGCCCTGGCATTTCCTGCCCCCGCAGCAGGAGGTTCAGGTTCGGGCATCTACTCACACCCGAAGGAGGGCACTCTCCCCCGATCCACAACAGTCATCAGCCCAGCACCCACAGCTGACTCTTTGACAAGAGTCTTTCTTCTTTATAGAAAATAAAAACTATCTCTGCATGCTGCAGTCTGGAACAGTGGAGCTGAAATCAGCAGATCGTCCGTGGCTAGGGAGGAAAGGGAACTGGTCAGGGCCTGGAGCCTTCCCTCTGCCAGGCTCTGACCACAGGCAGCCTCCCAGCCTGGGGACTCGGGTCAGGTTTGGGAGCCCACGTTTGGCTCAGTGGGCCCGAGTCAGAGACGGGGCTGCAGTTGTCACACCCTTCACCTTCGTGATGGTGTTGAGTCCAGTCGTCTGGATTTGGGGATATAATTTAAATACCCGACCTTTTAAAATGGGTACTCTAAACAACCCACAGTGAGTGCCTGCCAAAGCCTGGTCTTCCCCAAATCTACACGGGGGTCCCCGGGTCTCCAGGCTCCAGCTCCATGTGATGCTTCCTGACGTAGGGGCGGTTGGTCTGCACCGCCAATGCAGAGCCTTGAACAGCGTCCAGATGGCACCCCTCAGAGGCCCAGGGAGATGGCCACTTTATTCCCCTGTACAAGGGCTAGCCCTAGTGATAAGTACCAGGGCTAGATCCACTGACAGGTACTAGGGCTGGATCCATTGATAGTACCAGGACTGCACCCATTGATAAGTACAAGGACTAGATCCACTGATGAGTACCAGGGCTGGATCTACTGATGAGTACCAGGGCTGGATCCACTGACGGGTACCAGGGCTGGATCCATTGATAGTACCAGGACTGCACCCATTGATAAGTACTGGGGCTAGATCCAGTGATGAGTACCAGGGCTGGACCCACTGATGAGTACCAGGGCTGGGTCTACTGATTGACAAGTACCGGGGCCAGACCTATGGATAATTACCAGATGAGACATCAAAACCCAGACATTTGAAAAGTAGTGATTAGTTTGTTTTAAACTATCAACAATAAGCCTATTCCATGTTAACATAAGTAATGTATTTTATGAAAACAAACTGTGTTTTCCAAAACAACACCAGCTTAGTGAGACAGTGGCATTGTGCTACATTTTTGCAAATCTCTTCCATGTCTGATGTCACAGAAGCTGGCTGGGTTCTCTAGGTTCTGCTTCTGTTTCCACTCTGTTGCAATGCGTTGTTTGGGTTGAAATATATGAAACAAATCAGCCTCACTCAGATGTGTAGATGGGAAGGGAGGGTCATTTTATCTCCTCAGAAGATTATAGGTGTTATTCTTTGATGTTACTTCAAAAGTCAACAAGGGGTAGTTTCCTGTTTCTTAAACATTAGTTGCAGCATAAAAGCTGACACCATGTCATTGAACTTCTGCTCTGTTCTGCTAAACCCTATTGGTTTCTCTTGTCCTCTGAATGGATCTTTAAACTCATGCATAATTTTGTAGCATCATGGATTCGTCATATGAAATTGTTGGTTTTCTGAATTATGCAGGTCTTCCATTATACAGTGGTTTAAAAAATCACGTTTGTTAACATCACCACCAGCCTCATCAGAAAAGTCCTTCACTATTGGGAAGCCATTGAGCTTGCCATGGCAGACACGAACTTTCTAACATTCTAAGTTTTGCATGAAAGCTCTGTTTGTTCTTGCGGCAAATACCACCAGCTCTTTGCCTCAAAGCAACAGACTCACCCATTCCTTTTCAATTACATATCTGCCTGACACTCAGACATGACTACCTGCAGCTTGTCTGTCAATCCTCATTTTGAGCAAAAACAGGTTTTCCATAAAGAAGTGGCTACTTGAGCTAGCAACTCAAACAGTGGCCCAGGTGGTTTCCCCCAGCCATTTACTTTGGTGTGAATTTGTCTGTACTTCCCATTTGTCACATGGAGTAATAAGAAATGTGTTTAAGGGTCAAGAAGTCAAGACTTGGTACAATTGATTTCACCACTTCTGCTTCACTGAGAACATTCCCTAGTGGAATGATGTTTCTCCCATGGCCCCAGCACGGTGAGGCAGAGCAAGAGGACGACTGGGCACCACTCAGGGCCCTGCAGTGGTTCCACAGGGGCACACATCATCTGTGCCAAAGGCGCCACCGTGAAAATGGCCAATGGTATGGTTTTTTTAAATAAACTTGGTTGAAATACAATTCATATGCCTTAAAATTCAGACTTTGAAAGTGTACAATTTATGGTGATTAGTACATTTGGAATTGTGCAGCCACCACCACAATCTAATTTTAGAACATTTTCAAAAGAAAGTGAACCCCACAAGAGATACCCCATCCCTGTTGAGCAGTCACTCCCCATTCCCCCTCCACCCTGCTTTTCCCACTGGCCCAAGAAAACCACCACTGTACTTTCTGTCTGTGGATTTGCCGTTCACCCTATGTGAACAGAGTCACTCCCACACAGTCTTCTGGGCCACCCAGCAGACTGCCGTCATGGTTCATGTGTCCAGTGTCATTCGTACTCGCTTTGTTTTTATTGCAGAATCACTTCACAGTGTTGTGAGGAAGGAAAAATAATGACCCCCAGATGTCCACGTTGCGATCCTTGGAGCCTGTGAATGTGGCACGCGATGTGACAAAGGGACTTCATTGGGGTGATGAAGTTTAGGACCTTGAAATGATCACGGGTTACCTGGCTGGGCCCTAAATGCACTCACAGGGTCCTTATAGGACAGGGGCGGGAGGGTCAGGTCAGAGAAGAAGTGGCAGTGGACACAGAGGTCACGGTGACATGGGAGACAAGGAAATGATTCTACCCAGAAGCCTCTCGAGGGACACTTTAGACTCTGACCTTCAGAACTGTACGGTAATTCGTGTGTGTCAGTTTAAGCCTCAGAGACTGGGGTAATTTGTTATAGCAGCAAAAGTAAACTCACACACTCGTGGGCTACACTTTGTCAGTCCATGCCTGGGCTGATACACACAGGGTGTCCTCCCACTTCCTGGCTGTTAGAAGTAAAGCCACCGAGAACACTGGTGTGCACACATTTCTGTGGACACGTGTTCTCATTTCTCTCAGTTATACCCTGGAACTGGGATGTGGCTGGTTCATAAGATAACTCACACGGTTCAGCATTGTCAAGAACTACCAGCCTGCTTTCCAGCATGGCCGTGCCGTTTTCCATTCACACCAGCAATGCGTGAGGGCTGCAGTTGATCCACATCCTCGCCAACACTTGCTATGTTCCGGTTTCATGTTTTAGTTTATGCCAGGGGCGTGAAGCGGCGTCGGGTTGTGATTTAATAGATTTTCCAGAATGAGAGTCTCTCAGTTTGCTGCATGTGCTGAGGACAATTTCTAGAGATGTGGAATGGTGGATTTTTTTAAGACTTTTCACCTGTTATGGGTTATGGTTGTTTCTCTGGGGATGAGGTCTGTGGAAGTCTTCATGCCTCCATTCTGGAAGTCTCTTGAAGCAACATCTGAATGTTATTATAAAGATTCTTGGACATAACAGAACCCCCTGGGGACGCCCGGGGGTCTGGGCCGTGCCTGGAGTGCAGCTGTGACGTTCAGTGAGATGCAAGCATTCCGTGAGTGTAAAATTTTCTTTCCACTGAGGGTCTCCCCCAGCAGAACCCAGCACCTCCTGGGCAGGGACTGGGGTTTTGTTTGCTGAAGTCTTTCCAGTACACATTCGACATTCAGCACCCAGTGAACACATGGATGAAATGCCATGATGCATGAGGAAATACAGGTTCAGAGGTGGGAGAGAGGGAGGAGGGAGGGGGAGCTGAGCTGGGGGGGAAGAGGTTGGGGGGAAAGGGGGTGGGGAACTGACCTGAGTGGGGGAAGGGGGTCAGCGTGAAGAGGGAGAGGGGAGCTGAGTTGGGCGGTAAGAGAGTTGGGGAAAGAGGGGAGAAAGGGGGTGGAGGACTGACCTGAGAGGCGGAAGGGGGTCAGGGTGAAGAGGGAGTGGGAGCTGAGCTGGGTTAGGGAGAAGAGGGAAGGGGGGCTGAGCTGAGCAGGGAAGAAGGTGGGGGGTCACTTCCAGTGCTGGTGCCTGACGCCCAGGGACAGGCTGGACACTGTTGCCCTAGATGCGGAGGGAGGACAGTGTGCCCCTCATAGGGCAGCCCCCACCAGGCCCACCTGGGTCTGCCCTGGCTCCTGTCACTGCCCAGAGAGGAGAATAGAACCATCACATGTGTGTCCCCTCAACTTCGACAGCAACCGGGGTTTCCAAAACAGCATGCTGTGCATGGAAGGACTGCACCTGTGAGGGTGAGCGGGGCAGCTCAGCGGGGCTCAAAGGTCCTTCCAACCCTAGACATCTGCTGCTGCCTTTTTCTAAATTGCTGAAGATGCCACAACCCCGTGACTCTGCTTGTGTGTGTGCTTCTAGCAGGGAGAATAAATGTGCATCTTTAAGAAAGGGCCTAGATTTCCAGGTCAGGCAGTGAAGACGCTGACGTGTCTGCAGAGCACTGGGTCCCCTCAGCCCCAACACAGATACCTGAGGAAATCAAGACATCTTCGCCGACACACAGACAGTGCTGGCTTTTTCAAGACAGACAAATAGGAGGACGACGTCAGTAGCTGATATTCAGGGCTTTACTTTGATTGTCTCACAAAATCCTCAGTGTGGCCATTTATTGATTGATTCATTCATTTATTCATTCACGGTTTATCGAGTACCCTCTTTACCCCAGCACTGGCCATGCACTGAGGGTGCAGTGACTGTAGGCTCCATCTGGGCACCCTGGTGCTGTCATTCGCTGGGGGTGCAGTGACTGGGGGCCCCATCTTGGCACCCTGGTGCTGTCATTCGCTGGCCATGCACTGAGGGTGCAGTGACTGGGGGCCCCATCTGGGCGCCCTGGTGCTGTCATTCGCTGGCCATGCACTGAGGGTGCAGTGACTGCGGGCCCTATCTGGGCACCCTGGTGCTGTCATTCGCTCGTGTTGCACACAGTGGTTGGTCACATGTCAGGTCACACGGCCTGTGGGCAGAGAATCAGGACCTGTGCAGTGCCCCAGGACCTCCGATCCTTGGGTCTACCTGAGCACAAAACTGTAGGCCCTTAGGCATTCCTGAGTGAACCTCCCTCTGCCACCAGCATCTGGGTGTGTCCTGCCCAGCCCTGCATATGTGAGGAGCCAAGCCCTGTTGTGACCTGTGGGCGGGAAGGATGTGTTTCTGGGCAGGTGGGGCCTGCCCTACCTGAATGTCGGGTCACAGCAGAGCTGTAGCCGCTCCCCTGAGCAGATTCCCTTTCCACGGAGTATGCCCATCAGGGCTGCCTTCCTGACGCCTTCCTGAGCTACCTGTGTTGTCTGCGGGATCCTTCCCACCACACGCTGTCCGAGAAGTCCATGGAAAGAAGGACAGGCTGTGGCAACCCTGCTTCGTGCGGGAACACCCCGTGGGGCCCTCCCTTTTGTGTCCCCTGGAACAAACAGTAAGAACTGCCCAGGAGTTAACATTTTCTGTTACTTCTTAATTTTTTTTTAGAAAACGTTTTTATCGATTCTTCTGTAGTCATGTAGAGAGCATTAGCCGAGATCCCGAGGCACCATGTGCATGAAAGCAGCGGGGCTCGTTTCGACACTAGAGGCGTCCCGTCTGTCTAAGCAGCATGGTGTGTTGTTGGTACACTGCAGAGCTGGGCCACCGGATGAATTTGTGGACTACATTTTGGGACCGTGTGGGTGGGAAACATGGAACTATCAGGGGCCAGGCTCTGGCGCTGACCTGAGGCAGCTGTGAGGACAGTGGGGATGAGTGATTCCCACACGGCTTCCCATAAACTGCCCCCTCACATAATGTTTGTCCATAAAGTCAATCTCCCTGGGCTCAGGGCAAGGAAAGGACACTCACTCCCAGCCACACGTTGCCCCTTGGGCAGCCGGAATGTGCAAGCTTGTCATGGAGCATCCTTTGGGAACACACAGCTTCTCCATGACAGAGACAGCACCAGGACCAACCGTCCTCAGAGCGTGAGGCCAAGCTGGACCCAGCTGAGTTAAGGAGCGTCCAGGCATGGGAATGGCATTCGGTGCTGGGATAAAGTATTTTTGGTCTTTACCTGTAAAATTTTCTTTCCTCTTTCCCCTGATGACTTCCTGCCCCTGGAAATGAAGGAATGCAAGATGTAGCTATTGGCAGGTGCACATGCACTTCTGAAAGGCATCTTGGGTAGGAGAGGGCGGTGCACAATCGGTGGCTGCCCAGGGCATGGACTGGCTCTCGGGGCCACAGGAGGGGTTACTATTAGGATTGCATCCTCCGACCTATGCACCCACTCACTGTGTGCAGAAAGGAAGGGGTGTCAGGAGAGGCCCCCGGCGCACGGCTGGGTGCATGGGGAGGACAATGGCTCTTAGGCAGGTGGAAGCAGCAAGTCTCTGGGCCCTGAGTGGTGCTCATCCTGGTGCCCAGTGTCTGTAAGAAAAGAGGTGGTGGAGCATCGGGGCAGTGATCACCCTGGCTGTAATAGAAACAGTGGCAGATGTTTACTAACAGGTTGCACCACATCGTGAGCACCAGCTCTGGTCTGGGTTTGGGATACAGCTGAGAACACAACAGATGAGGTCCTGGAAATGCTCAGATTTCATAATAATAATGAGGAGTAACATCATGGATGGGGCTGATTGCTCCTCTCTGGGGCTGCCCTGGGCTCCTCTCCACACACCTTCCCACCTGGGCATCTGCATGTCTTGTTCTGAAGCTGTTTTGTGCCCTTGATCCTGTTAGCAGCCTGGTGCAGCCTGTGACCTGCCCACTTTACAGAATAATGCGTCACACGCATAAAGTGAAACACACTGAATCACAGAAGCAAGCAATCATTGGTACGTAGTTATCAAAATATTAAAAACAAGTCTGTGAGGTCGGAGCACTTTTATTAACACGATTAGTAGCAGGAACCTGCAGTGGGCCTGATAAATGCAGTGATTTCAAGGTGGTGCTGACTGTAAACTAAATGTCAGATCATCTACAACTGTGCTGGGAGATGAGCACTCACAGGAGGCTGCTGTTTTCCTGGCATGGTGCCCACATTCATAACAGAAGGAAACACTAATCTAAGTAAGAGAGGAATAAAAGAGGTGAATTTGTGGGTCATCCAAGTTCACAGAGCCCTGGGTTCCTCACCAGTCCATAGGCTGTGAACCCTTGGCCCAGAAGGTCCGTTTCCTCTACCCTGCACCCACCTCTTGCCTCTCTACCCTCTGCCCTCCTTTTCCTTGGCATCTTTGCAAGCCCTGCTGACTTTGGGGAATACAAGGATTGTGCCTGTCCCCACATCATCCTCATCACCCTCTGCCTGAATTTGTTTTCTGCCTCCTGGCCAGCCTGGCTGCACCCTCCACCTTCCCCAGTGCAGATTCCCCAGTGCCCCAGCTGCCTATCCCCTCTGCCAGGCCCAGAGAGCCCTGTCCTGGGGCATCAGGGCAAACAGAGGGGCTGGTTACTTCATGCATCTGCACAGGATGGACCAGGTGAGGCAGGCAGGGCTCTGCTGAGGAGGGGGAGGGGCAGAGAGGCAGAGCACCCCAAACAGGACAGGCAGGGCTCTGCTGAGGAGGGGGAGGGGCAGAGAGGCAGAGCACCCCAAACAGGACAGGCAGGGCTCTGCTGAGGAGGGGGAGGGGCAGAGAGGCAGAGCACCCCAAACAGGACAGGCAGGGCTCTGCTGAGGAGGGGAGGGGCGGAGAGGCAGAGCACCCCAAACAGGACAGGCAGGGCTCTGCTGAGGGGGAGGGGGGAGGGGGGCAGAGCACCCCAAACAGGACAGGCAGGGCTCTGCTGAGGAGGGGGAGGGGCAGAGAGGCAGAGCACCCCAAACAGGACAGGCAGGGCCTTCTTGGGTGGGTGAGGGACAGGGGCAGCTTCAGCAGGGTTGTGCCTTCAGTGGCTCTCACAGGAGAGGGACAGGGTGGTCCCTGAAGGAGCCACATCACCCCGAGGTCAAAAATGTTCATCCCCAGTGGACAAAACAATAAAAGAGCCGACAACAAACAAGACCAACCCTCAGATGCAGCCAGACATGGAGTGAGCCTCTGAGGGCAGGGACAGAACCCACAAGAGACTGAAGGGCAGGGCAGACCACCAGAGAACTCTTTTCGTTTTCCTATTTTCTCCCAAGTTTTTGCTTTAAACACTTACTCATTTTGTAATTAGAATATATTTTCCTAAAAAGCCCCTTTAGGGTTCCTGAATTGTCACCAGGATAAATCCCAAGCCCCTTCCCACCTCCATCTCAGTGAACATGCACCGAGCTCTCGTTGATGGCCAGACACACCGGGCACTGTGGGGGTGATGGTGACCCGCTGGGGACTTGCCTCTTGGCGTCACGCTGGGTGGGAGGACCCCACTGCCCTCTGACCTGCTCAATCGCTGGGATGCTGTCCTTCTAGCACTTCCAGGAATCGGCTGCTGGGACCTCTCCAAGCCCCTCCCACCCTCCGGCCTGCCTGCTTCCCATGCCTGCCTCCAACACCTGCCTCCAACACCAGCCCCTGCCACCCCTGCTCCCCACTGGGACCGCCCCCCAGCTGTCACCTCAGGGGCCACTCCAGAGGTCATGCACCCCCAAGACCCCCAGCCCAGGACCCCAGCAGAGGATGCTCCTCCCTCCTTCCATCCTATGGCTCCTGCCATCTGTAGCCTCAGCACTCGCCTTTCAGCCAGAGCCACACACCCTCCTGAAACAAAAGGGACCTGAGTGGCTGAGACAGGGAGGGACGACCCCTGCGATGCTGGCAGTGAGGTGTGCAGAGGCCCCTTTCCAGAACCGCGTGTGGGGAAGTCGTGCAGAGGGAGCCCCCTCCTCCCACCCCACCCTGGGACCAGTTTTCCTGTAGAAGGGGGCTTTGCTGTCTGTGCCTCAGCCACAGGCCAGATCTCATCGTGTTTCTCACCCTCTTCTCCATGTGTCCCAGAGACCAGGCTCGCTGACGCACCCAAGGGACTGGCTGCAGGGCACCCCACATGGCGGGGTCCTCCATGGAAGGGCAGTCGGAGTACCCGGGGCCCCTTCCCCACTGCAGGCCCTCCCCGCCAAGCTTCCCTGGATGGCTTCTCCAGGGCTGATGCTGTGCAGCCTGGGCGTCTCTGCTGTCGGTGAGGGTCGCCTCTTTTAGGAGCGTCTTGGGGTCCATTGCGCTAACACGAGTCCCTCAGCGGTCATGGGAGAAGCCTCCGGTTCGGTCCGCGTCACCGCTCCCTTTTGAGTAAATTGGATGATGCTGACTCCTTGACGCCACATCCCTGGGAAGTCCCCACTCTTCTTTTCTGGGGCCTCCAGCCCACCCCTCCAGAATGGTGGCTCCCCCACCATGGTGCTGCCCCTAGAGGTCGCTCTTGGAGAGCTGGCTTCATTTCCATGTCCTGCTGGTCATGCCCACCGCACCCTGCCAGGCCATTCACCATCCCTGCAGCCAAGGGCTTTGCCCTCTTTCACACGGCTGAGGGAGCAGCTGTGCTGGGTGCTGGACTGGGGACTTCCTTCTCCTGGGGGACTCTGCCGACAAGAGGGGGCACGCTGGATGGATGTGCTTGAGGGACAGGCCAGTGGCAGGCGGCAAAGCCAGGCCTCGGCCCTGCCGTTTCTCACCCGCAGTGTGAATTCGTCAGCACCCTGAGTGTGCATCCAGCAGGGGCCTTCCAAAGGCCGACCGTCCTGACCCCCTAACCCCCCGGCCCTCCTGACCTCCTGACCCCTCTGAAAGGGCCCTCCTGACCTCCTGACCCCCCTGACCCCCTCCTGACCCCCCTAACCCCCCGGCCCTCCTGACCTCCTGACCCCCCTGACCCTCCTAACCCCCCGGCCCTCCTGACCTCCTGACCCCCCCTCCTGACCCTCCTGACCCCCTAACCCCCCCCCGCCCTCCTGACCTCCCGACCCTCCTGACCTCCTGACCCTCCTGACCTCCTGACCCTCCTGACCCCCCTGACCCTCCTGACCCCCGGCCCTGACCTCCTGACCCTCCTGACCCCCCCTAACCCCCCGGCCCTCCTGACCTCCTGACCCTCCTGACCCCCCTGACCCCCTGACCCCTCCTGACCCCCCCCCTGATCCTCCTGACCCCCCTGACCCCCCTGACCCCCCTAACCCCCCGGCCCTCCTGACCCTGACCCCCCCCCTGACCCCTAACCCCCCGGCCCTCCTGACCTCCTGACCCCCCTGACCCCCCTGACCCCCCGGCCCTCCTGACCCCTCTGACCCTCCTGACCCCCGTGACCCCCTGTGGCGGGAGGTATGGAGCAGCAAAGGCGATACGTGGAAAACAGACCTAAGCCGGCCACCCTCCCAGGCAGCGAAGCCCCCAGATTAGTGCGGGAACAGCGCAGGCAGGCGGCGTTTCCCTCCAAGACAATAGCCCTGTCCCAGTGAAAGACACGGAGCGGAGAAGCGTCTCGCCCCGTCCCTGCGTCTGGGCTTCTTCATCTGCCAAGGCCCTGCGCCTCCTCCTGACGCGGCTCTGCCTCTCCCACGCACCGGCACTCTGGCTTTCTCCTCTCTCCCTCTGCCTTAATGATGCTGCCCCTTTCCTGTTCCTGAATGAAGCTGAAGCCGCTTCCTTCGCCGCACACAACACAGCAGCAACCTTCTCAGCCGTGCACCCACAGCTTGGAAAATGAAGGGAGGAAGGAGTCCCAGCCACAGGATAGAGGAACAACCTCTCCAGAGATGCTGCTGCTTCTGAGCTGAAGTGACAGGTACACCGTGTTAATGATGGGGAAAGTGTGAGAGGTTTATTATAATTTAAGAGCCTTTCTATTTGAACAGACTGTCTTACTCTCTGGAGATGGTTCTGAAAACCAGCTGGCTCCTCGGATGCTGCTGAGAATGAAATGGGAAAGCCGTGAGAAAGCAGCACAGGTCCCGTGCGAGGGCGTGGCAGTGAGGCCACTGCTGCAGAACCGGAGGCCTGTGCATCTAATTTCAGTGAAGACTGTTATGGAGACAGAGGGCGGTGGGTTCAGTGACCACCTGGATTCCCGGATTCATTGCTTTCCCAGCTGTGAGCATGCCGTATTTCCCAGGGCGGGGATGGCCCAGCGTCCTCTTTGCAGCTCATCTCCTGCCAGGCCCAGGCGTGTTGTGATTGAGGACACAGACTTCGGTGTCCGGCAGGGTCCTTCCAGGTCCTGGCTCTGGGGCCTTGAGGGAGTCACTCCGGTCGCCGAGTCTGAGCCATCTCTGCAACGGGAGCCACGGCAGCACTCACGTGGCGGGACTGCCGTGAGAATCTGATTCAGAAATGAAGGCCCGCAACTCGCCCTGCGCAGTGTCTCAGCACAGGAAGCACTCAGCCAGCCGCTGCTGTCTTCACAACCATCGTCCCTCCGTGTGGGGCACGGGGATCCGTTCCAGGACCCCCGGGGATATTAAAATCTGAGGATGCTCAAGTCCCTTATATAAGAAGGCGTAGTATTTGCATGTAACCTGCACATCCTCCTGTATACTTTAAATCAACTCTAGATTACTTACAATGCCTAATATAATGAAAGTGCTATGCACATAGTTAGACTGTATCTTTTATTGTTACATTGTCATTTTACATATTTTTTCAAATATTTCCATCTTCAGTTGGTTGAATCTGTGGATGCACAACCTGCGGTGGGGAAAGCTGGCTGTATCTTGCCATGACCCTGTGGACTTGTTTCTAGCCCTGCTTGCTGTCTGGCAAGCTCCTACTCAGCCTTCAGCGCCTTGCCTGAGTGCCCCTCCCTGAAGCAGCTTCCCTTGTGTGTGAATCTGTTCTCGTGTTGCTATAAAGACATACCTGAGGCTGAGTGATTTATACAGAAAAGAGGCTTAATTGGCTCATGGTCCTGCAGGCTGTCAGGGCATGGCGCCAGCATCTGCTCAGCTTCTGGGGAGGCTTCAGGGAGTTTTTACTCATGTCGGAAGGCAGAGTGGGAGCAGGCACCTCACATGGCCATAGGGGAGCACAGACGGGGAAGGTGCCACATACTTTAAACAACTGGCTCTCATGAGAGCTCACTCACTGTGGTGAGGACAGCACCAAGCCACGAGGGATCCACCCCCATGACCCAACACCTCCCACCAGGTCCCACCTGCAACACTGGGGATCACAGTTCAACATGAGATTTGGGTTGGACAAACATCTAGCCTATGTCCCCTGACTTCCCTCCTCTGCTGCCCAGTGCCCCACACCCCTCACCTGTGCCCTCCCTGCAGATCTCCGGAGTCACCTGGGCAACCTGCGGCCAGACACTGTGGTGCTCCTTGTCGGCCCCGGCCTAACCCTCCACTCTGCTCTTCCCGGGGCCTGTTCAGATGCCCACCTGCTGACCACCTTGCACCCTCTGCCCTCCTGCGTGTGTGCCCACCTCTCCCACAACACTGCAGAGTTGGGGGGAGGGAAGGCGGAGACTGGGCCCTGTCTGGCCTTTCCCTGGTCTCAGTTGAGTTGCACCTGATGGGGCATGTGCAGCCCATTCTCCACCACCCAGGTCTGTTCAGAGGAGATGGACCTGTTCCCTTCCATGGGCGTTTGTTTAGGCTGAGCTCAGTCCACCAGTCCTGGTGTCTGTGGATGCCTACAGGGACTGCATGGCTCTGTTCCTCAGCATCCAGAAAGCAGTGTTGCATTCAGTTGGAAACATGGTTCTGTAGAAAAGTCAGCCATAAATATGAGAGACAGGGACACACCAGGAGGGAGGAGAACAGCAGGACACTGTCTGCCCTGACACGTGCCCACAGTGCCACCCGGAGCCAAGCTGCAGGACGCCAAGGGTAGGGGCTAGTGAGGCGTTAGACTTCCAAGAATGCACCTTCTCCAGTGGGTGGAGATGCACCGTGCCCTGCTGCCCAGCCCATGCTGGGGGCTGCTGGCGATGCTTTCTGGTGAACGCAGTGAGTCCTCATCATGTGGTGGGATTAGAGGGTGTCCAGCTGAGCCCTCCCGGGTTAGGGGATGCTGCCAGCACCCTCGCTGACACCCCAAAGCACATGTTTTATCACAAGGTTCTTATCTTGCTGCATTCCAGCGATGGGCTCGCTACATCACACAGGCAGACACCCGCTCCCCAGTGGGGTGGAAAATGAGAGGATGGCCCTAAACTTCCAGAAGGAAACTTGCTCTGAAAATGACCAGGTCCTCAAAAGAAACTCAGACGTCTTAACTTCCAGGGCTCCACTGTCACGAGCAGCTGGACAGACATCTCGGTGGAACAGGCCTTGCTTAGGAGGGAAAGGAAGCAGCTGAAAAAGAAACAAAACAATAATAATAACAGTACAAATAGTCATAACACAGCCTACACTTCTGAATTTTGCAAGCCTCATTCTTCAGGGATGTTTTGGTGAGCTGGAAGAAGGAGCAGAGGGAAGCTCATTCCAGCTCTTTAGGGGAAAACCCTGAAGCTGCAACCCATTCTCTGCATCATTTTCTGATGCTGGGTTTATATATTCACTTTATTAAAAGAAAACATTGAGCACCCACTATCTCCCAGGTGCTGTGTGTGCCAGGCCAGCATCAACATCATGAAATGGTTCTGAAATTGTGCCCGGCCTGGTGAGCACGCACAGAGGAGCTGCTTCCTGGGGTGCACGCCTGCAGGGCATTTACTTAATGAACACGTTACAGTTTTGCTTCTCAGTGTGGTCTCCAGACCAGCGAATGGGGTGCCTCAGAGAAGCAGCATCTGGGGCCCCTCCCCGGACTCATTTTCACCAGCTCTGTGTGATTTGCAGGCATCTTAGAGAAGCTCTGGATTAAGCAACCATTTTGCACCGTACACCGTGCAAGGCACTAAGCATACACATTGGGAGCGTCGTGGCCCCTGTCCTCAGAAGCTCTCAGTCTAGTTCAAGAGGTGGCTAAGCAGAAGCACAGTTCTTTATTCTCTGGGCACCCCTGTGAGCCGGGTCCAGCTCAGGGCACTGGGACGTGGCCAGGGATGGCACAGGGCCCGTGTCAGAGTTCCCACTCCGGTTGGGAGACAGATAGGGAAGTCGAGTCCAGGGAGAGTGTTTGCAGAAGTGGGGAGTGTCCTGGAGAAAGCAAAGCCAGGTAATGCGGTGTAGTCTCCAAGGTGGGGCAGCTGGGGCCCCACACCACTCCCGAGGGCCCCTGCAGAAACACAGGTCCCTGGGGAAGCTGACTGCAGACAGATCTGGGTGAGGAGACTCCAGGAAAACGAATTCAGGCAGGCAGTTGGGTGGCTGTTGTGGGAGCCAGGAGAGGGTTTGTGCTGGAGTGGAGGCAGGGCCAGGCTGCGGAGGCCAGATGTGCCCTGCCAGGGGTGGGAGGGGAGCCCCAAAGCACAGGGAGTAGAAGGGCCCATCCCAGGCCCACACCCACTAGATCCTGTCGTCCCTATTGCTCCAGGCCCACCACATCTGTCCAGGGCAGGCTCTCAAGTGTGCAAAGTGTAACAGAGCACAGAGACGTGAGCAGCAAAGTGCCCTGGGGGGTGCTAGTGGAGGCTTCCTGGAAGAGATGACATTTGAGCTGGATCAGGCAGCCTGACTAGGTGTTCTCCAGGCAGAAGAGGAGAGGGCTGAATGCCTCAAGACCTTTTGAGGACTAAATGAGAAAACAGGGGAAAATAGGGGAATAGATAATGTGGGAAAAGCATCAGGGACATAGTAAGCCCCGGGAATGTTCATATACACGTGCGGGTATCCAGTGCACACACACGCATGCACATAGGCACACACACATGTACATGAGCAGGGACATGCGCTCATGCAGACACACACATGATTGATCCTCCTTTAAAACCCACTGGGAACTCCCACAGTCCCCGTGGCCAGCTCCCTGCTGAGCCCCCCCTTACCCACATCCTAGCAGAGAGCCTGGGTATTGTTTAGATGCTGTTAACTCCCAGTCCAAGGTGCTGATGCCATTGTTTCCTTCCCGATTAGCTTTTGTGTCCAAAGCTGAGAATACAATATTTTTAGGCCCTGGAGGAAGAATCCTGAGCCAGTGACTATCTCCGGAGTAACAGGCCCAAACGCTTCGGTCGAGGCAGAGACGCAAACTTCATTATAGTATCTGCCCTGGCGGCAGCCGCGACGCCCGTCTTTGCACCTAATGAGCCTTTTTGGACGTTGATGATGATCTCCAATGAGTTATTAATGCTGTGATGCAGCTTAAATAATTGCAAGAAGAGCACAGGACTCCAAATGGGAACCTACCTGGCAGTGGAAGAAATGCTTCGCTGGCTTCTCCTTTCAGCATGTTCCCAGGCGAGAGGCCAGCCGAGATGAGATTTGCTTTTAGGGTCTTTTCAGCATTTTAAGGCTTGTAGAAATCATCTCCCCACCTCTTGGGTCAGAAGGGAGGGCAGGGAAGCAAGGGGCGCCCTGGCTTGGGAGGCGTCTCTGTGTTTGATGTTTGTTCTTATTGACACACTCCTTCCTGCACAGATTTGAGAGCACACGTGCACACGCATCCCTGTAACACACAGACACGTGTAGATTTGTTTTTACTGTCATTTCTTGGACAAGTCATTTGATAAATGGGCCGTTCTTCCATCCAGCAGCTTGCACTAATGGTCTAATTAGAAGCTCCTGGTGAACGTTGCTATGGGCGTCACTTCAGGAGAAATGGAAATAGGCCAGGGACCATGGTATAATTTGAGGAAATGGCTACGGGAAGAGAGAGCCCTCCTTTCCGTGAAACAGTAAGCATATTGCCACGAGAAGCTGTGACTTATGGTGTAGAATTCAGGTTTTGCACGTGAGTGAAGGTCCTTGCAACATCTAGAATCTGGATCCTTGTACAGAAAGGGCAAACTTTTGCTCCCAGTAGTGGTCAAAGCTGTGGAGAAAAAAAAAAAAAAAAAAACAGGAAACCAGGTAGAGAGTGATAAGCTGGTAAGTCAAGGTCCTCAGCATGATTTGCCCCTGGGATGAGGAGGCCCTGGGTGGATGGGCTGTGGAGTCAAACCTCCGGGCAATGCTGGGCATTGGCGTCCTGCTGGCTCTGAGGACACGTGGGCCCAGGGTGCCTTGGAGCCAGGGCTGCCCATGCAGGTGATGGGCATGGCAGAGTCCTCAGGCCGGGCTGAACGGCAAAGAGTGGTGGCCATGGTTTGCAGGTGACCTCCCTCTGTGGCTCATTGTCCACGCAGCCGATGCGGATTGAAGGTGGCCAAGCAGACAGAGAATAGCGGAGAGACAGCCATTCCGATAAACACCACCTCTATTTGCCGGGCTCACTACCCGGTGGTCTGCATGCTGCCATTCCTTCCACAGCATGGACGAGAGCTGCTGTGCTCACCCATCCTACAGACAAGGGCACTGAGGCACTGAACAACTTCCCCAGAGTCACACAGCAGGTCAAGTAGGGGAGCTGGGATTCGAACCCAGACCCAGGCTGACTCCAGAGCTCACCTCTGTCGCAAAGTCTGACAGCCTCTCAGCTAAAATAGGGCCCACAAGCCCCCACAAGTGCCCTGTCCTGTGAACACAGAGGTGCCTCTCCCTCTCCCAGTTCCTCTGCATGTCTGAATGATTGCTGTTGGCAAAGGGGCCAGACCCCCATGAAGTGGGCAGATTTGCCGCCTCCTGGTGTGGCCTCCGTGGCTTGTCCTGAGAAGTGCAGCCGCCGCTCCTCAGTTGTGTAGATTGGAGGGCTCCTTGGCTACCCTGGCTGTGTCCTGCACATATCTGCTCAGGGCCAGTGACATTTTGAGATCCAAGTGTTGTAAGTGGAAAGAAAACAAATTTCTGATTTGCCTGAGGTTAAATGACTCTGGGTGGCCTTGCCTGAAGGTCCTTTGTGGGATGGATAGTGCAGGACACTGTCCCCTCCAGACCGGCTCCAGGCTCCCGCCAGGATGTCCTGGTGAGCCCAGGGTGGCCAGAAATGATTTCTCCGACTGGCCTGCAGGAAACTGAGTCAAAGGTCTGCTGAGTAGCTTGGGGCAGGGCTGAGGAGAGATGGAGCCGCTGGCGGTTCTGTGGTGGGTGACAGTGATGTGTCCATATCCTGCTCTGTTAACATTTACAACCTTGTGATAACACCATCACCGTTCTAATCTGCCTTTGCCACACAGACCTGAAACCCAGGTGCCAACCTGAATATACAAGTTGGATGAAAAAACAAACATACCCCACAACGTAGGACCAGATAGATTTTTAATCTGTGCACATGTAAAGGTGGATTTTTCCCTAGCCCCGGGGTGTACTAACTGAGATGTTTTCCTTGCTAATATTTGTTTGCTTTTTTCCTTTCATAAAAGCACTACATAACACCATGACCTTCTGAAATGCAAATAGATTTTTTTTTAATTCAAAAAGCCGTTTTATTCCACTTAAGATGAGAAGGTCCTGTTTGGAAAACACGTTTGATGCCTCATACCCATTATTTATGATTTTCTCATAAATTATTTTTCTTATAGACTTTTAAAAAAATGGAAAACCCAACACATTAGTGCAGAAAGAGAACATGAGGCTGAAATGGTTGGCAGCTGCAAAACAGGCAATGATGTTATAAGATTAGGGGGGAAAAGCATCTCTTTTTAAGGAGTTTTTCCGACACCTGCGTGGACTCGCGATAGCATCTTAGAGGTCCCAGGTGAGGAGGAATCAGCATCATCAAGCTGGGGCCAAAGACCCACAACCCGCTGGGGCCAGGGTTCTCTTTACCTGGGCCAAGCTGCCCTCACAGACTGGTCCAGCTCCTGCCCAGGTTGTCATTGGGTAATGCAAAGGTTGCCTTGGGAAGGTTTCTGCAGGGATAGGAAGTGACCATCCTTGGTAGGCACAGACAGAAGGGAGGCTGGTTTAATGCTTTTGTTGTATGGACAGTTTGGAACCTGAGCCTGCCAGGCTCTGCCCGTGTTTCACAGGGCGGGGTCTTCTACCCTTTCAACCACAACACTTGGGTCTACACCTGAGGCTTCCTCCTCTCCTCTCCCTCATCCACATTCCTAGAACCCTGCCCTTGTTAGATTTCACACTCCACCAGTTTACAACTGAGCCTATTCTCTCTCTGCGTCTCCCCCTTCCATCTTTCTCCCCTCACCCCCAGCCCCCAGCGTGCATCCTGTGTTTCTGGGCAGATCCTGGGCTGCAGGACAAGGTGAGGCCACACCCGCCGCGGGGTTCTAGCCCTGCTTGTCATAACGCTTGATTAACCAGTCCAACCAGCATGCGTAATTTGGCTGAGAGCAATTTTATTTCTAAGCCACGCAGGTTGGCAGGGAAATATCTAGATGTTATCTAGAAAGTGTTAATAAATGTACCAAACGGGTCCAGTCAAAGCGAAGTTGCAGCTACCATTCTGAGAACAAAGGAGAAGACTCTACGAAGAGACAGCCCACAAAGCATCCTTGTCCAAGTGGAACTGCTAGGACCCCAGCACGTGTCCAGCAGCAGCTGGCCCTGCAGCCTAGAGTCGTTAGGACCCTGGACAGTTCTCCAGGCCTGCAGGACTCATGCCTGGTGATGGATGACTCTGCCCCCACTGGGCATTTAGGACTGCACTTGTTCTTTCTACTTGATCCTCTCAACTTTGCTTTATGGCATAGGAGTGCTCAGTGCAGCTAAGAATGTGGTCCACCACAGCTCGCACTGCTCCCCTGATTTTGTTCAAAAAGTTCTGCGTGATGGATGCTCTGCTCTTCTGGTCACTGACCCACCACCTGCACTTCCTCATTGCTCTGTGACTGGTGGTGGTGGTCGGCAGGCTGCAGGCGTCACTGCCACGGGTATCTGGAGGTATTTGCCAATGAAGCTGTCATGTGATCAGCCAAACGCGGGGTGGTGAGCATGACCTCCTAGATCACAGAGCAGATGTCCACCTTCCATATGCAGAGCCAGGCTGGCAGCTGGGGCCTTGGCCAACACTGCTGCATTTGCTCTGTGGCACCTGCATCAAGACCGGCCCATCAAGGCCAGGCTGTGCAGCCTCACGTCTCCGGGAGGGCTGGTGGGGAAGCACAAGACCCTGAGCTCAGTGCCCAGCTCCTCCACCTTTTGCTGAATCACAGGCCAGTTTTCCTTCTCAGGTTTTGGGGCTACAGGGACCCCCTCAAGCATCATGTGTTTAGGGTGTATGAATGTGGCATAACATTCGTCCAATCAAGCCATTATAGGAAGGACATCTCAGTATGTCTCTCTCGATCATCGTTGTAAAACCAAACACGTGAACATGTTCCAGTTGCTTGGGATGGGATCACTGGCGCGTGCTGGTGTGATGGCTGGAAAATGACCCACGGAGAGGACTTCATTTTTCCTGTTGCAGAATCCCCTCCAGTTTCTGCTCCACCGGGTGGCCTTTGCTCGGTGCTTTTCCTGTGATTTTGCAACAAACGCTGGCCTCGTGTAATGCAGTGGCCTCTGTCCAGGGCTGCCTAGATCTGCAGAGGGTTTTTTTTTCTTTCTAGTGTTTGTTTGTTTGTTGAGTACTTTTGGCAGCTCCTTCCCAAGTTGAAACAAATTCCAAAAGAAGTGCCCTAGGGTGACCCTCCCCTGAGGGAGGGACCTCTTGGAGAGAAGGGTGGAGACCCAGCACCCGGACACGCAGCAAGTTCCACAGGGGAATTCCAGGAGATGCCACGTGCTCCTCATTCTCTGTCGGCTAAGCCTGAGCCAGGCAGCGGGTGGCCATGCTTGGTCACCTCGTATCTTCCCTAATCCAGTGGGCGTGTGTGGCCTGTCTTTACAGCAGCTCTGCACACGTGTGTCTCGGCATGCACTTGATTGCCATTTGAGTGACCTAGTCTGCGAATTCTTCACTCACATCCTTTGCCATTTAAAATTTGTTTTTCCTGTGTTTTTCTTCTATTTTTTCTTTCCATTAATATATTAGTTGTACATATTTTGGGGACACGTGTGATGTTTTGATACATGCGTACAGTGTGCTATGATAAAACCAGGACCATCGGGGTATCCATCACCTCAAACATTTATCTTAGCGTTGGGAACATTATAATTCCTTCTGGCTATTTTGAAATGTACAATAAATGATGGTTAACTATAATAACCCTACTATACTATCAAACACTGAGCCTATTCTTTTTATCTCACATGATGTTTGTACCCATGAACCAACCTCTCTTTATCCTTCTCAACCCTACAGACACACCCCACTTTCCCAGGGTCTGGCATTCACCATTCGACCCTCTGCCTCCATGAGGTCCATCATTTTAGCTCCCACATGGGACTGAGAATGTGCGGTGTTTGTCTTTCAGTGTTTGGCTTATTTTACATAACATGACCTCCAGTTCCATCCATGTTGCTGCAAATGACAGAATTTCATTCTTCTTTATGGCTGAATAGTATTCCACTATGTACCTGAACTACATTGTCTTTATCTATGTGTCCACTGATGGACACCAAGGTTGATTCCATCTCTTAGCTATTACAAATGCAGCTGCAAAAACCTTGGGAGTGTAGCTATCTCTTCGAGACACCTGCTTTCCTCCCTTTAGGATGAGTGCCCAGCAGTGGGGTTGCTGGGTCATCGGGCAGTTCCATTCGTAGACTCTAAGGAGCCTCCAGGCTGTTCTCGAGGTGGTGGTCCTACCTCACATTCCCCGCAGCAGCATACGAGGGCACCCCTTTCCCTGCGTCCTTGTTGGCAGGATTTTTTCCGTTGGGTGAGGTTGTATTTCCCCAAGTGTTCTTGATGCCTGTGGACATGTGACAGTGTCCGTGTTGAGGGATTAGGGTCCGTTTTAGTCTTTGCAGTCAGGTTTGCTTGTGCCTGTCCTTCGGATTCGAATCCATTTTCTGAGCCTGTGACTCCTGCAGCCATCTCAGCACTAGAGGATGCTGTAAGTCCAGGCTGGCCGCGAGGCTCTCAAGGGCTCCAGAGTGGACCTGCAGAAGACCCAGGGAGGGTGCTGGGGCTGTGTGGAAACGCTGGCCAGGGCTCAGAATCCAGAGGACCGTCTGGTGGCCCAGATGGCCATGCCTCCCAGCAGGCCTCTGCACAGGCACAATGGATCCCTGCCTGCAGCAAGAGGGGCTGCAGCTGAGACTGGGCCCCCTCAGGCTCTGCGGTGTGGTGGAGGCTGGAGAGCCTAGTCTCCTTGGCTCAGAGGGTGCATGTCTCCCAGCAGGTTGGGATAGTTCCCCAGCTGCAGTGAGTGGGGCCAGAGCTTTCAGCCCCAGCCCCAACCCCTTTCCTTCCTCTCCCTGGGGATTAGAGGGTGGGTCAAAAAGTTCCCATAATCTCTAGGTCTTTCTGGTGACCAGTCCCAGCTAAGTCACCTCATTAGCATAAACTCATAAGCATGGAGACGCTCCTAACATTTGCAAAATCCCAGGGCTCTGGGAGCTCTGAGCCAGGAACCTGGACAAAGACCAAGTCAATCCGTGAGGATCTGCTACAGGATGAGGTTGGTGATCCCAGATTGCTGAGCCTGACAGGGAGGCTCAGACTCCAGCCTGTGGGATGTGGGCAAGGCTCCCTCTGGGTCCCTGTGTGAGCAGCTCTTAGCTAGGATCTCACCTGAGTGGGACTGGAGCAGCACCTCTGGGCCACATTTGGGTTCACTGCCAAGACCCATGTCAGCGGTCACAAGAGCTTTTGCACCAACCCACTAGCATGTGCAATTCCTCCTGGACTTCTTGGCAAATGTCTTGGTTGCACGCTCAGGCCAAATGGGGCTGTAGCCAAGTCGCTTGGGAGACAGGGCCATTTCCAGGCTTGAACCTGGAAGCAAGCTCAGTGGGGTGGATCAGCCACCTGAGTGTGGGTCTGAGCTCTCAGAATGACCCTCCCACGTCTTGGGCTCCACCAGGGCTTCACGAACTCCTGCCTGAATCTGGAGGCTCTTGCAGACAGACTTGTGACTGTGGATGGGTGAAAACTTCTTGTTGTGTGGGGGGATACGGGTGAGTCACCTTCTGTGTCACCATCCTGGTGACATCTTCGGCTCATGCATTTTTCTTGTGGTTTTGCAAAGGTTTCTGGATATTACACAATTGTTGATTTTGCCAGATAGCAAGTCTCTAATCTAGTACAATTATGGAATTTAAAAAATTGTTTTGAGTCATAAAAATGTGCATATTTTCAAGTACTTCTGATAATTTAAAATACTCATATAATCTGTAAAGATGAAATCAGTGTAATTTGGATATCCCATCACCTTAAATATTTATCATTTCTTTATGCTGGAAACATTCAAATTACTCTCTTTTAGCTACTTAAAAATATACAATAGATCATTATAACCTGTAGTTACCCTACTGACCTGTCAAACACTAGGTCTTATTTCTTCTGCCAAACTGTATATTTGTAACCAATAATCAACCTCTCTTCCTGGTACTTTTGCCTATTTTTGAGACCTGACATATTTTGGGTAGACTTGCCTTTTTCTCATAATAGGATGCTGTGGGTATTTCTCCTTGTCAGCAACTGTGCCTCTCATCTCATGTTAATAAGGGTGCCATATGCATGCTGTTGTTGGACTCACACTTACCCAACCAGGGACAGCTGTCCACATGATCACTTTTCCATCACCCCTGACTTTGCCATAGGATTTGTTAAGACGATCCTTCCCGTTCAGGCCCAGAGTGGGGATGTAACCATGGCCAATTATGGACTTTCCCAAATGAAAAGTCCTTCATTCCAATGTTACAGCTTAGACTCTAGGATCTAATTTAAGGACTCTGTCCCTAGCAGCTGAGTTGAAAACAGCCTCCTAGTTTCTCCTAATGTGACGGTTTTGCATGCTGCATTTAGGCCTGTCACCCACAGGGCTTTGCTTTGGCATTTGGTGTGAGGTAGGGATTACACACTTCTGCATTCTCCTTATTGGTCTGTTTGGTCTTTGGCCATTTCTCTGCCTGATTTCTACTACAGGGAACTCAGCTCCTTAGGGGCATTCTTCCATCATCTCTGTGTTGTGTACAAAGCAGAAAATGACCATGAACAGCCAGCCACACCTCCAGGAGGGTGGATAAAGGTGTGAATTAGAGGTCCCTGCTTGCCCAGGGAGACAAGCTTGGAGTGCAAGGCTTCTCCTGCCCCTGCTGAGAGCGGTGTTTGCCTCATGTCTTCATCTTTTCTCACTTCCACGAGTTTCCTCGGAAAAAACAGGAGCTTTTCTTCTTCTCTTGCCCCTCTTCATTTCACACTCTCTGTCCCCTTGACAGCCCCTAGTCTTTAACCAAGTGCTTCAGAAAACAAACACACTTTAAAGTCATTTAAAGGCCAGAGAGACACAGCTGCTGTCTTCCAGGCACAGCAGGCTGGGAGGCTTCATTCTGAGTTTCCAAAGTAGCTCATTTCCAAGTGGTGCAGAAGTTCTCGCCAGATCTGGCCCAGGGCCATGCGCCTATGTCAGTCAGTGGAGGAACCTCAAGGGCAAGGTAACAATCTTCTCACCTCCTAATATCGCCCTAGACACATACTTGTCTCCATGTGGAGTATGCTTTTCTTCCTATCACTTCCACAGTGGTGTTAGTCATTTATAAACTGTCCATCTGTGTGCAGAATCTAGGATGTGGTACTAAAAAATAATCTGGAAAAAAAGGCTTCAAAAGAAAAAAAAAAAAAAAGATCTAGTGAACTGGATACCTAAACCACTAGGGAAATAATTTCAAGAAGGTAAAAGAAGGAGAGGGACAACTTGGATGTGGGGAAGTCATTGGCTCTGTCTCCCTTCACTGCTTTCTACTTGAGCCCTTGAATTTGATTCTTGAGCTGGGCATGTAGTCCACAGCTCCTTGTGGAGCCGTCGGCTCTACAGACTTCTTGCTCTTTGGAGCTTGTTTCCAACATCCTGAAGCTCAAATTAGGAGGCCTTTGGGGAGGAGCTTGTTTGTTTCCCCACAGTGGTTGCTGGCGCTTGATTTTCCAAATGCAGCTTAAATGTTTGCATGTCTTGGGTTCCTTGTAATTGCCAACATGACTAAGTCTCTGGTGCAGATGTTCCTCCTGCAGAGGCAGGCGGGTGTATGAGAGGAGAGGTGGCAGGGATGGACGTGTGGTGGAATGAGAAATTGACTTGGTCTTTGTCCAGGTTTCTGGCTCAGAGCTCCCAGAGCCCTGGGATTTCTCAAGTGTTAGGAGTATCTCTATGCTTATGAGTTTATGCTAATGAGGTGACTTATGGTGGACCCCTGTATATTCTCAGATGGGACTGGTCACCAGAAAGACCTAGAGATTATGGGAACTTTTTGACCCACCCTCTGACCCCAGGAAGAGGAAAGAAAGGGGCTGGGGCTGGAAGCTGAACCCTGTGAAAACCCCAGAACAGGAAGATGCAGAGCTTCCAGGCTGGTGAGCATATCAGGGGCAGGAAGGCAGGCACCTGGAGGGCAGGGAAGCTCCCGCACCTCCACGACTTTCCCCTCTCCATTTGCGTGTTCAGTAAACTTAAGCAAATTGTGTTCTGGGAGCCATTCTAGCAATGGACTGAGCCTGAGGAGGGAGTCCTGGGAACCGTCAGTCAGAAGTACAGGTGGCCGGTGCGTGGGACTGACCTGCAGTGGAGGTTGTGTAGTGGGACCCAGCCTTTATCTGCGGGGTCTGTGGGCGATTAGTGTCAGAATTGAATTGAATTCTGGGCACCTAGTTTGGGTGTTGAAGAATTGGAGAATTGGTTGGTGTCAGAAAACACCGCAGGGAATGTGAGAAAAAAGCAAGCGAAAAAGAAAAGCCTCTTGTTTTTGTAGGTGGCCAGAGCTGAACCCATTTCTCAAAATTCAGTGAGGGGGTGACTCACTAATGGGGGCCTGCTCTTCAAGCTCCCTGAGGATGGGGACGAGGGCCACCTGCTCAGATCCACGGGATGGGGCAGTGGGACAGCCTCCCAGCACTGACTTTCTCCCAGCACTGACTCCCAGCCCAGCCTCTCAGCACTGCGAGAGCTGCTTCAGCCCTGCTGTCCAGGTTTCATGTGAAAACAGTGAATCCCACCCACCCCAGAGCACCAGAAACCAGAGGGACCCTGACTTCCAGTGGAAGAGGCCTCTGCTGGGAGACGACTCTTTTGGCCGTGTTGGAATTCTCTGCATTAGAAATGTGTTCATACATTTTGCTTTTTTTTGAGACAGAGTCTCACTCTGTCACCCAGGCTGGAGTGCAGTGGCACAGTCTCAGCTCACTGCAGCCTCCACCTCCTGGGTTCAAGCGATTCTCCTGTCTCTGCCTCCCGAGTAGCTGGGATTACAGGCGTGCACCACCACACCCAGCTAATTTTTGTATTTTTAGCAGAGACGTGGTTTCACGATGTTGGCCAGACTGGTCTTGAACTCCTGACCTCAGGTGACCCGCCTGCCTTGGCCTCCCAAAGTGCTGGGATGACAGGCGTGAGCCCCTGTGCCTGGCCCATTTTGCATTTTTTAAGTGAGTAACGTCCCATGATGAAAACATAGATAATCACTGAAGTGTCAGAGTGTCCACATGCAGCTTATTTGCCAACTTTCAAGTTTCCAGCATTCATATTTTGTAAAGAAAAATAAATTAATGGATAGTGGGGAGTTGGAAACTTCCTGCCTGTGACTCTGATGATTCAGGATTTGGCATTTCCTTTAGTCTCTGCAGTGTCTTAAGGAAAAAGCATATATCTAGGCCCAGCTAGCTCTGTGTTTCCCAACAGACATTGTCATTATCAATGTAGGGAAGTGAGGGTTAGGAGAATTAATGATTTCTATGAAATCAGCATGTATAAAAGTGAAGGTAACTGAATCTTGCACTTCCAGATTTTGGGTGATGGTGAGGACAAAGGTAGCTGGGAATAGAACAGAATATCAGGTTGTGGAAGTTTCTCTGCCATTATCATGATTTTGGGTCTTCAGTGGGGTCAGCCTCGCTGCTGGCTGGATTTTCAGCCCTGTCTTCTGTCTGAGAGGCCAAGAGAGCAGGCGGGCTCCTGTGAAGGCCACGCGACGGCTACCAGATGAGGGACGTGACTGCTGGGCCGCCTTGTGGCCACGGGCCCCCTGCATCGTCCTGCCCATGGGAACTCAGAGTGAGCCCTCTGCACAGAAGGCAGTGCGAGGCCGGTGAGATCACAAAGCTGAATCAGAAGCTCAGCGGTGCAGGGAGGGAGACTGCAGAGCTGGTGAACTTCCTCCCTAACACTGGGCGCCAGCACTGCTGTCTCTGACCGGAAAGGCCGTGACAGGGGAGGTCCCATCTGCAGGTTCAGGCCCTGGGATGCTGCCCCACCACCTTCCCTTGGGGAATCAGCCGGCCTCTGTGTGGGGCGGGCGGAGGTGCCCGTTGGGGTTCTCATGTCTGAAGCCCTTCCTGCAGCACTTTGGGGGACGTCAGTCTCTGGAGGATTCTGGAGACTCCCACTCCTGCATTGCCCACAGAGGAGGACAGAGTCCATAGTGCCCTTTTTTCCTCCACAGTAAGAGACGATGCCAGGAGGGGTAGTGGGGTAAATAATAGAACTCTCTCCTGCTCCAGGGAGGGTCAGAGCTTCCTGGTGGCATCTGAGCATTGATGGAGAGGGCAAGGCTGGGCCTTACTTAGGGTAAAGCGTAGCTCGGCCTCCCCGGAAGGTTTCTGTCAGCAAAGCATGCTATCATCATGGCCACCACAATGGGCTCTCTCCATTCTCGCTCTTCCTAGACCCCAAAAATGGTCATAGCCAGGTGGATCCTTACATTTCTCTCCGAATGTGCCTGATTTCAGGGCCGACCTTCCCACCCTGCAGGGATGCAGGCCAGAAAATGCACTGCTGCCCTGGCCTTGGACCCGGCACATGGACCTGGTCAGGGTCTCCACTGCACATCCGGGGGTTCTTCCTGTATCCTCAGGCAGTGGGTCCGTGGGGGGCTGCTGGGTGGAGGGGGTGAGTGGACTGGGTGCCGTGCGAAGGTGTCTCAGTGGGAAACAGAGGAACAAGTAGCTCCTGAAATGTGCATCTGAGCCTGCCCCTGTCACTGTGGGATGGAAAAACACCCACAAGTGACTTGGAAGAACTGGCACTTGGTCCGTTTCTCAAGAGTCATCCTGCGGAGGCTCGTCAGCCTTGGCTTCCACCTGCACCCACCACCGCCCTCTGTGCTGCTGCCTCCTTTGTTTTTTCAGAACATGCAGCCTGTCTGAACCCATACTTACCACGCTGTGTCGTGTCTGCCTGTCTCTCCTGTCAGAAGCTAAGTCCCGGGAGGGCAGGGACTCCACTCTATCTGCAGATGTGTCCCCAGCACCTGGGGCCTGACATGGGGCAGTGCTTGGTGGGCAGTTAAGGCATGAGTTGTCAACTGAAGACTCCCGAGGTCCCTACGTTTGGAGAGGAGAGCTCTATTTCTCACAAAGCATTGCAGCTGTGGACAGCCATCCCGCAGGCTGGGGAGTGAAGCCCCCAGCACAGGCTGAGAACGTCCCCCCATTCCCCATTTTCAAGAAGTCCTAGGAGGACCATAAATACTTGCAAAAGGTGAAAATGCACAGGCACAGCTGAACTTCGTGCCCCTTCGTGGGTCACAGGTTCAAAAACTGGGGTGACAGCATGGTCCACGGGTGAAGTTTTTAGCCTCTGACGTGAAAAGGTGAAGCAGGGGCATGAACACCCTTGGCACCATCCTCCGAGAATCAGCTGGAACCGGTCCAGGGAGAGTGCTCAGGGTTTAGAAAGGGATGCCTGTGAAGCAGGTGCACCATCACCCCAAAACTGCAGAGAGAGAGGAGAGGCCTGTTAGGGTTTGGCTGTGTCCCCACCCAAATCTCATCTTGAATTGTAGTCCCCATAATCCCCACATGTTGTGGGAGGGACCCGGTGGGAGCTAATTAAATCATGGGGGTGGCTTCTCCCGTGCTGTTCTCATGGTAGTGAGTAAGTCTCGCGAGATCTGATGGTTTTGGGAGGGGTTTCCCCTTTTGCTTGGCTCTCATTCTCTTGCCTGCCACCACGTAAGATGTGCCTTTCGCCTTCTGCCATGATTGTGAGGCCTCCCCAGCCATGTGGAACTGTGACTCCATTAAACCTCTTTTTCTTTATAAATTACCCTGTCTCGGGCATGCCTTTATCAGCAGCCGGGAGAACAGACTAATACAAGGCCAGGGTTGGCCTCAGCTGGGCGGCTGAAGGCAACAAAGGAATGAGTGGCCCAGTTCTTGTTTTCCGGAGCTGGTTTCCGCCACCTCCTCAGGAAAGCATCCTGGGAAAATGTTCATAAGAAAGGGGTTCACTGAGGAGTTGTCTGGCCTCCTGTCCCATCCTGGCTGGGAGCCTTGTTTTTCAGGTTTCTCTGGGGTCCCCTTGGCTGAGATGGGGTCCATTCAGCTGGTTGAGGGGATTTTATTTTTATTTCTCTGAATGAATCAACAAAGGACAAGCAAAAGAAGCAAATGGGCCTCATGGGACTGGTTTGTTGGTGGCACAGAGATGCCCAGGGGGCAGGAGCGGGCCCTTCCACTTTGGTGTTGCTGCCTGGGAATGGGACCCCAGCCTGTGTGCTCAGCTCTCGGAGCCCAGCGTCCAGTCCCCCAAATCAATGACTGGAGGTGCACCCAGCACCTGGCGTGGTCCTGGTTATGGAGCGGGGGTTCAGCAGTGCTGGGCAGATGGATCTCAGAGTTCGCCGTGTCGTGGGTCCTCTGAGATTCAGAGCATCCCTATGGAGGCCCCTGTTGTTTCAGTGAACTGAGAATCCACTCATGTGAGCAATGCAGATGTGTTGCCCTTTATTTCCTGAGGACTGAGGTTACTATGGCAAGTGGTGAATTCAGAGAGGGGTAGAGACCAGGGGCAACGGGGGGACTTTCCAGCCTTCTGTTCTTTCAGTGACTCTGAAATTGGAGCCAAGAAGAGTGTGCAGGCTGGCTTACAACACTGCGCCCGGGGCCCGGGGTGTGCCTCCCACAGATACCTCAACAACAGGAGATCTGAAGTTGGCAGCAGAGACCCCGGTTCACTGCCCTCTTCCTTTCCAGAGCAGCGAGTCTTGGCGTGGCCCCTGCCCAGTGATAGTGAATATAAAAACAGGCCTGGCCTGGCTGCAGCTGCACACCTGGCCCCGCTAAGTGCTTGGCAGGTCTCAGATGTTGCCACCCCATGGATACAGGTGGTGCTTTGCTATTGAGGAGCAGATCAGGGAGTGTCTGCTGCGTTCGGTCACCCTGACCAGACACTCACTGGACAAAACTAGCCCCAGCCCTGCTGCCCTTCCCTCCCGCCTCTCTTCCACCTCCGTGTGCCCCCCGCTCCTTGGCCTCTGTGCTTCCTGCTTTGTGATGTGTTCTCCCGGAGTTAGAAGGAGGATAACTATCAATCAAATGATTTCTGGAACTTGTGGGCAGCCACTAGTATCTATTTTTAAAAAGAAAAATAATTCTTTTTCACTCCCTAAACTATACCTAAAAAGCAAAATGATGATTAGAACTCTCTGGGTTCGGCACAGAGTGAGAGCTTCAGTAGATGTGAACCATCCACTGCTGGTCCCGGGCCACGCCTCACACTGAAGCAGAATGAGGGCTCTGGTTTCCAGGACAGAGCGGTGTCTGCTCGAGTCTGGTTCGGGCTGTGTGAGGCTCTCCTCGTCTCCGTTCTCAGAAGGCACAGGGTCCAGCATTCAACTGGGGTGGTGACCGTGTCAAGCCGTTGTGATCTGTATCCTCGTGAGCACCGTTGGATGAGGCTGAGTTTTACACACAAAGAAGTTGCGGATGCCCGGGTGGGAGGGCCCTCAGGAACCTACACCACAGGGAAGAGGGGCTGGCACTCACTCATCAGAGTTTGCGCGGGAGGGGAGGCTGCTGCAGGGCCTCTGATGATGGCGGCACTGGGGCCTGACGGCCGAGCATCAGGGCCAGGCACACCCAAGCAGAGCACAGCTGCACCAGGGCCTCTGTGATGTTCGTTCTGTTTCTTCTGGGACATCAGTAGAAGGGAGAACTATAGCTGGTAATGGTCCCAGCATTCACGGGGAGCCAGGCAGGGATCACAGCTGCTCCCAAGGTCTGTCCTCCCTGGCTTCCTGGTGCCTGAGTCAGCTCAGAGATGAAGGGCCCAGAGGGCTGAGGAAAGAAAGAGTGTGCTGGGTACCACTTGGAAAGATAGTTGGATGGATGGATGGATGGATGGATGGATGGATGGACGAACAGATGGATGAACAGATGGACAGGCAGGCCGGTAGGCAGGCAGGCAGGCAGGGAGACAGACAGACAGATAGGTAGATAGATAGATGATGGATAGGTGGGTAGATAGATGGTTGATGGATGGATGACAGATGGTAGGTAGATAGGTAGGTAGACGAATGGATGGATGGATAGATAGATAATGGATGGATAGATAGATGGATGATGGATGGATGATCAATGGATGATGGATGGACGATAGATGATTGATTGATTGATTGATTGATTGATTGATTGATTGATTGACAGATACATGATAGATAGGCCGAGATACCCGGAGAAATAAAGAGGTGGTTAGAGAGAGAGACAAATCTTGCTATAGGAGGAAGAATAGTGGTGAAAATTGCTACTTAACAACATGCTCCATAATTTATTAACAAAGATATTTAAATTATTTTAATTTTAGTTCATTTAATTAAAACCAACATCTTTCCCTTTAGGCTCCCGGGAGAGCAGAGTGTTGTTTGTTTGTTTGTTTGATTGTTTACCTGTTTGCAGAGGCTGGTCTTGTGTGTTGTAATAAGAATCAGATAGAAAATGGACACATTCTCCCCGGCCATGCCATCCCGGTTATCAAACAGGAATGTCAAGCCCATTTTCCCAGCCCCGCCGGTGAGTGCCCCCGACTGAGAGGCGCTGCTTCCACGCGGGAAGGTTCAGCTTCACTGGGTCTCTGGTTCATCCCAAGCCAGGCTGTTTGCTCTCGATCATGTCTGCAGGTTTGTGGAGATTTCTCTGTGTTCAAAGAAGCGTTGGCATCTGTTTCTGTTTTCCAACCACACTGTTAATATTTGTTCTCGTGAAACGTATCTTAAGATGGCGCCGTCAGTATTTCTTTAGTCAAAGGTGAGCCTTGTGAACTGAGATTTCTGTAGAAAGCTGACCGTCAGGCAGAGTGTGCATGTAAGCAGGAAAGTCTCCAATGGACCGCGGTTCCAGGTCAGGGCTGGCTGACCGTGCTGGTTAGTTGCTTGTGTACCGCCCTGCTTCCTAGAACGTGCTGTCAAGATCTGTTTGACATTCTGTAACTCTTTCTCCAACAGGAGCCTGTCTCCTCTGCTGACAGCGAACATGCCTCGGATGAAAGTTCATTAGTCTATTGAAACATTTCAGTTAATTGCAAAGCGAGAACCCAGAATTGTCAAGCTCATATTTCCATCTGTGCATGAGCACGGTAATAAAGAATTTTTTGGACAGGTTAATTTGCCTAAAATACCATGCAGTCAATCAGAGTAACAAAGTTGTTGCTGCCTGCATCTGTCAGGCAGGGCTTTCATCACCGTCCTTCTCCGGGAGAACATTGCTGGCTCCTACGAATTGGCAGAAATATAGCACATAGGAGCATCAGCTGCAGAGGGAAATATTATTCCAGAGCAAAGCACCCAACAGCTGGGCATTGCGCTAGCAAGGCTGGTTTATAGTTCAGGGTCTTTTTTGGAAGTAAAATATAGTCATTGAGACATAAGATGGCTTTAATATTTACTTCAGATTGTTGATACTATTTACATTTGTTAATTTTATATTTTACTTAATTTGCCACAGATGAAAACCCTCTTTGGAATGAAGTGTGTGTGCTTCTCTCTGAAGATCCCTAATATACATAGGTGTTTCATTTAAAAATAAAAACAGATGAAGTGCATAAACTATAATTATTAAAATAGGCTCCTGTCAAAGCTCTGTGTTCCCATCTATGCAGGAAGCATGCTCTGCAGGTCCCAGCAGCCGGTTGTTAATCTGTGCCGACCACCTCACAGTTGCATCTTTTGCCCTATCACGGCAGGCCTCATATTAGGATCAATACTCAAGGGTTGGCTACTCACTGAATGCCAGGGATGTCATCCAGCAGCAGTACATGCCACAAAAGGAGAAGCTGGGTCACAATGCTCCATGTCTATAACTACGAAATGCAGACTGCTCCTGCTGGCTGCATTTAAGGTGCCACCACCTCCTCCCCACCCGTGTGTTTATGGAGTAATATGCTTATGGAAAGGACCTAGGTGGCCACTGAGTTTTATGCACGGGAACCACCTCCTTCCTCAGAAAGGGGAGAGCTCCTGCTATGCACTCCCTGGGGCAGGTAGTTTGCTGAAAGTTGAGAGGTGTCAGTCTATGAGGCACACCCTGGGAGCAAGAAATTAGACATTTCTTGGATGGCTGGTGTTTGAGAAGCTGATGTCGGGACATGATGGAGCTTGGCTGCAGCATCCGAAGACCAGACACTTGTGGCCTGTGCCAAAGAGACTGACAAGGAGACAGAGGGACCTAAAGCTGCCCCAGCACATAGCCCAGGCCCTTGCTACGGAAGACTCAGCTGAAACTCTGCAAACAGAAAACATCAGTGATGGGGACAGCACGCCACTGGAGTGCGGTTTCCTGACCTCAGCACTTGGGATTGGGTAACTCTGTAGGGGCTGCCCTGTGCAATGTGGGGTACTCACCTGCATCCGTGGCCTTTGCCCAGTAGATGCCAATGGTACCTACCCTGCCCAGTTGTGATAGCCAAGACCATCTCCAAACATTGCCCTGTCCCCTTGGGACAGAATTGCCCCCAGCTGAGAATCCCTGCATTTGAGTTAGAAGGGACCCGAATCAGGGGAGGTGGCTGCAGAGTTTAAGAGCCTCACAGTCACAGGTGCTCACGGGGGTCCAGGAGGCCTGGAGCCCTCACTTGGAAGCTGCTTGGGACAGCGGGATGAGCCTGGTACCAACATGGGCCACAATCAGTCATTTAAGACAGTCAGGGAGACAAACAGGAGGGTGCCTTAGAGGCAGAGGTTCATTTATTTATTTATTATTTTATTTTATTTTATTTTATTGTTTTTTGAGACACAGTCTCACTCTGTCGCCCAGGCTGGAGTGCAGTGGTGTGATCTCGGCTCACTGCAAGCTCCACCTCCTGGGTTCACGCCATTCTCCTGCCTCAGCCTCCCAAGTAGCTGGGACCACAGGCGCCTGCCACCACGCCCGGCTAATTTTTTGTATTTTGAGTAGAGACAGGATTTCACTGTATTAGCCAGGATGGTCTTGATCTCCTGACCTCATGATCCGCCCACCTCAGCCTCCCAAAGTGCTGGGATTACAGGCGTGAGCCACAGAGCCCAGTGAGGCAGAGGTTCATTTAAAATAATGACATAGACGTGTGGGTTGAAGATGGATGCAGAGAAGTGGAGTTTCCCGATGAGGATGTGGAGGTGGGAGTAGAAGGGCCTGGGTTCAAATCTCGACCCTGCCTATGCCAGCCACTGGCTCACCCCACCTGCCACGCCACACCCCACTCACCACACCGCGGCACCTGCTTTTTCCTTGAGTGTCTGGGACTTCTGTCATCAGCAGACAGCTGCTGGTTTCCGTGGCTGCCTTCCTGGGGGAGCATGGTGATGGCTTCCTGTCTGTTACCTTTCCCCACCCAACTACGAAGCCCGCTTTCAACTCCCGTTTAGAACAGTGACTGAAGGTGCTAATTTCACATTGTCTTCTTTATGTAGATTACACCTTCCGTTGATGCCTTCGGAAATACCATTACAATGAAAACAATTTCAAGAGCAAATTGAATGCCTAAAAAAGTGTAATTAATCCGTAGAAAGAGATCCCACAGGGTCATCGAGAGCTAGACCCAGTGGCTGTGTTGTCTTTCCTGTACACGAGCATCATTTGTGGAAAGTGCGTCACAGCTGATTTTGGGGGAGGTTCTGACATGTCACTACGCAGCCCTGGGGACCCGCCATCCACGGAAAAGGCTGGAGCATCATTTGTGGAAAGTGCGTCACAGCTGATTTTGGGGGAGGTTCTGACATGTCACTACGCAGCCCTGGGGACCCGCCATCCACGGAAAAGGCTGGAGCATCATTTGTGGAAAGTGCGTCACAGCTGATTTTGGGGGAGGTTCTGACATGTCACTACGCAGCCCTGGGGACCCGCCATCCACGGAAAAGGCTGGAGCATCATTTGTGGAAAGTGCGTCACAGCTGATTTTGGGGGAGGTTCTGACATGTCACTACGCAGCCCTGGGGACCCGCCATCCACGGAAAAGGCTGGTTTTAGTGCATCACTGAGCGCAAAGTATTTTTGCAATCGGAAAATAAAACTTACCCAGAATCTGCACAGGAAAGACACAGTTCCCAGAGCGAGGAACAGTGGATCCAGCGTCAGACACTGGTGTTCAAATCTGGCTCCAACGTTTCCTCACTCCGTGTCTTTGGACAAGCATCCTATTCTCTCTGGAGCTTCATTTCCTCATCCGTGAAGTGAAGTGAGCATGGTTCATAGGAGGCTGCTAGAAGGATAAAACTCCATGACCCAAGCACCGGTCAATGTCCCCAAGGCTGTCGTGCTAAGCCATGCCCACCTGGGGACCTCCTCTCAGGAATCGGGAAGATACTAACAGCTGCTAAGTGACTTACTTAGAGAGTTCTAAATAAGTCTCACAATTTGCTGTTCTTTCCCACAAGTCATCCTGAAAGCCATAGCAATGACTGTTGGACCCAAGGCATCCAATCACCAAATCCCAGCATCGTGCAGACATGGAGTCAGGGCTTCCTGGTCACTGAATTCCTCTGAAATCACAGATGCCGCCTGGGAGAGAGGCTTAGCTCACAGCAAGGAACCTGGCTGTCTCCCTTTCCTAGCTCCCCCAGAAGGTGATCCAGACAGGAGTGAGGATGTCTGAAGGGCTGTGTCCGCCAAATGGCATCCAAGGTCAGGCAGCCAGCAAGCCGAGCTTCAGTGGCCAAACCCGGGGAGGGAACCGAGACGCTCAGCTTGATGACAGTGACAAAGAGAGGAAAAGCCAAAGTCAACTTTGAGGCACAAGAAGGTTTCAGAATAAATGGCCCAGCGGCCCAGGGAAAGCAGTGGTGAATTCTGTGGTAAGGAGAAAACAGAGCCAGGTTTACAAAGAGCTGCAGGGCGTGTTTGCAGAAGGAAGAAATTCGGGTAAGTCTGAGCTCTAGGGAGCTGACGCTGGCATGGGGGATACTGCAGACCCGCTCGCAGAGCCCCTCACAACCTGCCAGACACCCCTTGATTCCAGCAGCACCATCTGCAGAACCTGCAGCATAGGAGGCCAGGAAACAGGTGGAGCAGTTGGCCGGGGCCACAGAGTAACTGGCAGGTGAGCTGAGCCCAGTTAATTATAATCGCAAACATATTGTAAGGCCCAGAACCCAAGCTGAGCAAGGGGGGCTTTTGTTTCTGAGTCGTGGGCCTGGGGAGATTCCTGGGCCTCTCGTGTTGCCCTTTGAGGCTAAAGTGTCTAATAGGATGTGTAAGAATCCCCACAAAACTCACCAGGGCAGGAGGAGAGGGAAGCGTCTCTCCCGGGCTGTGCCTGGAGCGTCTGTGAGGTCTCCAGAGGCACCTGGACCAGGCGTGATCCTAGTCTGCTCACTCCACAGCAGGCAGAGACAGGCGTTTTGAACAAGTTTGTTTCTCCGTGTATTTAATTAGTATATTCATTCAACATTCAAATATTTAAGGAGTTTTTTTCCTTCTCCATGACATCAGGAATCTCTGACATTTGCTGAACCAACTTGGCATCTTTATTATGGATTTGGATGTGAGGCGTCCACAGTTTTGAGCAGTCTGTGTGATAGCTTGTTCCAAAAAGTGCATGTGGGAGTCTGAAGCATGACAAACACAGGGCTATATTCGGGTCAGGAATAATGATCATCTGCTTATCATGAGAACCAAATATCAGCGGATCAACGAAAACAAATCTCAAAGCAATGAAAACAACATGATTTTAAAGAGGCAAAAACAGGGTTTTTAAATTTTGTTTTTCAGGATTGTTTTTCGACTTGGTTGTATGAGCAGACACTGTTCAGATGCAGCCTCCACACTTCACAAAATTAATATTATAGCAGACCCAAGAGTTTTCATCATGGGTTCATCTTCTGAGCCCCGTGTTCACCTTCAGCAGAGGGCAGTTATACCACATCACCTGCACTTACCCGATAAGGATGCCAAGGCTCAAGGAGACTGTGACCTACCAGGGTCTATGGCTGAGCTATCACTTGGCCCGAGTTTTCCAGTCACACATCATGTGACCTTGACCTCTCTTCCCACCTCGTAGGGTTGCCGTGAGGATCCAACAGGACCTGGCCAGTCAGCAAGTGCCGCACCCACGTTAGCACCCCTGCTGAGTGCTGGGCTGGCATGGGCCATTCACTGCACAGCGAGGCACACTGAGCCCCTGCAATATATGAGCACTTACCATGTGTCTGGCAGAGTCTCGGGTCCAGGGGTTGTAGCAGGGAACAGAAGAGACCAAGCCCCTGCCCTTGGGAAGTGGACGTTCTAGAGGTGGCAGTTGGAGAGTCGGTAACCAGGAGTGAACTGTCGACTGGGTCAGGGAACGGTGGAGCGGGCCAGGGGGTGGGAGTCAGTTTTAAATGGGGCGTCAGAGCAGAGGGAATCAGCTGGAGATGACCTCTGCACCCTGCAAAGACCACCTGGAACTAGAGGCCAGTTTCACTGGTCTCATTGCACTCTCATCTGTGTTTTCTATCTGGCCTTGATGTGGGGGCATTACTTTGGGCTCATGAGCCGAGAATGTGTGTGTGTGTGTGTGTGTGTGCGCGCGCACGTGACTTTCAGAAGCGGAACGAGAAGCACACCCGTGTTCCCGAAGTCAGTACGTTGTGGGGGGCGGGGCGGCACAGAAGAGGTTAGAAAGGATGGATGGGTTCGCTGCTTTGCAACAGGGACAGGACAGAAGCTCTTCCGTGAGTTGGCCGGCGCCCGGCCTTGCCAGTCCATTCTGCTAGGTCAGGCCTTTTTTCATGCCCAGGCTTAGCTAACATGAGCAGCAGGTCTGCTCCTGCACCAGCCCAGCAGCACGTGGTCCTGCAGCCATAGACAGCTTGGTTGCTCTTGTGGAGTGAACAGGAAGGAATGTGTAACTTTTCGCCCCTGCCTACAGATTTTAGAATGATAGGAAGGCAGACATTGTAACCTAGAGCCTCCTGAATTTTTTAAATCGCACTTGAAGGGTCAGAAACACTGAATTCAGGCTAGAGAATGAGCAACTCTAGCAAACATGTTTGTTTTCTGACTTTGCCTCCTGGTTCTTTGGGAGCCACTGAAAATCAGGGCTTCAGAATCCTCTTCCGGATCCTGTAGGAGGGTGGACCCTACCTGGCTCACATGGTGAGGAGAAGAGCCTCAGCTCCGATCGCTGAACCAGACAAGCTTTAAGGGGAAAGAGTCAGAAGAAGCGTGTTTTGGAGGAGGATGGGTGGGTGCTGAGAAAGTCCTGTCAGCTCAGTGGCT